>NW_024425563.1:52941842-53288196 GCF_017311325.1 Ursus maritimus | reverse complement strand
AACCCATCCTCCAATTCGCTGATATGTTCTTCTGCCTCATTCACCCTGGCCGTCAGAGCCTCTAGTTTTGACTGCATTTGGCTCATAGAATTTTTAATTTCTGCCAGATTCACTCTCATTTCTGCCCTTAGAGATTCTGTATCCTCATTAACATATTCGTTAATACTTTTTTCATGTCTACACATCATCTTGACCATTGTTACTCTGAATTCCATGTCTGATAATTTGGTTATATCCATATCCATTAGTTCTATGGCAGAGGCCACAGACTCATTGTCTTTTCTTTGCTGGGGGATTTCTCCTTCTCGTCATTCTGATGAGGAGAGGTTGCGGGGTTGTCCAGAGCCCAAATTAGTGACCGGGCCCCAGGCAGTGTGCACTTGTTTTATAGGGATGTGGGCTTGATTTTTCAGCCTGCCTTTGGAGGATGGGTTTCGTGCGTACCCAGGCAACGGTTTGCGGGTAAGATTCCACTGTCTGCCAGAGGAGGATGGGGAGTATGGGCCACACGTGAGCCTATTTCCAGGCTTTTGTTCTCTGGCGTGACTTTCCCTTTGGCTGGCTTGCTGTGTCCTCTTCTGAAGTCAATTGTGCAGTGATCTACTGATCGCTCTAACCGACAGAGGATCGCGGAATGTTCTCCACTGATGTTCTGGCCACTTCAACTCTGTTTCTGTTGGTGCTGCTCAACCCTGCAGCATCCTGGCATGTGCTCCCCACACCCGGCGTCCCAGCCCTCACTTCCAGGGCCAGCGCATCTCTGTCCTTTGTGTTTCTAACACCACCAGCCGCCAGCTGCCCCCGCGCGCTCCCGGAGCTCCCAGTCTCAGTCTGGTTCCAGTGAGCACACCGGAGCTCCGGTTTTCAGTCTGGTGGCGCGCATTCCCCGGCTCACGGTCTCAGTCTGCTGTCTCGCAGGTGCCGGTCCGCGAGTCCGCCCGCTCCCCCATGTAGGTGGCTACCGCTTCCCGGCGCCCGAATGCGGCACCTCCCTCCCCCTTCCGTTTATCTTCCGATATCTGTGCATGGTTTCACCGCTTCCTGCTTCGTACCTCAATACTCAGTGCTGGAGATGTTCATTTGTAGAGGTCCAGATGTATCTACCTGCGTCTCAGGCTGATTCCGTGGATGTTCAGGCTGGTCTGGTACCTATCCAGCTCAACTGAGGGGACCAGCTGAAAAAGGGGTCCCCTACTCCTCTGCCATCTTAACTACCATGGGTACCCATCATTTAGTTTTTGACAAGTTCTTGTGAAAATATTTATCTGTCTTTTCTTTTTCTTTTCATTTTGTGTATTTATCCAAAAAAGTAGTTGCAGCTAAAAATTGCAAAGAGTAATTACTAATAAAACACCTATTTCATAGAAAAAGGAGACCATGGGGTATCTGGGTGACTCAGTCCTTTAGTGTCTGACTCTTGGTTTTGGCTCAGGTTATGATCTCAGGAGTCTGAGATTGAGCCCCGTGTTGGGCTCCGTGCTCAGCATGCAGTCTGCTTGTCCCTCTCCCTCTGCTCCTCTCCCTGCTAGCTGTCTCCCTCTCATAGATAAAACCTTTAAAAAAAAAAAAGAAAGAAAAAGAAAAAGGAGACTATGATTTTAATTAGAATTGATAAAAATTACTATTGCAATCAACCTTTAATACCGTTTAAAGTGCCCACATGCCCCCTACATAATTTGCATCTAGAAGAGATCTATCTACTCCTACTTCCTTATTTTTCTCTAACTTCTTGATCGAAATTCTCTTTTCAGAGCTCTTTATTTTTTTAAATTTTTGTTACTTAATGACCATTACTGGAATAGTGTTGTCTTCTACATTTTTCTTAACATAAGCACAGCATTTGCAACTTCATTTGGGTTGGTTCTTGAAGACTTAAGTACCAATTTGCCATTATATCGCATGGTAAATTCTCTCTGGGTTTTAAACAACTATTTTTAAGTGAACTTTTGAAATATGGCCCTTTTTTTTAAGCTAAAGAATGAATAATTTTAAACAAAGAAAAAGTCTACCGCTTTAAGTAAACAAAACACAGATTCTTGGGATGCCTGGGTGGCTCAGTCGGTTAAGCACCTGCCTTCGGCTCAGGTCATGATCCCAGTGTTCTGGGATCAAGTTCCACTTTGGGCTCCTTGCTCAGTGGGGAACCTGCTTCTCCCTTTGCCCGCCGTTCCCCCCGCTTGTGCTCTCTATCTCCCTGACAAATAAATAAATAAAACCTTAAAAAAACAAAACAAAAACACAGATTCTTCCAAGGAAAGTACAGAAACCAACTCCAGAGTGGAATTGCAGATGGGAGAGGGCGTACTCCCACCAGGACTCCCCAGTTTCTCACCTCCTTTACAGAATTCTCTGCTTGGCTATTTGAAGGTTTTGTTTAGCTTATTTAAAGTGTCTGTTTCTTTACAAATGGGGAGATCAAAGTGAGAGAGTTCAAGTAGAGATTCCTAGGTTTTCTGGCTGAGTACATGCAAACGCAAGCAAAGATAGGTGAGGGTTTGATTGCTATTGTCGTTTTGGTAGGGAAATTATTTGTCAGGCTTCTTTCAAATCGCAAGTCTATAGGACACTAAAAGCTGGTAGCAACCCTCAGTTATTGATAAAAATTTTAAAGTTCTACCCAGAGTTGAAATGTCCCCATGAGATCTACTAAAAAACTAGGGTTTCTAATGGTGGAATCCCGTTCATGGGAGCACCTAGGGAGTCTTGCTGGTTGCTTTACTTGCAATATATTTTGTGATAATGTTAAATATATTTTTTAAGAAAGAATTTCCTTAAATAACCCGTGGGAAGATTTCATTCAATTGTTGCAAATTAGGGGTGCCTGGGTGGCTCAGTCGTTAGGCCTCTGCCTTTGGCTCAGGTCATGATCCCGGCATTCTGGGATCGAGCCCCACATCAGGCTCCTACGCTGGGAGCCTGCTTCTTCCTCTCCCACTCCCCCTGCTTGTGTTCCCTCTCTCGCTGGCTGGCTGTCAAATAAATAAATAAAATCTTTAAAAAAAAATTGTTGCAAATTAGAAGATAAAAGCTTTCACTAACTTGGTAGTCCCTAAACTGATATAAATTGAAAATGGGATCAGTTTGCTATGGCTAGTTAATATTCTATGAGTTCTCTTAATCTAGATCTCCTTTTTATATAGAGAGATGTTACCATCTCCTTTTTATATAGAGAGATTTTTTAATAACATTTTCCAAAATTGTGTAAGTTTTTATTATACATGTACCTGAAACAAAACAAGATCTAAATCTGTTTTTAAGTGTCACAGAAGAATTCATTTTCTGTTTATAATTATACATTAAATTTCTGAAAATATGTGAATCATATTCTCACTTACCTACTTTTATAGAATTTTTCCCCTACATCCCAATAGATTTTGAAAAATCTGAATCTCAGAATTAAGTCTGGAGAGTCAGTAGCCTTGGTTGGCCCCAGCGGCAGTGGGAAGAGTACTACAGTCCAGCTTCTACAAAGGTTATATGATCCTGACGACGGCTTTGTAAGTGCACCTAGCAAAATCATTCGTAGTCCATATGATGAAATTAGGAAGTACCACCTATAATAGAAAGCTTACAGCTATATCAATTTTTAATTTTTAACAGTGGAGCTGAGAAAAGCCAATTCACTTTCTTTCCTGCATATTCATTCATTCACCAAATATTTTTTGAACACCTACTGTGTGCTAGGCACTGTTCTGGGTCCTGGGGAACATTGATGAGCAAAGCATAAAAACCTTTGCCATCATCAAATTTATACTATAATAAGTAGAGACCGACAAATAAAATAAGTAAACCATATAGTATGTTAGAAGGTGATGAAAGCTGTGGAGAAAAATAACATAATTTGTAGTACCCAGAATTTACAAGATTACCAGTTTCTCAAAACATCCCAGAATAATATCTGTAGAAAATATAGTCTCTAATTTTTTCTATCATCCATAATGTTGCACTCGACTTTGTTACCCTTGAAATAGCATAGAGAATAAGACTATGATAGTCACAGAAGCATAATTCTTAATGCTTCTATTCAGATTTTCAGCTATTTAAAATCTCCTCTGCTAGAGCCTGGTTTCATTTAAATTTGACTTCCTAAGTCTTCATTTGGAGTATATTAGACTCATGTATTCATACTAATATTAAATAAATAAGTTATTGGATAAGCATTCCATACATAAAGCAGTTGTATAGAATACCCATGCCCAGAGAGAATACCAAAGTAGGTAAGAAAGATAAGCTCTGTGAGTTATAATTATCAAACCTTGGCTCTGCCATTGGCATATTTGGAGTAATGGGTAATGGCACTATCTATGAAGAAGACTGTGTTCATTTACTATTATTTATATAAATGAATAGAAGACATTTTTACCTTTTGCAGTGAAGTGGGGTGTTGAAGAGAAGAAAGGATATTTCCTAGAGTCACCTGACTGGCTGAATTAGAAGAGCATGTGAGCATGTGACTCTTGATCTCAGGGTTGTGAGTTTGAGCCCCACATGGGAAATAAAACTTAAAAAAAAAAGAAAAAGAAAGTGTATTTCCTAGAAAAATATGCAAAGGTCACATCAGTCTTAAAATAACAAAACTGAAGTTTGTTGCATGTGTTGACATTGTAACATTTGTGGCTCCTGTAGCATGTTATCTACATAGTAACTAATTTGTTTTTCTTAGAGTTAAGATATTCAGGTGGTTTAACAAGATTTTAAGCCAGGTTTTGACGTTTTATTGGTTCCCGTCTATCAGAAAAAGTCTGCTGACAATATACATACTATAAATATTTTATCAAAATAAGTCTTTGATCCCTGAAACACCCTGCTTCTCAGCTTATGGTTTGAACTAGTAAAAAAGACTCTAAACCCAATGCAGTATAAGGCATCACAACATGATTCATTCCTTTGGTTTGGCAGATCACGGTGGATGGGAATGACATCAGAACTTTAAATGTGCACCATTATCGAGAACATATTGGAGTGGTTAGCCAAGAGCCTGTTTTGTTTGAGACCACCATTAATAACAATATTAAATATGGACGAGATGGAGTGACTGATGAAGAGGTTGAGAAAGCAGCAAAGGAAGCAAATGCTTATGATTTTATAATGGCATTTCCCAATGTAAGTACACTATGTAGCCTGTGGTCTTAGCTTAGAACTAAAGTAGTGCAGGGCACCTGGGTGGCTCAGTCAGTTAAGCATCTGCCTTTGGCTCAGGTCCTGATCCTTGAGTCCTGCATCAGTCTTCCTGCTCAGCAGGAAGTCTGCTTCTCCCTCTGACCCTCCGCCTCTTGTGCTTTCTTTCTCTTTCTCAAATAAATGAATAAAATCTTAAAAAAAAAAAAAGAACTAAAGTAGTGCAATATTCCAAAAATAAGATAACAAAACAATAACTTTTACAGAGTAGGGAGAGTGTGAATAAATTGTTGGATTGTCCTAGATGAAACGTCTATAAATGAGAAAGCATGGCAGCAACCAAAAGAAGAAATGCATCCTTGAAAGGTCAGTTTTTAAAAATCATATTTAGTTCTTATTCGTTCTCACTGCAACTGGAAAAGAAAAATAAATGAAGGATATATTAAAATATAACAAAGAAATATGAGATTAAATCAGCAGTCCAAGCTGAGAATTGCTGTGTCTGCAAAATGTTGATTTGTAAGGCCATCTTGTGGCTAAACGTGGGAATGTCACAGTGTTGAGATTGGTTCTATGATAAGGCAAAAGGAAAACTAGGATCATTTTTTAGAAGCACAAGAAGCCAAAATCGGACAAGAAATGTAAAATCATATTTGGAAAGAGATAGAATAAACTAAAACTCTTGATATTGGGATATATCAGATCCTAATGGATATTTAGAAGTGATGGCTATAAAACCATATTTACATTTCCCGAAGTATTCATTCATCAGTATCACCTGAAACTGTTGTGGGGAGCACCCTGTAAATTACAAAGGGATGAGATTTGAAATTAAAATACAGAATAAGAGGTTCCTGGGTGGTGCAGTCAGTTAAGCGTCTGACTCTTGGTTTCAGCTCAGGTCATGATCTCAGGGTCCTGAGATCAAGCCCTGTGGTGGGCTCTGTGCTCAGCAGGGAGTCTGCTTGAGATACTCTCTCTCCCACTCCCTCTGCACCTCCCCACCACGTGCACATATCTCCCTCTCTCTCTCTCACTAAAATAAATAAATAAATCTTTAAAAAATAAAATACAGAATAAAATTCTATTATATCAAAAGGCAACAGTAACAAAAAAGTTTATTTCAGTGGATATATTTTTCGGTGGATATATATACTCCATGGGTCATAATAATTTTGTTCTTCCTTTTGTTTCTTTTAATAAAAACTTCCGTTATGTTAATAATTACCTTTTATCCCCATTATTTAGGTTCATAATTGGAATAGCAAACTCATTAAGGGCTTGAGGTCATACTTTGCCTTGTAGTTTTGGAAAACAGACTTTCTTTCTTTGACCTTTTGGCACTTTCGATGACTTCTTTTCCTCAAACACCAAGGCTCTTCAGTTTCCCACTTGGAATTAGGGAGTTTTCTGGAACCTCTTAAATCATACCCTGTAAGTTACTACTTGCTTTTAGTAAAAGGCCAGTATTTACACAAAGATGTCCCTTGCTGTAAATTTAATGTAACTCTTAAAGATATTGTTTCCAAGTATTGGACAAGAGGTAACACAAAACTTTGATCCCTGAGAGAAAGGAAACTCATGAGGAAAGTCCATGAATTTGCAGTATTCCGCATAGGAACAAATCTCCGACCCCATCTCTGTCAACTAGAATCAAGACAGAACATGGCACTCCACTAAACTGAAAGGCAGAGATAGAATTTCAGGTAGAAATTAAGCAACTGGAGAGAAAATGAAAGAGCTGTGGAGTTAAGGTACAGGGGTAGAAGTCCCTGCAGGCACCCCTTGGGAATCCATATCTGAGCATAAGACTTACCAGGGATTACCAGGGAGCAGCTGCTACAAAGCTGAGTAGAACAGAGATACTACAAGTCAAGGAGTGTGATGGGGATGTAAAGCACAGCCCAGCCAGAGTGGAGAGAGAACATTAACACCTTTTTAATACCTCAAGCATATAGCTGAGACACCGAAAAAGGCCACACCTTAAGAGTAAAGTCCATACCTTAGAGTATGCTGACTCTAGACCTGCCCTAACAAATTCTAAAATCAAGCCATGACAAGATCCCTAGAGGAGATAAAACTTATAGGTTGGGTCCTGCCAAATTTAGAGATTTTCTACATATTCACCCCAGCAATGCATAAAACCAGGATTACACAAGCTTGAAATGATCAGTCAGGGTTGAATTGCTTACTAGAACAAAAATCAACTTTGTTTTCAAGAGAAAACAGAATTCAGAGTTTCTCCAACATAACATGTACAGAATTCAGCATATATTCTTCAACAATTAGATATACAAAGAAACAGGAAACTATGACCCGTAAGCAAGAAATCATAATCTAAATGTTTATGCCTCAAAATGCATGAAGTAGAAACTGCTAACACCTGAAAGGAGAAATAGACAAACCCACAGTTTTATTGAAGCCTTCGGTACTTGATAGAACAACTAGGCAGAAAATCAATAAGGCTATAGATGACCTGCACAATGTTATCAACCAACTAGATCTAACTGACATATATAGAACACTCCACCAATAATAACAGAATACATTCTTTTCAAGTACACATGGAACATTCACTGAGATAAACAATATTCTGGGCCATTTTTTAAAAAGAAACTTTGCAAGTTCAAAGAAAACATACAAAAAATGTTCTCAGATGATAACAGAATTAAAGTGTAGAAATCAGTAACAGAAATATATCTGGAAAATCCGCAAACATCTGATGAGCTTGGGCGCGTTCAGGGTGGTATGGCCATAGACTGGAAAATCCACAAATATATGAAAATTAAATAACTCACTTCTAGATAATTTATGGCTAAATGAGGACATTTCAAGGAAAATTAATGACTATTTTTAACTAAATGAAAATGAAACTGCTGTGTATCAGTACTTGTAGAATACAGTTAAAGAACTGCTTTAGGATAAAGTTACAGCATTAAATTCTTCTTTTAGAAAGAAAAAAGATCCAAAATTTGTAAATGAAGCTTCTAATTTGAGAAACTAGAGTAAGAAGAGCAAGTTGAACCCAAAGAAAGCAGAAGGGAAATAATCAAGATTAGAGCAAAAATCAGTGAAAGCAAAAACAGAAAAACATTAGAAACAATCATTAAAATCAAAAGCTGTTTGCTTGAGAAGATTAATGAAATCAGTAAAACGATAGCAAGGCTGATAAAGAATCAAAAAAGAGAAGAGAAATTACCAATATCAGGAATGAAAGATAGTAGTACATCACTAATGATCTCAAGGAGATTAAAATATTACAGGAAAAGTATGAGTAAAGCTATGACTATGAATTTGTCAACTTAGTTGAGGGTCAATTTATTGAGAGACACAAACTACCAAAACTCAGTCATAAAGAAGTAGATAATCTTAGTAAGACCTAGAGTTGACTAGATTTCTAAATAGTGGCAACAGTTACAAATGAAAATAAAATTACAAGTGGCATTCAAAGTAGCATCAAAATATATTAAAATAGAACAAATTTAATGTAAGGTGTAAATCTTCTATGGGAAAAATATGAAATGTTTCTGAGAGAAACTAAAGATCTAAATAAATAGAATGTAACTTATTCCATTGCTTTAGAGATGCCGTATTTTTAAAGATATGTGTTCTCCCAAAAATCAAATACCAATCAAAATCCCAGTAGTCTTTGTGTGTGTGTGTGTCTAGAAATTGACCTGCTGCTTCCAGAATTTATTTGAAAATTTAAAGGACCAAAAATAGGCAAAACAATTACAGAAAAAAAACCAGCAAAGCTGAAAGACATACAATATCTAATTTTAAGATTACGGAAAAAAAACCAGCAAAGCTGAAAGACATACAATATCTAATTTTAAGACAGCAATTAAAGCAGAGGAAATGGCACAACAATGGACATGTAGATCAGTAGAATAGAATAGAGTCCAGAAATAGACCCACACATATCTAGTCAAATGATTTTTGGCAAGGCCAGTATTAATTCTTTGGGGGAAAGGAAAGTTTTTTCAACAAATGGTGCTGGAAAAATTGGATATTCATATGAGAAAAACAAATTAAATGTGGCCCTTACCTCACCCCATACACACATATTAATTTGCCATGGATTTTAGATCATATGTAAAAACTTAAACTATCAAGGGACGCCAGGGTGGCTCAGTCAGTTGAGCGTCCAACTCTTGATTTCAGCTCAGGTCATGATCTCAGGGTCATGTGATTGAGCCCCAAGTAAGTCTCCCCACTCAACAAGGAGTCTGCTTGAGATTCTTTCCCTCTGCCCCTCTTCCCACTTATGCTCACGCTGTCTCTCTCTAAAAATAAATTAAACTTAAAAAAAAAAAAAAACTTAAAGTATCGAACTTCAAAAATAAAAACTTGGGTGAAAAACCTTTGTGACTTTGAAGTAGCCGAGGATTTCTTAGATAGAAAAGCATTTACTATTTAAAAAAATGATAAATTGAACTTTATTGAAATTAAAACCTTTTAAAATACACTATTTAGAAGGTAAAAAGACAAGACAGAATGAAAGAAAATATTCACAATACACAGATCTGACAAAGGACATGCACCCAGGAGATAGATGATAGATAGATAGATGATAGATAGATAGATAGATAGATAGATAGATAGATAGATAGATATAACTCTTATAACCCAATAATAAAACCAAAAGTAAAGTACAAACTTGAACAGATATTTCAGACACCCATAAATATACATATGAAAAATATTCAACATTATTAGTCAACAGGGAAATCCAGAGTTAAACCTCAGTTAGATAGCATTCCACACTTGCTAGAATGGCCAAAACGAAAAAGAATAACAATAATAACTTTTGATGACGATGTAAAACAATTAAATCTCTTATTCATTCTGAATAAAGTGAATTGGTACAGTTATTTTAGAAATAAATTTGGCACTTTATTATAATGTTAAACATACATTTAAGACTCAGCATTCTATTCCCACGTATTTTTCCAACAAAAGAAATAAAAATATGACCACAAGAATATTATGTACATGAATGTTTGTAGCAGCTTTATTCATACTATTGAAAAGTTGGAAATAATCCAGATGTTCATCAGCAGCTGAATAGATAAACAAATTGTAATCGATATATGATTGTTAGATGAAATTCAAGATTTTCAGTACATTTTGAATTTCAGATAAACAATGAATAATTGTAGCATAAGTATATCCTAAATATTGTATGTGATATACTTATGCTAAAGAAGTATTCACTGCTAACTGAAAATCAAAATTAACTGAGCTCCATGGTTTTTTGTTTTTATTTGTTTTTGTTGAATTTGGTAAGCCAAGGTAGATTCACATTGTTGAAGCACTACTCAAAAATAAATAGGAGGGAATTGCTGATGCACACAACAGGGATGAATCTCAAAAATATTATGTTAGCTAGGACAGAACAAAAAAGTACACACTGGAATTGTAGCAAGGCTGCAGGATACAAGGTTAATATACAAAAGTCAGTCATTTTCCTATATATCAGCAATGAACAAGTGGAATCTGACATTAAAAGCACAATACTATTTATATTAGCAACCAAAAAAATGAATTACTTAGGTTTAAATCTAACAATGTACAAGAACTATATAAAGAAGACTACAAGACTCTGATGAATGAAGTCAAAGAAGAATTTTTTAAATAGGTATTCCATGTTTGTGGAGAGAAAGACTCAATATTGCCAGATGTCAGTTCTTCCCAACTTGATCTATAGATTCAATGCAATTCCAATCAAAATCCTAGCAAGTTATTTTGTGGATATCAACAAACCAATTCTAATGTCTATATGGATGGGTAAAAGACCCACAATAGACAACACAATATTGAAGAAGATCAAAGTTAAAGGACAATACTATCTAACTTTAAAACTTATTATAAAGCTACAGTAATCAAGACAGTGTGGTACTGGTGAAAGAATAGGCAAATAGATCAATGGAACAGAATACAGAGTTTAGAAACAGACTCACATAAATATAATCAGCTAGTCTATGACAAAAGCGCATAGGCAATACAACAGAGCACATACAATATGTATTATTGCTCATTTTAATGAACAAATGGAACAACTGGACATGCACACGTAAAAAAAATAAATCTAGACACAGAACTTATACCTTCACAAAAATTAAAATCAATCAGAGACCTAAATATGAAATACAAAATGATAAAACTCCTGGAGATAAAGTACAAGAAAACCAAGATGCTTTGGGTATGGCAAGATTTTTTAGATATAACATCAAAGGCACAAACCATGAAAGAAGTCTTTGATAAGCTGAGCTTCATTAAAATTAAAACTTCTGCTCTGCAGAAGACAATGTGAAAAGCATGAGAAGATAAGCCACAGACTGGGTGAAAACATTTGCAAAACACAAATCCAATAAAAGACTATTATCCAAAAATATATAAACAGATCTTAAAATTCAACAATAAGAAAACACCCTGATTTAAAAAATAGGCAAAAGATCTTCAAAGACACTTCACCAAAGGAGATATGCTGATGGCAAATAAGTGTGTGAAAAGATGTTCCACATCATATGTCATCAGGGAAATGCAAAATAAAACAATGAGATACTACTACATGCCTTTTAGAATAGCCAAAATCCAAAACACTTGACAATACCATATGCTGACCAGGATGTGGAGCAACAAGAACTCCCATTCATTGCTGCTGGGAATACAAATTGGTAAGAACATTTGGGAAGACAGTTTTTTTGGTTTCTTTTAAAACTAAACATTCTTATATTATCTAGTAATCATGCTCCTTGGTATTCACCCAAAGGAGTTGAAAACTTAGGTTCACACAAAAACCTACACACAGATGTTTATAGCAGCTTTATTTGTATCACCAAAGCTTGGAAGCAACCAAGATGTCTTTCAGTAGGTGAATGGATAAATAAACAGTGGTATGTCCAGACAATGGGATGTTATTCAGTGCTAAAAAGAATGATCAATCAAGCCATGAAAACATGGAAAAATCCTAAATGCATATTACTAAGTGGAAGAAACCAGTTGGAAAAAGCTACATACTGTATGACTTCAACTATATGACATTCTTGAAAAGGCAAAACTATGGAAACAGTAAAAAAGATGAGTGGTTGTCAAAGTTTGAAGTGGAGGTGGGGAAGAATAGACAGAGCACAGAGGATTTTTAGGGTAGTGAAAATACTGTGTATGATACTATAACAATTGGATACATGTCATTAAACATTTGTCCAAACTCATAAAATGTACAACACCAAGAGTGAATCCTAATGTAACCTATGGATTTGGGTGATTATGATGTGTCAATGTAGGTTCATCAGTTATAACAAATGTACCACTCTTGTGGAGGATGTTGGATGAGGGGACATCCTGTGGAATGGGGGACATTGCATGTGTGTGGAATGTGTGTGGCTAAGGTATATGGGAAATCTCTATACCTTCTTCTCCATTGTACTATGAACCTAAAACGGCTCTTAAAAAATAAGTCAAATTTGAAGAAGGCATGCACTGTATGATTCTGTTTATTTGAAGTTCTGGAACAAGTGAAATTAATTTATAGTGATAAAAATCAAATCAATGTGTGGATTTGGACTGGAAAGATTCATGAGGGAACTAACTAGGGTGATGGAAATATTCTGTATCTTTAGTGGGGTGGTGATAACATGACTATACTCATTGTCAAAATTCATAGAGCCGTATCCTTAAAATGTGTGAGTTTTATTGTGTATAAATTATTTCTCAATAAGGTTTATGTTTTTAAAATATCTGAAGGTCAGACTCTAGAATAATCAAAGTTTTAGAAAGGCTATTTAAATTTATATCCTTGAAGAAATGAGCTTTGGGTCATGGACCTAATCCAATACAATATTACTATGTTTCATCAGTTCTAGAAATTACCTCCAACATCAAATATCTAATGATATCTACTCTGTTAAAGATGTATATCCCAAAATATAAAAAATAAAATAAGCAAAAGAAGGCCTAAAAAGTGTTCCAAGATGGAAAAATATTTTGAGAAGTTTGTTTTTGCATTAATCGTCTCATACTTTTTTTCAGAATATCCAGGAAGGAAATTGTAGGTAATATATTAAATTGCTAGTAAACCTTTCAAATAAAAGTTAAGAATGTAGTTGTATTACTGTGGTTCTTTTAAAGATACCAGTGCATTCTAAAACTGTCTTTAAAAACTTTGAAAATTGGTTCAAATTATTGTTAATCTATCTAAAAATCCTTGATGATCATAAATTCTCATTTTTTTTAAGATTTTATTTATTTATTTGTCAGAGAGAGAGAGAGCACAAGCAGGGGGAGTGGCAGGCAGAGGGAGAGAGGGAGAAGCAGGCTCCCCGCTGAGCAGGGAACCTGACGTGGAACTCCATCCTGGGATCCTGGACCCTGGGATCATGACCTGAGCCGAAGGCAGACAATTAACCGACTGAGCCACCCAGGTGTCCCTGTTCTCATTTCTTTTAGTCCTAGCCAAATTTTTCTTAGGTCCTCTCTTTACTAGACTCCTTTTTTTCATATAGTTTGTTTTTACAAAGAACAAATCAAAGGTCAAAAGCAGCCAGGCTGAAGTGGTGATTAAGCTGGTATTAAAAACACAACTGTGATTGTCATTTCCTGTTCAAATTATTTGATCATGCTGCCTTCTGTTTCTGTGCTCTTTCCTATTTTTCATTAGAAATTTAATACATTAGTAGGAGAAAAAGGAGCACAAATGAGTGGAGGACAGAAACAGAGAATCGCTATTGCTCGGGCTTTAGTTCGAAACCCAAAGGTCCTGATCTTGGATGAGGCTACATCTGCCCTAGATACAGAAAGTGAATCAGTTGTTCAAGCTGCACTGGAGAAGGTAAGTGAGCAGATCATTTCTTATTTCCATATTCCTGGTTCAACACTGTTTTTAACACAAGAAAGTTTGGCTCTGCAGTAGATTATTTCTTGAGTTCAGAGCCATCTTTAAGGTATTGATGCAGAGTTTATAAAAACTACTACATGATGGTAGTGATTTGGATGAGAGAAGATGCCATAGTTGGTGCTAAAAACATATAGGTGACTGATATCCAAGCAATCATCCTATATGTGCCTCTTTTCCAATAGGTCTGCACTGTATACCTCCCCATAATAACACCACACCACCACCACCATCACAGCTACAACCACATCCACCCTTAGTCTCTTCTATACCCACCTATGGTTCTCTTCTGTGACCATTTTTCCTCTTTAGGGCAACCCCAAAGAATTTTTAACTTAATTTCACCTCCAGTGGAGAAGCATACAGTCTGGTTTGTCCTGCCCTTGAACCATCCTTCTCTAAGAGCCCTAGACCCTCTAACCTCACACTAACTTCCTGCTTACTGCATACTACTGACATGCTTCAGGACCACAGCGCAGGGAGGGTCCTTTACCAAATTTCATTGCATTTGGGAGAGTAGTTGGCAGTGATATGAAAACCATCGAATACTTTTTTCATTGGGCAACCCTACTTTTACTTTTTTTTTTTTTTAATTTAGTTATTTGAGAGAGAGAGAGAGTGAGCAGGAGAATGGGCAGCGGGAGAGGGAGAGAGAGAATCTCAAGCAGACTCCCTGCTGAGTATGGAGCCTGACACAGGGCTCAATCTCAAAACCTTGAGAGCATGACCTGAGCTGAAATTAAGGGTAAACTCTTAACTAACTGAGCCACCCAGGCACCCCCAACCCCTTTTTTAAATCATGGCCTTCAGACCCTTCAGAAGGTTTAATGACACATATTACTTTGAGCTTGTTTGAAAATGTGTTTTTCTGCCTAAGAAAATGACGGGCTTTTTCTTTTTAAATACTAACTTTGTGCAACCAGAAATGGATACTGGCAGCCAGAGTGCCCATGCTTATTGAATAATCTATTAGTTACTATTATCACTTGTAAGTCAGAGTATAAGTTTTTACCCTTGTTTCTATCCCATGGTAAGAGTGCCACATGTTGCTCATGATATTTCTTATTTCCATAAAGTAAACAAGCAATATGAAAGTCTATGTTTATCGTAGACACTTTGCCAGTTTGGTTCTTTTTGGTGAAGAAGAAACAATGATACCCTCTAGGGCATGACTGATGCTTTATTCATTTTTATATATTTAGTAACTAGGACCAGGCTCTATCTGTAGAATGCACTCAAATTGTGTTCAGTGGTGATGCTTAATTACTTAGGGCTTGAATGTACAAAAAATTATTACACTTAACATAACCATCTTTTAACTTACATAAGATTTGCTTTTGTTTTATTGAGATATAATTAACATATATATAAGATTTTTAAAAACATATTGTAATAGGTTCCAGCGTTGTTTAGAGGTTAAGTGCCCATTGTCTTTTCATCCAATGTGTTAATCACATCAGGCAATCAAAACTTGTTCAAACTTTTAAAATAATAGTTGCTTGGTAACATAATAAATTAATAAAAGTTGTTTTGTTTTGTTTTTTTACTACTGGTTAAAATGAAATCTATATCATAATAAAAAAAGAACAACACAAAATGTAAACTATGATTACAGTTACATACAATAGGTGTGCATGTGCACAAAAATGAAGACAATATATATGAAAATACCAACAGTTGTATGGCAGAATTATGAGGGAATTAAAGTTTTCTAAAATTCATTTACTATATTGTTTTTCACTTTTTTAAGGTTAGGGGATTATCAACATTGTGGAGATGTATAGGTGTAAAACTGCTTTAAGTAGGTTTTGCTGGTCTTTTGTGGGATGAAGGTAAATGGTAACAAGTGGGGTTACAAGTAGCACAGTAAACTGAGTAATTATATATGCCTCAGTTGATTGGAAAATGACTCACAGCAAAGAGGAGAATTAAAATATAGTCAAGGTAACTCCAGTGCCATGAGAGTCTTCCATACATACCACACAAAGGGCAGTTGTGGAATCAAACCTTTGGAGAGGTCCCTACCTAAGAAGGGAGGGCATGCAGCAGATCTCATTTCTGCTCATCTAAGAATTCTCAGACCTGCTACATAATGTGGCCTAACGTACAACAGTTAGTAGATTTTTATAGCTCAAAATAATCTTGTAAACTACTAACCAAATAAAGAGGGAACAATAGAATGTATCCCTTCTTGTTGGTGAATGCTGTATGCACCTACTTCGGGACCCAGCCTTCACCTGTTCCAGCCCATCCTCTCCATTACCCCCATTGTCTTCCACTTACATCAAGTTCTAGAACCAGTAAAACTAATCTGTAGTGATTAGTTATCTTATCTAAAGCAGTCACTTATCTAAAAGCAGTCACTGAAGCATCCAACTCTTGATTTCAACTCAGGTCATGATCTCAAGGTCATGAGATCAAGCCCCACATCGGGCTCCCCGCCCAGTGGAGAGTCTGTTTGAGATTCTTTCTCTCCTTCTCCCTGTGCACTTCCCCACCCCACGTGCGCTCTCTCTCTCTCTAAAATAAAAACAAATAAATCTAAAAAAAAGGAAGGAAGGAAGGAAGGAAGGAAGGAAGGAAGGAAGGAAGGAAGGAAGGAAGGAAGAAAAGAAATCAAATCAGTAGTTCCTGGAGCAGAGGGTAAATTTTGACTAAAAGAGCATCAGGGATCTATCACTCTTGTCCTCATTTGGATTATTGCAGTAGCTAACTTCTTGCCTCAGCCCATGCCCATGCAATCTGTTTTAACACAGCAGTCAGGTGATGCTACTAAAATGTAAATGTGAATATGTCATGCTTCTGCTTCAAATCCTCCAATGGCTTCTTAACTCACTCTGAGTAAAATCCAAATTCTGTACAATATGCTACAAGGTTCTGTGGAGTCAGTCTCCAAACTCCTTTTGGAACCTCACATCCCACTGCTCCCCCCAACATTGGCTGCTCTTTAAACATGCCATAGCACTTCTTAGCAGCTAACGTACTATGTGTGTATTTGTTTATTTTGTTGTCTCTCTTTCCCCCACTGGAATGTAAACTCAGTGGTGGCAAAGGCTTTGATTGGTTAACTGCAGTGTCTTCAGCACTAAAATGATGACTGGTCCTTAGTTTATGGCCAGTAAGCATTTGTTAAATGTATGAGTGTGCTACAGAATAGTTTCAAGGCCTGAAGTTCTATTTTCTGGATTTCTTAAGTTAGGCTTGCTGCAAAGTAGTTTTGTTTCGCTTTTTTGTTCATGAGGAGGACCTAGGGTCAGTGGATAAAGATTTATGCTAAAGGCTATGTGGTTCCGCTCTGCTACTGGTTTGGACCCAGCAGGCCAAGGCAGCAGGCTTCCATTCACTCCCAGTAGAGGAGGAATGGCAGTAAACACCTGTAGGCCCCTGGGGGAGCAGAGGAAGCCCACACTGACTTTAGGATAAAGCCTGTGAAAGCTCTTTGAAATGTTAAAAGTGGTATGCAAATCTAGGGATAATTATTACTAAGGGAGGGTCAGCTACACCACATCAATGGAGAACCTTTAAAAAAACCCTTTGCTAATTATGAGGGAAGGGTTTCCATTGCAATTTTATTCTTTGAAGAGGCAGAGCAGCTTTGTTGCAGCCCTCATGGGCTTTTCTTTATCAATACTGCTCTTTCTCACTGTGATGCATTCTGTTGATCTTCCCCAGAGGCGCCTTAACATATTTATATTACTTGGGGAACTGAACAATAAGAAAATTGGTATACTGCATTAAGCTGTGGGCTACTTTGTTAAATTAAGCCCAAAGAAGTGGTTATCCAAAGTTAAAGATAGATTAATTATTACACATTTTGGTGCATCTTTGTCAATTAAATATCTTGCTTGTTATATGTAGAATTGGGGTTTTATTCATTTTTTTCTTCTCCTTTCTTTCTTTCTTTCTTTTTTTTTTAAACCATTTGTAGCAACATTATCATAGTTGAGAACAGAAAGGGAATTTCTGCAAGGGGATTTCTTTGGCTGGAATTTAGCCAGAAGAACAAAGGTAGCATAGAGAATATCTCATTCTAAAAGCATCATGGAATATTTTATAAGCCTTCCTAATCAAGCTCACATTTGTTAGGCTTGGTGTTAAATTATAGACCACTAATTTATTTTAGGGTAGTGCTTCTCCCCTTTTGATAGATCAGGTCACCTTTGAGAATCTGACTAAGAAAGGGAAAAATAAACCACTGTAACTCCTCAGAAAAATCTACAAATGCACTTGTACACAAATATTGATGTATAATATATATTGAGGGGTTTATAGACCCCCTGAGGCCATTCATGAGTCATTGCTATAGGTATAATAAAGGAACAAATGGGTGATAGTAGCTAATCCTTATAAGAACCCAATGAGAGAAGAACGCTTATTTACCTATTTTACAGATTTGCACACTGAAGCACAGAGAGGTTGAATAACAGCTAGGCAACAGTGAAGCCAAAACGTGGACCCAGACATGTTTCTTTAGCTCATTCACATAGCTACCATGCTATATTGCCCCAAGATTATACATCTGCTAGGAACTTAAACTAAATCTTAATCCAGGTCACTCTTCAAAACTAGCCTCTTATTAAAGATAGAATTACCATATGATCCAATAATTCCCCTTCTGGGCATATATCCAACAAAAATTTAAAAAGGAATTAAAATAGGTATTTGTATGCTAGTCTTCACAGCAACATCATTCACAATAGCCAAAAGGTAGAAACAATCTAAATGCTCATTGACAAATGAATGGATAAACAAAACATATATATATACAATGGAATAGTACTAAACCTTAGAAAGGAAGGAAATTCTGACACACTACAACATGGATGACCCTAGAAGATACTATGCTGAGAGATGCAAAAGGACAAATGTGTGTGTGATTGCATTTATATGAGATACTTAGAATAGTCATGTTCATAGACATAAAGTAAAATGGAGGTTACCAGGGGCTAAGGGAAGGGGAGGAATGGGAAGTTATGGTTTAAAGGGGTATAGAGTTCCACTATGGGATGAAAAAAAAGTTCTGGAGTTAGATAGTGGTGATGGTTGCACAACAATATGAATGTACTTAATGCCACTAAATTGTACACTTTAAAATGGTTGAAACTGGTTAAAATTTTATGTATATTTTACCACTAAAAAAAAAAAAAGAATAACAATCTAAGCCTGAATGTAAAAGAATAGTGACACAGAAGGAATTGGCCTCTCTGATCCAGGAGGACCCAACCCTTAAAAATGGTTAGAATAGTAAATTTCATGTTATGTATATTTTACCAGAGCTTAAAAAAAACAGAAAAACAAACATTGCTTCCTTGGGAAAGAAACAAACCATACCCCAAATTGAGGCTCCCATGTCAGCATATAACAGACTCACTTTTGTCCCCTTAAGCTGCTTATTTGATCCTGTTGTATATATAGCTCGTGGGTTTTTCTTTCACAAATGGGTTTAAATCATTATTAGCAGGACATTTCAGAGTCTTTAAAAAAAATACAATAGGGGCGCCTGGGTGGCACAGTCATTAAGCGTCTGCCTTCAGCTCAGGGCATGATCCCAGCGTTTTGGGATCGAGCCCCACATCAGGCTCCTCCACTGGGAGCCTGCTTCTTCCTCTCCCACTCCCCCTGCTTGTGTTCCCTCTCTCACTGGCTGTCTCTCTGTCAAATAAATAAATAAAATCTTTAAAAAAAAATACAATAAAAAGCCTTAAAAATGTAACAAAATACTTTTCCATGATACAAGTAAGTATCTTGGTGATTTCTGTAAATTTAAATTATTCCTAAGCCTTGTCCTCCCCCACAAATAAGAAGACCTTCTATGTAAGATATTAATTTTTCTAATTGCTACCAAATAAGGTATCTCTAATATATTATTTATTGGTCAGTGTTCTGGTCTAGATAAGATATTATTCCCTCTTTGAAGAAAGATGAACTGATTATTGTAGCATTTTCTCTTCTTGCCCACCATTTACTTCATTTACTTTTTGTTGTAATTTCTCCACAGATATTTGCTTGATAAAGTTAAGTGAAAGAGAAAAGTATTAAATGGCTATGAATAATTTTATTATCATTTATTATTATCAATTATTAAGGGAAAATGGAGATATTTCAGATTATAAAAAGAAAACATTATACTATTGAGTACTATTCCATATTCCTAATTAGGTAGTACATGTGGCCTCATCTCATCAAAGAGTTTAGATTTTGAATGTGTTTTACTCTCTAAGGAGTCTTAACCTAAGTGTGTGTGTGTGTGTGTGTGTGTGTGTGTGTGTGTGTATACACAATTGAGTAGATCCCTGCAAACTGAAAAGAAGAGGTTGAGTAGGAGGTAAGTAACTTATTAAATATGGCTTCTAAGAGGCTGATATTTTGCTATTTGCCACTCCATTTTACAAAAGAGAAAGCATTTTCGGACAGGTGAAGTGACCTGACAATAATTCTATATTGTTCAGCTATGGAATCAGTGTTGACTCAGAAGAATGGCATGCCAATTGGCTTTCAACATCATAACAAGGTAGTTAAGACACCAAAAATCCTGTGTTTCCATAAAACTACCATAAAGACCTTCTTATAGGTCTTTATGGTCAATTAAAATTCAGTAGCTCAAAGAGATGGAAATTTGTAAAACAGTAACGAGAAGTTTTTTGGACCATATTCTTGGAGTTCTAAGGTACTAGGGTTTTCCAGGAGCTTCTTTCAAGATTTTATTTATTTATTAGAGAGAGCAAGAGAGTGCACGAGCAGGGGGAGGGGCAGAGGGAGAAGCAGACTCCCCACTGAGCAGGGAGCTCGATGTGGGGCTCGATCCCAGGACCCTGAGATCATGACCTCTACCGGAAGTCAGAAGCTTAACTTACTTGAGCCACCCAGGTGCCCCTCCAAGGGCCTCTTGAGGAGTGGAGAAAGGTAGAGAGATAGGGTGGATGAGCAGCACCACCCCAAAAATTCAAATGGCAACTAACCATTAATCTGTATGGTTAATTTAAAGCTATTAAGTTTCCACATGTGCTTTTATTTGATAAAAGGATTTTGCAGCTTAAAAAAAAAAGAATCTGAAGACCACAAGACTCTATTGCATCATAGAGTATATGTCATCAGTGAGCCCCAAGTTCACCTGAGCAAACCTGCTAGGAGGCAGTCAGTGGGAACTTGCCTTCCATAGGTTTCCCATCCCTTGTTTGCTGTGGGACATGAGAACTCTGTGTTTACAGGCTTCTTCAGAGAGTACATTACCCCTGTTAATTGACCCACCAGTCAAATTCAGGCCCTCTCAAATGCTCACAGCTTTACATTGTTCTTTCTTTTCCTTCTGCCCACCTTTATTCAAGGCACATGATCACCACTGGTGAAAAGCTAGCTAGCCTCCTCAGGCCCTTATCTCTGTCCTAGCATTTCCATGAGGTATGTTTTAAAACACCCTCTATTTCAAAGTGCAAGCTAATTACCTGGTGATTTATTGTTGTGCATGGCATTGCAAAGTAATCTAAAAAAATGCCTGCAAAGTGTCAAGTAGAGACGTACCTTCCTGTTGACCTTTTTCTGGTTAAATACCTAATTGTCTGGCTTTTAGCTTTGTTTAAACTATAAAGAAGAAGATACTAGGAAGTTTCTTTCAAATTGGTACTCTCTAGGAGAATTAATAGCAAAAAAGACACTGAAAATCTACCACAGCTTCTCTGAGACATCTGAAAAATCAGTGGAATGGATTCTACTACCTCCCTTATTTTTATAGTACTTCTTGTTAGGAAACAAAGCATCAGCTCAAATTTCTTTGACCAGTTTTCTAGGAGGTCTTGACTTCCAAAATTTCTCCTATGTTTTAAGTCTGAAACAACTAGTGTTGTTTCCTACGGCCAGTACATCAGTTTTAGGTCACATTTGGGATGATGTAGTGGAGCTGTATTTTTGTAGTGCACTTTATAGTACCTTAAGTGTGTAAGATAATTGGAAGCCCATTTTATAGGTTTTTCAGAACATAATTTTTTTCCCTTTTTATTTTGTAATTTTTTTAAATGACCTCTACTCACAATGAGACTCAAACTTAAAACCACAAGATCAAGACTGAAATGCTCTACTGACTGAGCCAGCCAGGGACCCCTAGTTTTTTCCCTTTTAAAGTATTAGGCATTTTTGTGATTTGAAAGACTCGGACACTAATTCATGCTATAATAGATTAACTGTAATATAATATATACCTTAACTAAATATAGTTTAGACCATGAGCCTGGCAGAGTAAAGATGGTACAGATGGGTAAATGCAGGCCATTCCAGTCTGCAGAAACATTAATGCTCACTAAGGCACAACTGCAGAAATGTCATCTCTTACTGTCAGTTTTCAGATGTCAGACAATAGCATGAACTTTTGCAAAATAAGTAAACTTGTTCTATATGTAATGGCTAAGAAGTCAAGAAATATTAGAAGAGAGGTCTACAAAAATGCCTGTGAAGGGGGCCTTCCATGAAGAAAAGGTCTAGAATAATACAACTTGCATCAGGAAACTTCATAATTCTGATTATGTCATGAGGCTGCACACCATTCTCAAATCTTTTCTAATTGCAGTCTCCTAATTGATTTTACAACATCCTTTTCCCTACATTCCCCCTAGAGTATCTGTGTTATATGTTTACTTTAATATTTTTAAGTAAATTCCATACATATTAATTTGCTTTGAGAAGTGTTTAATAGTATTATGAAATCATTAAGCTAATTGGTAACATCTTACTGCCTCATCAATAAGGTTTGAGATCTGGTTGCTTTTAGAAAATAACGTTTTTCACCTCGAGGGAATGTAATTGAATAAATGAGAGAGATACAGGCCAGGAGCCTGAGTATCTGAGTGTTTTCACCTTTGCACTTGTAGTCCTAATGCATGCCTACTCAACAACCCCATCCTTATGTTCATTCCCCTTTAAGGTGCTGGAGGCCAGTCTCAAGGTCTCCAAGACCCAGAATACAATTAAACTAGAAGTTTGAATGGGAAAAGTGAGATTGGTATAGGCTTAATGTCTTACCTCTAAAAACTAGGCCCATCAGACTAATCCTAATTGAGGGACATTCTACAGAGTATCTGACTGGTATTCCTCAAAACTATCAAGTTCATAAAAAATAAGGAATGTCTGAGAAATTGTCACAGCCAAGAGGAGCCTGAGGAGACATGATGGCTAAATGTAATGTATTGAGAGGGGGATCTGGGAGCAGACAAAGAATAGTAAGTAAAAATAAGGAAATCTGAATAAAGTTTGGAGTTCAGCTAATAATGTATTGATACTGGTTCATTTATTGTAACAAATGCACCATAGAGATGTCAGATGTTGACACTGGGGGCTATTGTGTGAAGGGTACATGAACACTGTAGTATCTTTGCAAATTTTCCCTAAAATAAAACTATTCTAAAATAAAAGTTATTTAAATGTTGACACTGGGGGCTATTGTGTGAAGGGTACATGAACACTGTAGTATCTTTGCATATTTTCCCTAAAATAAAACTATTCTAAAATAAAAGTTATTTAAAAAAAAAAAAAAAACTAAAGCAGGGGCGCCTGGGTGGCTCAGTCTTTGGACGTCTGCCTTCGGCTCAGGTCATGATCCTCAGGGTCCTGGGATCGAGCCCCACATCGGGCTCCCTGCTAGGCGGGGAGCCTGCTTCTCCCTCTCCCACTCACCCTGCTCATGTTCCCTCTCTCGCTTCTTTCTCTGTCGGGTGAATGAATAAAATTGTTTAAATAAATAATAAAAATAAAAAAGTAAAGCAAAAAATTTTTTTTACCAATTTTATTGTACCATTCATTGGGATGTTTTTATATAGCAATGCTTAGAATTACCACATACAAGTAAATAGGAAACTGAGGAAAACAAAAAGCAAACAATAAAAACTCTCTTCCCAACTATCTTTCACTCGTTAGTTTAATAAAATGTCTATATATTTGGCAATATGAAAAATAAAGGAAGCACTAAGTTTTTAGTGTTTTGACCTCTTTTCTGCGAACTATGTTACACATAAATAAAATCTAGAGAAACTCACATATGCTTGTAAGTGCCAATTAACAACATAATTATGTGTACATTATCAGACCTTGCAGCAATTAAGAAAAATAAATCTTCCTACCTAAAATACAGTTAGTTGCTCCTCAATCCACTTTCTCATTACATTTGCATAAAATTCATTAAAATACCTTAATCCCAGTTAGGATTTGTAGAGAACTTCAAGAATGGCCAACTTGGGTGCTATAAATACGGATGCTTCTTTTGTTTGACATTTTTTAACAGCTTTTTTGAGATTTAATTAACTTAAACTGCACATATGAAAGTATACAATTAGAAAAGTTTGGGCATACATGTGCACCTGTGAAACCACCACAATCAACGTAGTGAACCAATCACTTCCCAAAATTTTCACATGCTTTTTGTAAACACTCCATCCCAACCCTCCCTCTCCCAGCCCTGCCCCACTCTTGTCAGCCACTAATTTGTTTACTGCCAGTATAGATTACCATGTATTTTCTAGAACTTGTATAAATGGAATCATACCATTATGTATTCTGTCCTGCCTGACTTCTTGCACTCAGCATAATTGTTTTTGGACCTGTTCATGTTGTGAATTGTATCAAGAGTTCCTCTTTATTGGTGAATAGTATTCCATTGTATGGATGTACCACTGTTTGAGCTCATTGGTATTGATGCCCATTAAAGTTATTTAGTTTGTTTGCAGTTTTCGGATATTACATATAAGGTTGCTCTAAACATTCATATGTAAGTCTTTCTGTGGATATGCACTTTTATTTCTCTTGGGTAAATATCTAGAATTTAAATGGGTAGAACATAGATTTAAATTTTAAATGAACTACCAAATTATTTTCCTTTTACATTCCTAAAATATATGAGAATTACAGCTACTCCACATACTTGCCAACACTTGGGATAACCAGGATTTTAATGTTAGCCTTCAGAATAAATGTGTAGTGGTATTTCATTATTGGTTTAATTTGCATTATCGTGATGACTAATGATGTTGAACATTTTTATGTGCTTCTTGACTATCAGTATCTCTTCTTTGTTAATGTGTCTGTTCAGATGTTGTGCCCATTTTTTAATTGGGTCATTTGTTTTCTTATCACAGAGTTCCGAGAGTTCTTTATATATTCTTTGTATTTCTGGATACAACTATTTTATCAGAAAAAAGATTGGAAAATATTTCTTCCCATCTGAGACTTGTCTTTCCACTCACTTAAGAGTATCATCCAAAGAACAGAACTTTTTAGTTTGGGGAAGTTTTATTTATAATTTTTTCTTTTATAAATCAAGCTTTTAGTGTTCTATTTAAGAAACTTTTGTCAAATCCAAGGTCACAAAGATTACTCCCTACATTTTTTTCTAGAAGTATTATAGTTTTAGTTCTTACATTTAGGTTTGGGATCAATTTTGTGTTAATTTCTGTCCACTGTACCAGATATGGTTTGAAGTTTGTTTTATTGTTGTTTGTTTTGTTTGCATATAGACTTGCAGTTGTTCCAGCACCATTTGCTGAGCAAAATGTCTTTTCTCTGCTGAATTGCCTTTGCACCTTTGTGAAAAATTGAATTTTCCACATATGTGTAGGTCTTTTTCTGGACTCTCTGTTCTGTTATATTGATGTATTTGTCTCTTTATGGCTTATTTTCATCTTCTGTATCTAATTGGTTTCTGCTTGGATCTTTATTTCCTGTCTTCTGCTTATTTTGAGTTTAACTTGCTCTTTTGTTGCTGTTTTCTTAGGCTGAATCTAAGGTCATTTACTTGAGAATTATTATTTGGTTTCCAAGTATTGGGGGTTTCCAGAAATATTTCTATATTAATTTCTAATATAATTCCACTGTGGTCAGAGAACATACTTTGTATGACTTGAATCCTTTTAATTTTATTAAGACTTGTTTTATGGCACAGAATATGATCTATCTTTGTAAATATTTTGTGTTGACTTGGAAGTAATGTGCATTTTGCTGTTGTTGGGTAGAATGTTCTATAAACATCAATTATATCAAGTTGGTTAATAGTATTAATCAAGTCTTCCTTATCCTTACAGATTCTCTATTTACTTCCATAAATTACTGAAAAAGGGGTATTGAATTATTTAATTGTTATTATGGACTTGTTCTTGTAGTTGTGTCCATTTTGGTGTCATGTATTTTGGAGCTCTATTATGTGCATAAACATTCAAGACTGTCATGTTCTTTTAATGAATTGACCCCTTTATCATTATGAAATAAACCTCCTTACTCTGGTTATATCACTTGCTCTTTATTCTGTTTTCTTTTTAAATTTTAATTCCAGTGTGGTTAACATACTTTGTGGTTCCATACAAATGTTAGCATTATTGGTTCTAGTTCTGTGAAAAATCCTGTTGGTATTTTGATAGTGATTACATTAAATCTGTAGATTGCAGGGCACCTGGCTGGCTCAGTTAGTAAAGCATGTGACTCTTGATCTCAATTCCTATTACATGTAAAGAACTAGAAAAAGAACAGGAAGCCCATTCTTCAGAATTTTCTTGCCCCCAAAATGACCTGTGACATAAATGGTCTTATTTGAGGGCCACTTTCTTAGAGCATCACAGTGATACTATAGTGTACTAAGCTTTATACACTTAGTGTTATAGTAATAGTTTATTGTAAATTCTAAATATTACAAAAATTAAATAAAAATTAATTGGAAAACATGTGGATAAAATTTGTTGAGGGTTAAGTCATTACCTCTTTATATTGAAGGGATTCCTCCGACTTCTCAGGAAGGCCTGACCTGATGCTATTCATAGAGCACAGAGGAACTGAGTTGATACTTTTTTCAGTAGACATTGATTCCATTGATTCAGTAGACAGCTGATTTCATCAGCTTTTTTAATATCCTTAAATGAAGAATATACACGTTACTATTAGAATAATGTTTTCAAAATTCAAAAGACTTTTATTAAGCATCTGTCTAAAACTATATTGCCTCTGATACTGAAAGTGACATATTCTTGTGTGCAGCTCTTGCTGAAGTTTTCAGGCTTGATAGAGGTTTTTTTTGCATGCATTTATTCTGATGAGAAATCTACTCTCCATTTTTATATCTGCTCCTTTCTATGTAATGTGTCTTTTATTTTCCCCCTATGGCTGCTTTTACAATTTTCCTCTTTATCTCTACTAATTTAATTTGATTTTGATATACCTTGGAGTAGTTTCCTTCATGTTTCTTGGTTGAGCTTCTTGGATCTGCAGGATCATAGCTTTCATCAAATGTAGAAACATTTTACCATTGTTTCTTCAAATATTTTTATCCCACCTCAGGGATACCAATTACACATACATTAAGCTGGTTGATTTTGTCTCACACCTCACTGATATTTTCTTAATACGTTTTTTATTCTCTTTTCTCTCTGTGTTTAATTTTAGGTAGTTCCAATTGCTATCTTTGAGTTCACTTGCCTTTTCTTCTACAATATTTAATTCATCATTCCCATCTACTATTTTTTTCGTAGACATTGTATTTTTCATATCTGAAAATTGATTATGGTCATTTTTTTTATTATGGTCATTTTTATAGTTTAGATGTCTCCACTTAATTTTTTGTTCATATGGGATAGAGCTACAATAATTGTTTTAATGTCCTTGTGTACTAATTCTTACATCTGGATTAGTTCTGGGGCAGTTTGATGAGTTGATTTTTCTCCTCATTATTGGTTGTATTTTCTTGCTATTTTGCTTGCCTGGTCATTTTTTATTGGATGTCAAAAATTGTGAATTTGACATTGTTGGGTGCTGGGGTTTTTTTTTTAAACATTTGTTGAGAGATGGAATTTTAAGTTAAGAACAGTTTGATCTTTTTTTTTTTTTTTTTTTTTTTGCTTTGCTTTTAATTTTTGTTAGGCTACATTAGAGACATGTTTAGTCTAGAGCAAGTTATTCTCTACTATTGAAAGATGAATCTTTGTACTCTACTCAATACCTCTACGCATTTTGAAGTTTTACAGTCATGCTGTTTAAAGAGGCATTATTTCCTGTCCTCTGTGAGGGCTGGGTGTGATAGCCTCTAATCCTGTCAAAGAGTTCTTTCTCCAGTCTTAAGTAGTTTCTTCACGTTCTTCTGCAATCACTTCCCTGCTGAATACTTGAGAAGGGTCCTCTAAAGATCTTCTAAGTTATCTTTCAACGTTTCTTTCCTCTCCAGCACTCTTTCCTGTGAATTCTTGCTGCCTTGGTCTTCCCAGACGCTTAGCTCCACCTTCTTAACTCAGTAAGCCAGCCAAGTTCCACCTGTATTCCTCCTCCCTACACTACACCCTGGAAACTCTTCCAAGGCAATGATCTGGAACAGTTGTAGTATTTACCTTCTGTGTTTTAAGTATCTCAAGGATCACTGTGCTTCACTGCCTAATAATGTTGATTGTTTTCTTGGTTTCAGATGGGAGGGTAAATCTTCTTCTTTTTTTTTTCCAGTCACTATAATACATAATTTATCATAATTCATTTCTGTAAATCAAGGAGACCAATAACCAAATAGAAAAAAATACCTGTTTTCAGGGGGGAAAAAACCCAAAAACAGACTTTTAAGCACATGAAAGAATGTTCAACTTTGTTAATAAGAAGAAAGTGCAAATTACAATTGCAATGATATGCCCATTGGTCACCTATCAGATTTGTGCATATCCAAAATACACTTGACAGGAGGAAGTTGTAAGGAAATAGGCATCCTCATACAATGGTATAGGAATACAAAATGGTATACCCGTATAAAGGCCAATTTGGCATTTTCTATTAATGCTATTAATATATTTACCCCTTAACTCATCAATCTCACCTTCAGAATTTTTCCTGCAAATATATTAGCACACATACAGAAATTACATTTGCATGTATTGTAGCATTGTTTGTAATACCGAAAGTCTGAAAATAACCACAATGCCCAACTATATGAAATTGGTTAGATATTATGGTCCCTCTACACTATGTTATACCAGGAAACTCTCTATGTAGTGATAAGAAAGAGTCTCCACTATATACTATGAGGGTTTTTTTTTTAGGTGCTTAATAATGTATATAGTGTGCTAACTAATGTGTAAGAAAGGATGGGGCATACGTAATTGCATTTGCTTGTATTTTCAAAAGTGAACATTATAACTATTAAAAGCAGTGACCTATGGGAGGGGAAATCAGAAAACCAAATGAAATAGGGGATGGGAATTAAGGAGTGCAACTGTCAGTGATGAGCAATGGCTAATGTATGGAATTGTTGAATCACTATATTGTACACCTGATACTAATAAATATGGTTTTTAATAAAACCTCATGTGTTTAAAAGAAAGAAAGAAAGAAAACCAGATGAAGCAGGACATGCATGGGAGCAAGAATTCTCCATATCTACTTTTTTTATATTGTTTTGATTTTTGAACTATGTGAAGGTATTGTCTATTTTATTTTTTTATTTGAAAAAAATTTTTATTAAGTAATCTCTATGCCCAACATGGGGCTCGAACTCACAACCCAAAGATCAATAGTCACATGCTGTAGCAACTGAACCAGCCAGGTGCCCCAAGTATTGCATATTTTTATTTTTTATTTATTTATTTTTTTATCTTATTCTTGGTAGTCCATCTGTGTCTTTTTTTACATATAATTGACTCTGCATTTTTTGTGGCACTGCTTTGGTATTATCCTTTTCCAAAATATTCACTTTTTTATTTTTTATAAAATTTAGAAACCACCCATCTTTTAAATCATACATAATAAAGTATCAGAGGATATATTTATAAATAGTTTAAATGAAGTATATGTTATAGAATCAAAAATAGCTCTTTTGGTATGTATGCCCAGTATTATAAGATCACTCTTAAAGATCAGTAATTCTCATCATTATCTGCATTTCAACAGAGGGAGTTTAATAGGTATACTTCATCCATGTGTAAAACTGTTACAAAGATGTACACTTGCCACATGAAGGCCTATCTTTAGTGCTGGTACAAAATACAGGAAAAGAAAATTTGCAAGGTATGGGAAGCAGTCAATGTAAAAGGCTTTAGTCACATTAACAGGAACACATCATGTCACAGAGATGCAACAGTGTTTGTGGACTTGGAGTACTCAGAGGACCCGAGTTGTGTTGAAGCATTACCATCTACCCACTATATGGACTGGCATCCATTGCTTAATTTCTCTAAGCCTCAATTTTCCTATCTCTCAGAAACCTACCTTCCCAGATAGCTCATAGGACTGTGTGAGCAAAACCAAATAGAGAAATGTTATAGAAACTTTTACATGCTAACATTCTTTAAAATATAAGATGTTTTCAAAAGTAAGAAATATTTTGCCATCAGTAGTTAATAATTAACCTGTAATATTGTTTAGGTCATTGATGGATGACTATTTTATGGCCTTCCTACTTCTTTTTTAAAGATAACAAAACTAAGGGCACCTGGGTGGGTCAGTCAGTTAAGCGTCTGCCTTCAGCTCAGGTCATGATCTCAGGGTCCTGAGATAGGGCCCCGCATTGGGCTCTCTGCTCAGCAGGAAGTCTGCTTCTCCCTCTCCCTCTGTGCTCTCTCACTCTCACTCTCTATCAAATAAATAAATCTTTTTTTAAAAAAAGATAAAACTAGTGTGAGTCACCTGAAATTAAAATTATACACACACACATATATAATTTAATATATGTATTTAATATTTAACATATTTATATTCAGTTCTCTTGAGTAAAAAGACAAAAAAGTAGTGAAAATAATTCAAAATATCATGCCTATATTTATTCATTACGGCATCAATCATTTTTACCTTGATCATTTTACAATCTTTTAAATCTCAAAAACTTGTTAAGATTGGCCTCTAGGGAAAAAAAATAGAACCTAAGGGTTGAGAAAGACCTTGACAGTCCTGTATCCATATGTAGATACAGAGTGTTGGGTAATTTGTGAAGAACAAATATCGTTTATATAAACAATTCCCCCATTCTGAAACCTCCAATAAGTTGTATTCCCTACAGAAGAAACACTACTTAACATCGCTTTATATGGGGGCGCCTGGGTGGCTCAGTCATTAAGCGTCTGCCTTCAGCTCAGGGTGTAATCCCTGAGTCCTGGGATCGAGCCCCACATCGGGCTCCTCTGCTGGGAGCCTGCTTCTTCCTCTCCCATTCCCCCCCGCTTATCTCTCTCTCACTGGCTGTCTCTCTCACTGGTATCTCTGTGTCAAATAAATAAATAAAATGTTTAAACAAAAAACAAAAAACAAGGGGTACCTGGGTGGTGCAGTCGTTAAGCATCTGCCTTCGGCTCAGGGCGTGATCCCAGCGTTCTGGGATCGAGCCCCACATCAGGCTCCTCCGCTAGGAGCCTGCTTCTTCCTCTCCCACTCCCCCTGCTTGTGTTCCCTCTCTTGCTGGCTGTCTCTGTCAAATAAATAAATAAAATCTAAAAAAAAAAATTGCTTTATATGAACTAGCCCCAGATATTCTATTCCTAGCCTCATGACCTTCCATTCTTCACACACCTCTGCTATATGTGAACTTCAGTATTTTTCAGAAATCTTTTAGGCCCAATTGCCTGGTCTTGCTGTAGCCTCTGTCATAATTGTCCCTCCTCTCTTTTTCCCACTTGGCAAACCTATGTCCATTCATTAAGACCCTACTCAAAAGTCATCGTTTTGATAATCTTTCTCTATTCAACTAAACAGTTAATACTTCTGTGCCCATGTAATATTTTTATATAACTTGTATCATACACTTATTACTTTATGTTGTAATTCTTTTTTTTTGCCCCCCTTATTAGCTCTGTCAAGGGCTTTGGAAGTACCCTCAGTAGATCCTTGAAGGTCTGTAGCTTGAAGATATTTGATTAATAATTTAAAATCAGTTATTTATGGGGTTCCTGGGTGGCTCAGTTGGTTAAGTGGCTGACTCTTGATTTCATCTCAGGCCATGATCTCAGGGTCATGAGATTGAGTCCCACATCGGGCTCCATGTCTGCTTAAGATTCTCTCTCCCCCTCCTCTTGCCCCTTGTTGCCCCACTTGCACGTGCTCTCTCTCTCCCCCTAAAAAAAAAAAAATGGTTATTTCCTAAGAACTTCCCATGTGCAAGACATGGTACCAAGAACATTAATCTGCACAATAACCCTAAAACATAAGTAGCATAAGTTTCCCCATTTAACAAATGAGGAAACTAAGACTCAGGGAGGTTAAGTATCTAGTCTGAGATCACAAATCCAGAAATTGGCAGATAAAGGATTCAAACCTAGGATTTGTGATTCCAGAGAACACAAATAATGAAGAAATTATTGAAAATTAGGTTTTCCTGGGGTGCCTGGGTAGCTCAGTCAGTTAAGCATCTGCCTTCAGCTCAGGTCATGGTCCCAGGGTCCTGGGATTGAGCCCCACATCAGGCTCCCTGCTCAGCAGGGAGCATGCTTCTCCTTCTCCCTCTGCCGCTCCCCCTGCTTGTGCTCTCTCTCTGTCACATAAACAAATAAAATCTTTAAAAAAAAGAAAGGAAAAATTAGGTTTTCCTTTATAAACATGATATACTATATATGAGATTGTTTACAATTTGTATTTAATTAGCATGTAATACAACAGTTATGTCCATCATTATATATGTTAGAGTATCTATATTATGAGTTGTTATTAAAACAGGAGACTCCATTCCTGTATCATGAGTCTTCTTAGTCTGTTGTTCATAGAACTTCCTTAGCTATTCGTGCATTGTGATGATCTGCTTTCAATCTGAAAAAATCAACAGAAATTTAGTGCTAGTCATATCTCATTATCTCATATTTTTAGAAAAGAAACATGAAACAGGCAGGGCTGCTGGAGGTAGAAACAACTATCTGTATTATCTAGTCTATGTGACTAGGAGATGTAGGTTAATTATAATACACATTTAGATGCTTTGAATAATAATTATAGAGTCTCATTATTATTATGCTATTGAGATCATGACAAGGAGATACCCTACCTTGGATAGATGTTAAACTATCCTTTTTTTTTTTCCTTTTTTTATCTACCTGTTTTAAGGACTCTTAATATCTACGCTGACACATACCAGCTAATGTACACCTACATGGAAAGCTTTTTACTTTTACCAGTGGTTAGGGCCAGCTACATAATTTGTGGAGCCCAGTAAGAAATGAAAATGTGGGGCCTTTTAGTGAAAATTATTAAGAATTACAAGATGACAACAGTAGGGCACTATACCAAGAGTGGGACCCTTCTAAGCATGGGGCCTTGAGCAATTGTGTAGTTCATATACCCAAGAAACTGGTCTCTACTACCACCATGACTGGGAGGAAATTTTGACTGTGATATAGTGACCTACCCTCACTTCTGAGCTTTAGGTGTCATTCCTCCTTACTAACCCAAATTATAACATTCTTAGTTAGCATGGTTGAGTACAAAACATGCATACATGCACTCACAAACACAGACACACACACACACATCAAGCATGTATATACCTATATTGAGTATGTATATGTGTATGTATGTACTCCTGACATAAATATATTTCTATATGTGTATGTGTATTTACAGATGACTATATTTCAAGAACCAAAATTAGTAATAATATCTGCTTAATGCAGAAGACTAGCTTTGATGATTTGTATTATCTCCATCCCCAATCCTATTTCCATAAGTAATTTTAAAAATTAAAGTCCAGGTAGAATACCCAACTTAGGTAGTTAACCACCTCTCTATTGCCATTTGGAACCTGAATGATATACATGATTTCACAGGAACTGTTTTTTTTTTTATTTAAATTCAATTAGCCAAGTATCATTCATTTTTGATATAATGTTCAATGATTCATGAGTTGAATATAACACCCAGTGCTCATCATGTGCCCTCTTTAATTCCACTCACCCAGTTACCTCATCCCCCCACCCACCTCTCTTTCCACAACCCTTAGTTTGTTCCCTGGAGTCAAGAGTCTCATATGGTTTGTCTTTCTCTGATTTCTTCCCATTCAATTTTCCCTCCTTTCCCCTATTGTCCTCTGCACTATTCCTTATGTTCCACATATGAGTGAAACCATATGATATTTCTGTTTCTCTGATTGACTTATTTCACTTAGCATAATACCCTCCAGTTCCATCCATGTCAATGTAAATGGTAGATATTCATCCTTTCTGATGCTGAGTAATAGTCCATTGTATATATGAACCACATCATCTTTATCCATTCATCTGTTGAAAGATATCTTGGCTTCTTTCACAGTTTGGCTATTGTGGACATTCCTGCTATGAACATTAGGGTGCAGGTGCCCCTTCTTTTCACTACATCTGTATCTTTGGGGTAAATACCCAGTAGTGCAATTGCTGGGTTTTAGGGTAGCTCTATTTTCAACTTTTTGAGGAACCTCCATAGTGTTTTCCAGAGTGGCTGTACCAGCTTGCATTCCCACAACAGTGTAGGAGGGTTCCTCTTTCTCCACATCCTCACCAACATTTGTTGTTCCCTGTCTGTGAATTTTATCCATTCTGACGTGTAAGGTGGTATCTCATTGTGGTTTTGATTTGTATTTCCCTGATCGCAAGTGATATGGAGCATTTTTTCCTGTGTCTGTTGGCCATTTGTATGCCTTCTTTAGAGAAGTATCTGTTCATGTCTTCTGCCCATTTCTTGATTGGATTATTTGTTTTTTGGGTGTTGAGTTTGAGAAGTTCTTTATCGATCTTGGATACCAGCCCTTTATCTGTAATGTTATTTGCAAATATCTTCTCCCATCCTGTAGTTGTCTTTTGGTTTTGTCAACTGTTTCCTTTGCTGTGCAAAAGCTTTTTATCTTGATGAAGTCCCAGTAGTTCATTTTTGCTTCTGTTTCCCTTGCCTTTAGAGACATGTCTTGCAAAAAGTTGCTTTGTCCAAGGTTGAAGAGGTTGCTGCCTGTGTTCTCCTCTAGGATTTTGATGGATTCCTGTCTCACATTTAGGTCTTTCATCCATTTTGAGTTTACCTTTGTGTATGGTGGAAGAGAATGTCCAGTTTCATTCTTCTGCCTGTGGCTGTCCAATTTTCCCAGCACCATTTATTGAAGAGACTGTCTTTTTTCCAATGGATATTCTTTCCTGCTTTGTTGAAGATTGGTTCACCATAGAGCTGAAGGGCCATATCTGGGCTCACGGTAACTTTTCTGACCCTAGACCATGAATTCCAAAGGTTTTAATTTATAGTTACATGACCATATCTTCTGGTTGTCTGAGAAAGTTCCAGTTTGCCACTTTTGTCCCACTCAAGAGTGTCCTAGTCTGAATAATACTCTAGATGGTCATCATAACATAAAACAAATGCTTCAGTATATGCCTTTCTTTTTTTATTTTAAAGACGGTATTGTAAAAATGATGGTAAAAAAAGACAGTGGTGTGACTATTTTCAGTTTGTCATAATTGCATCTACTTGTTTCTAGTGTGCATATATATGTTACTCACAGGAACAAAGTTATTAGAAATAGAACTTACCTAAATTATTTTAGCTTTCTTGCTTCTATTTTTATTTATTTAGTTTTATTGCTTTTAAGCAAAAATGAAATGCATTTATGTTAAATAAAATTAAGAAAATGGAGACAAAAAGAATACAATCCATAGGCCCAGTAATTAAATACAGGCACTCAGAGTATTTTGGTATATTTTTATATAGGTGTTATCTGTGGATGAATTTTTTAACATAGTTATAACATGATACATAAATTCCATATAATATTTTATCATTACTCTTTTTCCACATTATTATTTAATCTTAATAACTTGTTCTGAAAAGTTTTCTTCTCTTATAGACTTGGAATAGAATTTGAAAGAAATACTCATATGCTTTATCAAGTACATCTGCATGGAGCCACCCCTTTCAGAGACTAAAGAACACCATACCAGATTCTAGTACCAGTCCTTCCAGTGACTGGCTGAGGCTTGAGCAAGCTTCTTAACTTTTCTGAACTCCCAATTTCCTTTTCTGTAATAGATAAGCATAAAAGTGAGAGCCATAAAAGTAAATAGCAGTAATATAGCAGTACTACTAATAGTAATAATATTAGCTATCAGTTCTTGAGCAACAGAAAATTTTTAGTGTGCCTGTAGTATGCCAAAAGTATCCATTATTGTGCTAGGCATTTATAGAAAGTACATTATTTCAAGAATAGTCAAGACAGTCTTGTAGAGGAGCAATAAAGCTGGAAGACTCAGATTAACGGATATCGAGGCCTATTTTAAATCTGTAGTAGTTAAGACAGTATAGCATTGGTGCAATAATAGACAAACTGAATTGTAGAACAGTATACAGAATACAAAAACAGACACAAAGTAATGGTCACCTGATTTAATGACAAAGACAACTCTGCAGTGCAATAAAGTAAGGATGGTCTTCTCAGAAATGCTGTTGGGGCATTTGTTTAGCTGTATGGGAAAATGTACATTGACTCTTACTTTACATCACACACAGAAGTCAGTTCCAGATAAATTATAGATCTAAATATGAAAAACAAAATGATAACATAGTAAGATAAAAGATAGGAAAACATCTATGTGACATTAGATAAAGATTTTTTAAAATAGGACACAAAAAACATAAATTATACAAAAAGTTGATAAATTATACTTCACTAAAATTTTTTTAAATTCTATTCAGTAAGACATTATTAAGAGAGTGAAAAGACAGCCATTTGGGGGGAAATCATTGTAGTGTTATGTGACTAAGTCCTCATATATAGAATAAATAAGTCCTGAAATTGACAAGAATAAGACAGTTCCAACAGAAAACCAAGCAAAATCTAACAATTCACAACAGAGAATATCCAAATTGTCACCAACCATATGAAAAGTTGTTCAACTTTATCAGTCATAAGGGAAATGCAAATAAAGCCACAATATGATAGTACCCACCTACCAGACAAAGACAGAAAGTACCAAGTGTTAGTGAGAATATAGAGTAGCCATAATTCTCCTGCACTTTTGGGAGTTTATAAATGGGAAAACCACTTTAAAAAGTTGTTTGGCAGAATCTAAAAAAGCTGAGCAGTTCTTCTCCTCAGTATGTATCTAGTAGAATTCTCTACATATGTTCATCCAATAAACATGTATTGGAATCTGTTCATAACAGAAAAAAACCTGGAACTATCCAAATGCCAGTCAGCAATAGTATGGATAAATTTTGGTATATACAATGGAATTTTGCTCAGTAATAAGAATGAATGATCTACAACTATATACAACAAAATGGATGAATATCAAAAAACATAATTTGAACAAAACTTCACAGACATAGAAGGGTATATATTGCATGGTTCCACTTGTATAAAATACAACAGAAAATCAACCTAATCTATGCTCTTTAGTCAGGATAGTGATTACCAACAACAGAAAATCAAAACTAATCTATGCTGTTTGAAGTCAGGATAGTGATTACCGTTTGCGTGGATGAGCGGTAACAATGATTGAAGAGAGCCTGAAGAGAGTTTCAGAGTGCTGGTAATGACCTTTTTTTAATCTGGATACTATGCATCTAGATGTATTTGGTTTGTCAAAATGCATTATCTATACATTTATGTGTACTTTTCCATATCTGTAAGATACTTGTGAAAAAGTTAAAGACATGTATTACCTTGAATTCATACCCAACTAGTTAAGTAATATCCCCGTTTTAGAGAGGAAGAAAATAGTGAGTTTGTTACTGAATTACTTTTAGTTACTAATAGCCAGCCAACTATTACATAGCTCAAATTAAATGATCTTTAGTTTTCTGTCTAGTTCAAGATACTATAATTTTATAAATCCACCAAATTAGAATCTAATTAACTTTCTGATTTTCCTTTTATTCTAATTTTTATTAGCCTTCCTAATCTATTAAAGTTCAAATTTCTATATTCACAGATAAGTTTCCTTGATATTTAAAATAATACTACAGGGGCACCTGACTGGCTTAGTTGGTTGAGCATCCGACTCTTGATTTTGGCTCAGGTCATGATCTCAGGTTCGTGAGATCAAGCCCAGTGTCAGGCTCTGCACTCATGGGGAGTCTGCTTGAGATTCTCTCTCTCCCTCTTCCTCTGCCCCTCCCTCCTACTTGTGTGTGCACTCTCTCTCTCTCTTTCTCTCAAATAAATAAATCTTTAAAAAGAAATAAAATAATACTTCAATAACCTTTCTTGAATATTGCTGTTTGTTATTTGTATTAATTTCATATTTATTTTCTATATTTACTGTTTGGTAGGCAAGCAAAGGTCGAACTACAATTGTCATAGCACACCGACTTTCCACTATTCGAAGTGCAGATCTCATTGTGACTATGAAAGATGGAATGGTGGTGGAAAAAGGAAAACATGCTGAACTAATGGCAAAGCAAGGTCTATATTATTCGCTTGCAATGTCACAGGTATGTTTATGTGACATAATGCTATGTTAGCAGAGGTTTTTTTTTAACTTTTCAGAGATCATACCACAGATGTCCTGAATCATAATCTTAGTTTTCACAAAGTAACCAAGGTTTATTTATAATTCCTTAATGAAGAGATTCAGTGTGACTAATATCCTCAGCATTGTGCTAGATAATATGGTGAAAATGAAAGAATTAATGAGTACATAGCACCTAATAGTTGCCAGGCACACTGCAGATAGGCTTCAAAATTTGTACATGGCAGATCCAGAACAGTATAACTCTATATACTGTCATCTTTTCATTAGAACACAAATTTAACACACAATCCCCACTTAAATACTGAAAACTTAGCTACAGAGGCAAAATGAAGAATCCTGCATATGGATGTTACAAAATATAGAAGTAACCAAAGTTGGTGGGGATAAGGGGAGCTAGATTACCCATGGAAGGTTTCATGAAGAGGCCTTGAAGACTAGAAGGTGTGAGTTAGAAAAGGAGAAGTCTGCGTAGGTGGAACAGCACCACAGAGGTAAGAAGGAACTTGGTGTGCAACAAACAGAAAGATCAGCCTTCCTTCCATGAGTAAAGATGATTGTTGGGAGAATAATCAAAAACAGTTGTATTAGAAAGCCAAGTCATGGAAGTTCTAAGGAACCAGGCAGAAGAGTTTTGTTGTTTTTTTTTCTTCCACTCTGACTTACCTTACTGTGTCAGAATCACCTAACACAGTGCCTGACACACAGTGGGCATTCAATAAATGCCTGCTGAATGAAGGAATGTACACACAAATGTATATGTATATAAACCACATCTTCTCAGGTAGCCAATCAAAAGAAGGCATGATAATGCTGGAGGCACTCTTGCAAATTTCTTTTTTTAGGATTCACATTTCTGCATGCCAGGTGATCTCACATAGTTTTTTCATTAGGACACGTTAATGTAAATTATAGGAATTAGGCTGTAGATAACTTCCTCCTTCTGGCCCAGGCTTCTCTTGACCTGGAAGACAGTCTTTTTTTCAAGGGGTCATGTACAGACAACAAATCTCACCCCTTTGCAGTTTATTTTACTTCTGCAACTTTCTGATTATATTTTTGATGTCAATATTTATTTCATATATAAAGAACTTATACAACTCAACACCAAAAAAAAAAAATCCAATTAGAAATGGGCAGAAGACATAAATAGACATTTATCCAAAGAAAACATTCAGACGGCCAACATGAAAAGCTGCTCAACATTACTCATCATCAGGGAAATGCAAATCAAAACTACAATAAGAAATCACCTCACACCTGTCATAATGGCTAAAATAAAAAACATAAGAAACAACAAGTGTTGGTGAAGATGTATGTGGAGAAAAAGGAATCTTCATGCACTATTGGTGGGAATGCAAACTGGTGGAGCCACTGTGGAAAACCATGTGCAGGGTCCTCAAAAAGTTAAAAATAGAACTACCCTCTGACCCAGTAATTGCACTACTTGATATTTACCCGAAAAATACAAAAACACTAATCAAAGGGAAACATGCACCCCTATGTTTATTGCAGCTTTAGTTACAATAGCCAAATTGTGGAAGCAACACAAGTGTCCATTGATTGAAAAATGGATAAAGAAGATGTGGTGTATATATACAATGGAATATTATTCAGCCATAAAAATAATGAAATTTTGTCATTGGCGACAACATGAATGGAGCTAGAGAGTATAATGCTCAGTGAAATAGTTCAGTCAGAGAAAGACAAATACCATTTCACTCATATGTGGAATTTAAGAAACAAATAAACAAAGGAAAAAGGAGAGAGAGAGAAACCAAGAAAGAGACTCAAACTTTTAAAGAACAAACTGATGATTACCAGAGGGGAGGTGGGGGGGGAGGGTAGGGTAAATTAAATAGGTCATGGGGATTAAAGAGTACACTTATCATCACCAGCACTGAGTAATGTATAGAATTGTTGAATCACTATATTGTATATGTGAAACTAATATAACACTGTATGTTAACTATACTGGAATTAAAATTTAAAACTTAAGAAATAATATTATTTCACAAATTAGGAAATTTAGAAAGTTATGACCCTCCATCTCCTCATCAAACTTAAAACTTCACATTTAAAACCCTAGCTTTCTCCACAATCTAGAATGAATTATTTTTAAACATCTGCTATAAAGCAGTGATAATAAAAAAAATTTGAAAATATAATCTTATATTGATTCAAAAACTGCTAGCTCCAATTTTATTTCACATTAGGCCACATTTTCCTTTAAAAATAAGAGTTAGCTGTTATATGGCAGTTGAATTTGCATGATTTTCATTCCACAGTAGACTTAATAATTTATGAAATTATGAAGTTCAATATTTTCAAACTAGTAAGTATAATAATAAAAGAAAATAGCTATGGTTAAATTAACCCTGTTTTGAGATTTTTTTTTTAAACCACTACACTCAAATCTTTCTTTGAAGTAATATGTCTTTATTTTTCATTATAATTAAACAAAAACTCTATTAGGTCTTAGGTAAAAGAGTTTCACAATGTAAGGAAAATAAAAATGGAGTGTTTGTGGTATAAATGTATAAATATTTAAAACACCTTGTTCAAAATGGATTAGTAGTCTCTCATTACCTAAAATAATGTTCATTCTGATAAAACAATACCATTTTTAATATTCAATGAACAACTACAATATTCTAGGTAGTGCATAGTAAATATAACATCCATGATATCTACATAGACAGTAACTCATTTCTGAAACTCTAGAAGTGCTTATTTGCCACTATGCCTATATTGTCCAAATGAATCAGTTTATTAGAATCCATGATGATCATAAGTACTAAGAAGTTAATGTTGCTAAGAGAATCAATCCCAAGAAACAGTATAGCAGTGGTTAGGATTGTGGGCTCTGGAGACACTGTTAATTTGAAATCTTGATTCTGCCACTTAATAGTTTTAGGACCTTAGGTGAGTTCTTTAAATTCACTGTGCCTCAGTTTTCTAACCTTTAACATGAGGAAAATAATAGTAACTTATTTATGAATTACTGTGAGTATTAAATAAGTGATTGATATAAAGTGCTTACTAAATTTTATTGTTGGCATACTAAATTTTATTATATTATTAATATTACCATTATCCAATCAAACTTTTTATAAAAGTTCAAACCGTGAAGATTAATGCTGTAATTATTTATCTTGAACATACATGATTATTTTCAGACCTATTCCTTTTCACGTGAAAAATAAATAAAAACAGGTAGAGATAGACACATACCAAAACTTCCTGTCATCATTATTTTGTCAAAGAACTTGTCTTTGACTTGTTAAAGAACCATCTTAGATAAATTTATTTTGAGAAGGGATCAAAATTTTATTTTAAACTTGCCACTAAGTAAATAGCTCCTGAAAAAAGCCAAATAAAAGATTTCTTTCATGGTAGATAAATTTATAGAAAAAAGAGAAAGTGATAGCATAGAAGAATGTCTGATTGAAGATGTTAGGATACTATAAGGCTTGAGGGCACGTATTGCATGGTGCACTGGGTGTTAAACGCAACTAATGAATCATCGAACTTTACATCAAAAACCAGGGCTGTACTGTATGGTGACTAACATAATATAATAAAAAAATATTACTATTTAAAAAAAAAGGATACTATAAGGCTGGTTAAAGTGTACTGTACTTTGAAATGCCTGATTAACAGTTGTTAAGCTTGTCAAAGAATCACAGTCACTGGATAGCCTTCCATGTGCATATTCTCCTTTGCACCTAAATCCACCTAAGGCTTTCTGTCTCTGCTCCACACCCTGGTCTGGGACACCATCATCCAAATTGAGCTGTTCATTTCTGTCTTGTCTCCCTCCCCATCTCTTCATGGGGAAGCCACAAATTTACTCACACCAGATTCAGATGAGCAGAAAATATGTAGTTCCTTTATTTCACTAAATTTGGTCTCATATCTCTGAGTAGCGAAAAAAACAAAAACTAGACTTAGAGCAATCTGGTTTAGAACTTCATCCTATCCTGTAATTTAAACAGTTTTTTTGTTTTTGTTTTTGTTTTTTAAGTTAACTTGATGACTCTGGAATTTCTTATTCTCCAGGAGCTGGTCCTACTGATTTTGCTTTCTGAACAGTTTGGAATGGGCAGCAGTTGCAGGCCTGGAAAGTCTCCTGAGATATCTCTCAGGCCCAGGGCCAACATCACATTTAAGTGCCTAGCTAGACATTATAAATTTATAAGCTCCATAAAAGGCTACGAAAAAAGAGTCAGAAAGAGTATCTTTGAGTCATCTCCCTCACAAAGCTCTTTTTACTAAAATCTGTCCCTACTAGTGGAATAATTGTTTTGAACTAAGGCATTGTTTTCTCCAGTTAATTATACAAGTCTTTTGAAAAGAAGGCATAATAAGCTATTGTCACCCACTAACATTTTAGTATAAGTTGGACTTACTAGCTCTCTATCAAGCCTGAAAACTTCAGCAAGAGCTGCACAAGAATATATCACTTTCAGTATCAGAGGCAATACAGTTTTAGAGGGATGCTCAATAAAAGTCTTTCGAATTCTGAAAACATTATTCTAATAGTAACATGTATATTCTTCACTTAAGGATATTAAAAAAGCTGATGAACAGATGGAATCAATGTCTACTGAAAAAAGTATCAACTCAGCTCCTCTGTGCTCTCTAAATACCATCAAGTCAGACCTTCCTGACAAGTCTGAAGAATCCATCCAATATAAAGAGGTAATGGTTTAACTATCAACAAGTTTTATCCACATGTTCTCCAATTAATTTTTATTTAATTCTTGTAATATTTAGAATTTACAATAAAATATTACTATAACATTAAAGCATAAGTCTTTCCCAAACTTCACTATAGTATCACTGTGATGCTCTAAGAAAGTGGCCCTCAAATAAGACCATTTATGTCACAGGTCATTTGGGGGCAAGAAAATTCTTAAGAATGGGCTTGTTCTTCTTTTTCTAGTTCCTTTAGGCATAATAGGATTTGGCTAGTAAAAATTAAGAGTACTCTTAAGAATGCAGAGGTAGCAGATAAAAGTAGCAACCACTACTGAGGTTGAAATAGAGGCCCAAGGAAGAGCCCTAATCCTTCTCCCCCAGTCAAGGCTGAGATTCATGCCTTACTTCAGAGGGCACAGCTTTGGTTCACTGGATGGCAGTGAAGTTGCTAAGGTACCTCACTGGTGGGGTTTGCTGGAAATCTGTCCTGTTGCATGCCAGAACCTACTAGGTACCAGGAGAAGCTACAGGGCACTGTTGAAACCAGGAGCTGGAGAGGTTGCCCTCTGTAGGAGTCAAGTACAGTACCATGTGTAGGTGGGTGCAGGCATTAATGACCTGAATAAAATACAGGCTGATGCTGTCTGGGTCCCCTGGTTACACCTCTCCTGGCCAAGCCAAGAGCTGGAGAAAGCACTTGGTGGCCAAACATAAGAGAAAACTGTACTCAGCAGGCACCTACTCTGACAAAACTGTATAAGCAGAGCAGCAGAGAGAAAAGCTTATCCTGGAGGAGCCTTCCCAGAAAACCACCAGAAAGAGCAGGAAGTAAAATTCCCTCCTCCTGCAATTTTTTCCCAGTACCTTCAACAGACAGGGCTTGACATCTTACTAACTGGTAAAAGAAAAATATTTATAAGGCAAAAGGGTGAATTTGGACCCAAGAGGTAATAAATCAGTAACCAGGACAAAGATGGTATTATTTTAAATAGGGGGAATAGCTAATATAAAGGCCTGGAGTTGGGGGTATCAGTGACTAAGAAGAGAGGGATGGGCAGAGAGTTGTGTGAGACACTCAGGGACCAGATCTTACAGCACCTTGTAGACCATAATATCAGTTTTAGATTCTTTTCTTACTCTAACAGAAAGTCATCAGAGGTTTTTAACCAATAATCCATGACCCACAAGGAAAATCTGGATAGAATTCAGAGGCAACTATCCTGAATATAAAAAAAATCATAACTTTCCCCCCACCTATTATTGATAAAAATTTAATTTTATTATGAATATAAATAACAAACTACATTAGTATTACCAGTGCCTATGATGTCACCAATGAAAATCACAGAATTTTTTTTTAAAGATTTACTCATTTATTTGACAGACAGTATACATGAGCAGGGGAACAGCAGAGAGACAGGGAGAGAGAGAATCTCAAGCAGACTCCCCCACTGAGCTCAGAGCCAATGTTGGGCTCGATCTCATGACCCTGAGATCATGACCTGAGTCAAACTCAAGAGTCACATGCTTAACCGACTGAGCCACCCAGGCACCCCTAAAAATCACAGAAATTTTGATATCGCATTACAGTTGCTATAGATATGTTACAATCATCACTATTATATCTTGTTATTTAATGTGCTAATAATGAAACACAAGCATAACTATCACAACTTTGAATTTTTTGTTAAATATTTTGAATACTATATTTCGATCAGTTGGTTTTCTTTGAGACCTATGGGTTATTTAGCCCATTGTTACAAATTCTTCTCATAAGGAATCCTCAGACTTCACCAGTCTTCCAAAGGGTTCATGACACAAAGCAGGCTGAGAACTATTGCATTAAGAGGGTCTTATTCAGAAGAGTGCATGAACTGATTTATCTGATTTGACTGCTGTGTGGAGAATGGTGTTTGGGAACCAGAGTGGGATCAAGGACAACAGGGCAGGGAAGAGATGATGCTGGTTAAGTAATAGACCTGATGGACCTGATTAAAGCTATCTAATGAAAAATCAATTATAGATGGAGAAGCAACTAGGATAGGAAAAATTTTAATTTAGGTAGGAAAGCAGTAACCAACAAAGGAGCCTAAAGAATAACTGGAAAATAAAAGAAAAGGCAAGAGAGTGTGGTATCACACAGGCTAACAAAGAAAACTGTTACAGCTATAGGAAACAAACCGAGGGTTACCAGAGAGGAGGGGTAAATGGGTGATGGGCATTAAGGAGGGCACATGATGTAATGAACATTGGGTGTTATATGCAACTGACAAATCACTGAACTCTACCTCTGAAACTAATAACACACTATGTGATAATTAATTGAATTTAAATAAAATAACCTTTTAAATAAATAAATAAATAAATTTAATTTTCCCTTGTTTCCTAAAAAATTTTTTTAAAAACGGGGCTCCTGGATGGCACAGCGGTTAAGTGTCTGCCTTCGGCTCAGGGCATGATCCCGGTGTTATGGGATCAAGCCCCACATCAGGCTCCTCCGCTATGAGCCTGCTTCTTCCTCTCCCACTCCCCCTGCTTGTGTTCCCTCTCTCGCTGGCTGTCTCTCTCTCTGTTGAATAAATAAGTAAAATCTTTAAAAATATAAAAAATAAAAAATAAATTTAAAAAAAAGAAAAGTGTTACAAAAAAGCAAGAGATCATTTGTGTCAATTGCTGTGAAAACCAGATGAAATTAGAGATTTCTGCTTCCAACCAAGGTAGGTTAACAGGGACTGGATTTACCTTTTGGCTTGAAACACCTAAGAAATGGAACAAAACATGTGAAACAGTTTTCTAACATTGGACATCGGGCAGAACAAGATTATGATCTCTGAGGAAAGGGAAACAAATGAGGAGAATCTTATCATTGGTCCAGGTTACTGCCTGGGTTGTTTCTAAGCCTCAGAGCTAGGACAGAAAACCCATGCAGAACCCAGGAAGCCAAAATAGTGAGCATCCCCAGAGCAAAGAATGAAAAAGAGAGCTTCTCAGAGTTCCAGCGATTTCCATAGGTTCTCCATTGAGTTTTCATCTGAGTACTGATCAGCACATTTATTAAGAAAACTGATAAAGACAGAGGAAAGATCTACCCGAAAGGATGAAAGGAACAGTCCTTTCACAGAGGTTCACAAAGGGTCAGGAATAGTTCTTATTCTTTTTTAAGTTTTTATTTTAATTCCAGTTAGTTAACATACAGCGTTATATTAGTTTCAGGTATACAATACAGTGATTCAACACTTCCATACATCACCCGGTGCTCATCAGAACAAGTGCAATCCTTAATCCCCATCACCTATTTAACCCATCCCCTTCCCTCTGGTAACCATCAGTTTAAGAGTAATTCTTATTAAACCAGCCAGAATGAGCAGTCGCTAAATTAATGGGTTGTTGAGTTGGATATTAAGGAAAATATTACCCTGGGAGGTGGGGGCAAGGGGGTAGAAATAGCCCCCTGCTAAATGCAGTTCTGAGCCCAACTAACAAAGCCTAAAAGCAAACCTCAAAACGATCAAACTATTTCCAAGTAATTTAAATGTGTTCCAGTACAAAGCTCAATAATATATGTAAGAATTCAAAAACACTGGGCACCTGGCTACCTCAGTTGGTAGAGCATGCAACTCTTGATTTCAGGGTTGTAATTTGAGGCCCATATTGGGTGTAGAGATTACTTAAAAAATAAAATTTTGGTGCATCAGTTGGTTAAGCGTCTGACTTTAGCTCAGATCATGATCTTGGGGTCCTGGGATCAAGCCCTGCATAGGATTCCTCGCTCAGCAGCAAGTCTTCTTGACCCTCTGCCCCTCCACCACTTACACCTGTGTGTGCGCACTCTCTCTCTCTCTCAAATAAATAACTAAAATCTTTTAAAAGAAATAAAATCTTAAAAAAAGAAGGAGAGAATTAAAAAAAAACCCAGTGAGTAAAATTTAGTGTCTGGCATCGAATAAAAAATCACCAGACAAGTAAAGAAGGAGGAAAATAGTTCCCAAAATGAAGAGAAACTAAATCAACAGAAATGGACCCAGAAGTGACACACTTGGTAGAATTAGTAGGAATAATAAACAGTTATTATGATTATATTTCATATGTTCCCAAAGGAAAGGCAAAAACATTTGAATGAACAGTGAAATTTTTCCCCAAATTTGGTGAAAACAAAAAACTCACAGATCCAAGAAGCTTATTAATAAATTCCAAATGCAAGACACATAAGGTACACTATGTGAAGGCACATCATAATAAAATTGCTTAAAACCTGTAATAAGAAGAAAAATTTAAAACAGCCAGAGAAAATCAGCATAATATGTATAAAGGGGAAAAAATAAGAAAATCACTAACTTCTCATTAGAAACAGTGCAAACATTTGCTGCAACATGGACGGCACTGGAGGAGATAATGCTAAGTGAAATAAGTCAAGCAGAGAAAGACAACTATCATATGATTTCTCTCATCTATGGAACATAAGAACTAGGATGATCGGTAGGGGAAGAAAGGGATAAAGAAAGGGGGGGTAATCAGAAAGGGGAATGAAACACGAGAGACTATGGACTATGAGAAACAAACTGAGGGCCTCAGAGGGGAGGGGTGGGGGAATGGGATAGACCGGTGATGGGTAGTAAGGAGGGCACGTATTGCATGGTGCACTGGCTGTTATACACAACTAATGTATCATGGAGCTTTACATCGGAAACCGGGGATGTACTGTATGGTGACTAACATAATATAATAAAAAATCATTAAAAAAAAAAAAGAAACAGTGCAAACAAGAAGACAATAAAGTGATATATTTAAACTACTAAAATGAAAAAAAGCTCAAATTAAAATGCTGCATGCAGAAAAATATTTCTCAAAATTGAAGGCAAAGTACAGAATTTTTCAGGGGAAAAAAAGGCTGAAATAATTTATCACCAGGAGACCTACACTACCAGAAATGTTGAAAGAAGGCCTTCAGGCAGAAGGAAAATGATACCAAATGGAAATCTGAATCTACACAAAGGAATGAAAAATATCAAAAATAGTAAATAGATGTGTTAATATAATAATGGTTAATAGTGATTAATTTAAGTAGGCTTCATGCCCAGCATGGGCCTTGAACTCATGACCCTGAGATCAAGAGTCTCATGCTCTACTGACTAAGCCAGCCAGGTACCCCAATACTGTTTTTTTAAGTACGTTTTTAAAATAATTTACTTTTCTTTTTTTTTTTTTAAGATTTTTTATTTATTTATTCGACAGAGATAGAGACAGCCAGCGAGAGAGGGAACACAAGCAGGGGGAGTGGGAGAGGAAGAAGCAGGCTCATAGCGGAGGAGCCTGATATGGGGCTCGATCCCAGAACGCTGGGATCACGCCCTGAGCTGAAGGCAGACGCTTAACCGCTGTGCCACCCAGGCGCCCCAATAATTTACTTTTCTAAGAAAAAAATAACATTATGGTGTAAGGTTTATAACAGAAATATAAGTAAAAATGTGTAAAAACAATAGCCAAATGACTAGCAAGGAGAAATGGAAATATTCTATTTTAAGGTTCCTAAATGATATGCAGTATTACTTGAAGGTAGACTGTGATGTTAATAGTAGTCAAAGTTAAAAAAAAAAATAGTAGTCAAAGTTGATTTCAGAGCAAAACAAACAAACCAGGAATAAAGAGGTTTTTTTTTTTCATAATTTTTAAAAGATCAATTTATCAAGAACCAAAAAGAGCAATAAAAATTCACAATTTTGGGGCACCTGGGTGGCACAGCGGTTAATCGTCTGCCTTCGGCTCAGGGCGTGATCCCGGTGTTACCGGATCGAGTCCCACATCAGGCTCTTCCACTATGAGCCTGCTTCTTCCTCTCCCACTCCCCCTGCTTGTGTTCCCTCTCTCGCTGGCTGTCTCTCTCTGTCGAATAAATAAATAAAATCTTTAAAAAAAAAAATTCACAATTTTATTAGAGATTTTAAAACCTCTCTTAACTATTGCTAAAACAAGGAGACAAATATTCAGCAGGGATATAGATGACTTTAATAGCACTCTCAACCAGCTTAACCTAATAGACACTTCTAAGACTCCACCTATAAGGAGAAAAATACACATTTTCTCAAATGCATCTGAAACGTTTATCAAGATAGACCATATTCTAAGCCATAACACAGGTCTCCATATATTTTTAAAAATTCAAATAATGCAAAGTATATTACTTAACCAAAGTAGAATTACATCAGAAATCAAAAACAGAGGGACAGCTGGCTGGCTCAGTTGGTAGATCGTGCAACTCTTGATCTCAGAGTTGTAGGTTCAAACCCCACATTGGGTGTATAGATTAGTTAAAAATAAAATTGTTAAGAAAAAGAAAAGAAATCAAGAACATAAAGTGGCCTGGAAATCTTGAAATACTTGGAAGCTAAGCAACTCACTTCTAAATAATGCATGGATCAAAGAAGAAATCAAAGGAAAAATTCAAAAGTATTTTGAACTAAATGAAAATGAAACCAAACATAATTAAAATGTGCCCTGTGGTCCAGCAATTGTACTACTAGGTATTTACCCAAAGAATACAAAAGTACTAATTCAAAGGGATACATGCACCCAGCTGTTTATAGCAGCATTATCTACAATAACCAAATTATGGAAACATCCCAAGTGTCCATCAACTGATGAATGGATAAAGAAGATGTGGTAAATATACACAAAGGAATATTACTCAGCCATAAAAAAGAATGAAATCTTGCCATTTGCAATGACACGGATGGAGCTAGAGTATTATGCTAAGCGAAGTAAGTCAGAGAAAGACAAATACTGTATGATTTCATTCATATGTGGAATTTAAGAAACAAAACAAATAAGCAAAGGGTAAAAAAGAGAGAGAGAAACAAACCAAGAAACAAACTCTTAACTACAGAGAACAAACTGAGGATTACCAGGGAGGAGATGGCTGGGGGGATGGATTAAATAGGTGATGGGGATTAAAGAGTGCACTTGTCATGATGAGCACCAGGTGATGTATGAAAGTGTTGAAACACTATATTGTACACCAACTGGAATTTAAATTAAAACTTTAAAAAAATAACTCGAGTTTTAAAAAAAGTATAAGATGAGAGTTAAAGTAGTATTGAGAAAGAAATTTATATAACTAAACCCCTATATTATATAAAAAGGAAAGACCTCAAATTAATAAACTTACCCCTTAAGAAACGAAAAAGGAGAATATAATTATAAAAAAAAAATCAATGAAATCCAAAGCTGGTTCTCTGAAAGCATCAATAAACTGAAAAACCACTGGACTGACTGAACAAATTAAGAAAAAACACACAAATACCAATATCAAGAATGAGAATGGTAACATCACTACAGGTTCTACAGATATTAAAAGAATAATTAGATAATCTTATGAAAACATTAATGAAAATAAATCCTTCAACTCAGATGAAATGGACAAATTCTTTGAAAGGCACAAACTACCAAAGCCCACTCAAGAATAAATTAATTTAAAAAAGAGTAAATTAATAGCTTGAATAATCTTACATCTATTAAAAGGAAATTGAATTTGTAATGAAAACATTTTCCTCAAAGAAATGGTGAATTCTACCAAACAGTAAAGTGAAGAGGAAGGAGCTCTTATTTTATGAGACCAATATTACTCTGGTATTAAAATTAGCAAAGATGTTACAATAAAACAAAATTATAGATAAATATCCAACAATGAACATAGATGGAAAAATTCTTAACAAAATTTTAGTAAATCTAATGAATACTATATAAAAAAGAATAATACATCATCACCAAGTAGGATTTATCTAAGATGTACAAGCTTGGTTTAACATTAAGAAATTAACATAACTCCTCTAATTAAAAAAAATTAAAAGAAAAATACTGTCTAATCATCTCAATCACTGCAGAAAATTCATTTGACAGAACGCACTGTCTATTCCTGATAACTCTCAGAAAACTAGGAATTGAAAGAAATTGTCTCAATCTGATAAAGGGCATCAACAAAAAATCTACAGCTAAAATCATTCTCAATGGTGAGAGACTAAGATTAAGAACAAGGCAAGGATGTACACTTTTCACCACTTCTAGTCAACATTGTGCCAAGTTCCAGCCTGTGCAATAAGGCCAGAAAAAAAAAAGGTATCCAGATAGGAAAGAAAGATATAAAACTGTCTTTATTCAGAGATAACATGATTATTTATGTAAACAATCCTATGGAATGTACCCCAAAAAAGGTACTAAAACAGGTAATTGAGCTTAGCAAGGTGGCAGAATACATGATCAATATATAAAAATCAAAAATAGGATTGAAATTTTAAAAATAATGTCATATATAGTAGTATCAAAAATATGAAATACTTGGGAATAAATTGGATAAGCAAAAATTATAAGATCCACACACCAAAATACATAAAATATCACTAAGGAAAATGAAAGGAGACCTAAATAAATTGAAGAATACACCATGTACATGAATAAGAAGATTCAGTATCATCGAGGGGGGTGTGGTGGAGTAGTAGGAGACCTAAATCTCATCTGGTTCCAGGAATTCAGCTAGATAGCTATCAAACCATTCTGAACACCTATGAATTCAACAGGAGGTCGAAGAAAAGAATAGCAGCAACTCTATGAACAGAAAAGCAACCACTTTCTGCAAGGTAGGACATGTGGAGAAGTGAATCTGAGGCGATATATGGGAAGATAGACCGCACAGGGGAAGGAGCCTCCGTTAGGCGGCTACTGGCAAGTGATAGAGTAGCGGAGCACAAAATCAGAACTTTTATAAGTCTGGTCCCGTGAGGGACGTTGCTCTGGTGGCTAAGAGGGGGTTTGCTGGAACAGTGTGGTCTCAGGACCCTTGGGATCACAGAAAGACTGAGGGTGCCTAAGTGCCGCAGAGCTCCCAGGTATCAGCGCGGGGAAGCAGCCTGCAAAGAGTGATCCTGAGGAGTGGGCTTTCAGCTCGGGGTTGCCATAAACCGTGATCCAAGGCACAGTCATCAGGCCACTGCTCTTCAAGTAGGGGCCGAACAAGTGGCAGATCAGGGAGAAAAAAAAAGAAAAAGAATCTATACTCAGAAAACTATAAAATACTCATGAAAGAAAGTGAGGAAGATACAAAGAAATGGAAAAAACATTCCATGCCCATGGATTGGAAGAACAAATATTATTAAAATGTCTGTGCTACCTAGAGCAATCTACACATTTAATTCAATCCCTATCAAAATACCATCAACTTTTTTTCACAGAAATGGAACAAATAATCCTAAGATTTGTATGGAACCAGGAAAGACCCCGAATAGCCAGAGGAATGTTGAAAAAGAAAACCAAAGCTCGTGGCATCACAATTCTGGACTTAAAGCTCTATTACAAAGTTGTAATCATCAAGACAGTATGGTACTGGCACAAAAACAGACACATGGATCAATAGAACAGAATAGAGAACTCAGAAATGGACCCTCAACTCCATGGTCAACTAATCTTCAACAAAGCAGGAAAGACTATCCAATGGAAAAAAGACAGTCTCTTCAACAAATGGTGTTAGAAAAATTGGCCAGCCATATGCAGAAGAATTAAACTGGACCATTTCCTTACTCCATACACAAAAATAGACTCAAAATGGATAAATACCTAAATGTGAGACAGGAATCCATCAAAATCCTTGAGAACAGGCAGCAACCTCTTCGACCTCAGCCACAACAACGTCTTCCTAGACACATCGCCAAAGGCAAGGGAAACAAGGGCAAAAATGAACGATTGGGACTTCATCAAGATAAAAAGCTTTTGCACAGTAAAGGAAACAGTCAACAAAACCAAAAGACAGCCAACAGGGAGAAGATATTGCAAATGACATATCAGATAAAGGGCTAGTATCCAAAATCTATTAAGAACCTATCAGACTCAACACCCAAGGAACAAATAATCCAATCAAGAAATGGGCAGAAGACACGAACAGACATTTCTGCAAAGAAGTCATCCAAATGGCCAACAGACACATGAAAAAGTGCTCAACATCATTCAGCATCGGAGAAATACAAATCAAAACCGCAATGAAATACCATCTCACACTGGTCAGAATGGCTAAAATTAACAAGTCAGGAAGCGACAGATGTTGACGAGGATGTGGAGAAAGGGGAACCCTCCTACACTGTTGGTGGGTATGCAAGCTGGTGCACCCACTCTGGAAAACAGTATGGAGGTTCCTCAAAAACTTGAAAATAGAGCTACCCTACGAACCAGCAATTGCACTACTGGGTATATACCCCAAAGTATATACAAATGTAGTAATCTGAAGGAGCACCTGCACCCCAATGTTTATAGCGGCAATGTCCACAATAGCCAAACTATGGAAGGAGCCCAGATGTCCATCGACAGATGAATGGATAAAGAAGATGAGGTGAGTGTGTGTGTGTGTGTGTGTGTGTGTGTGTGTGTGTAGACACACACACACATATACACAATGGAATATCATGCAGCCATTAAAAATGAAATCTTGCCATTTGCAACAACGTGAATGGAACTAGAGGGTATTATGCTAAGTGAAATAAGTCAATCAGAGAAAGACAATTATATGGTCCCACTGATATGTGGAATTTGAGAAACAAGGCAGAGGATCATAGGGGAAGAGAGGAAAAAATGACACAAGAAGAAACCAGAGAGGGAGACAAACCATAAGAGACTCTTAATCTCAGGAATTAAACTGAGGGTTACTGGAGTGGAGGTGGGGTGGGAGGGGTGGGATGGCTGAGTGATGGACATTGGGAGGGTATGTGTTGTGGTGAGCGCTGTGTATTGTGTAAGACTGATGATCACAGACCTGTACCCCTGAAACAAATAATACATTATATGTTAACAAAAAAAAGAAGAAGATTCAATATCATTGAGATGTCAGTTCTCCAAGCTGATCTACAGGGGTTCAAGGCAATACCAATCAATATTTCAGCAGGCTTTTTGGTAAAATTTGACAAACTAATTCTAACTGGAAATTCAAAAGGAATAAATAAGCAAAAAGACTTTGAAAAAGAACAAAGTTGGAAGATTTGTACTACCTAATTTCAATTCTTAGTATAAGCTATAGTAATCAAAATAATGTGCTATTAGCATAAAAATAAACAAATAGATCAATAGAGCAGAATAGAATTAAGAAATAGACCCACATATATATGGTTAATTGTATTTAGACAAAAGTCCAAAGGCAATTCAATAGTGAATGTATAGTCTTTTCAAGAAATGATACTATACCTCTATACAACTATATAGATAATAGTCATCCTCAATCCATACCTCACATCAAAAATAAAAATTAACTCAAAATGGATTACAAACCTTCCTGTAAAACCTAAAGTTAGAAAACTTCCATAAGAAAATCCAGGAGAAAATCCTTATGACTTTGAATTTAGCAAAGATTTCCTAGATACAACACCAAAAGCACAATTCATAAAAGAGAAAAAAAATGATAAATTAGACTTCACCAAAAGGAAGACTTTTGCTATTTGTAAAACATTTATGAGAGATGGAAAGATAGGCCATAATCTGGGAGAAAATACTTATAAATCACATATCTGATAAAAGACTTGTGTCCAAAATATACAAAGAACTCCCAAAGCACAATAAGAATACCAGCAATCCAGGGTGCCTGGGTGGCTCAGGCAGTTAAGTGTCTGCATTCAGTTCAGGTCATGATCCTAGGGTCCTGGGATTGAGTCCTGCATTGGACTCCCTGCTCAGCTGGGAGCCTGCTTTTTCCTCTGCCTGTTGCTCCCCCTGCTTGTGTTCTCTCTCTCTTTCTCTCTCTCTCTCTCTCTCTCTCACTCTGACAAATAAATAAATAATCTTAAAAAAAGAAAAAAGAATACTAGCAATCCAAATGAAAACTTGGCAGAAGATTTGAATAGACATTTTGCAAAAGAAGATGCACATATGGGAAGCAAGCATACAAAAAGATGCCAAATGTTGTTAGTCATTAGAGAAGTGGAAATAAACTTGTAATTGAGATATCATGACACACCTATTAGAATGGTAAAATCTAAAAAGACTGACACTAGCAAGTGTTTGCAATGATATGAAGCCACCAGTATTCCACATTTTGCTGATGGGAATATGAAATGGTAAACTTACTTTGGAAAACGGTTTGGCGATTTCTTAAAAAGTTGAAGATACACCTATCTGATCCAGCCATTCTATCTCTAGGTATTTACCTGAGAGAAATGAAAGCATATGTCCACACAAAGTCTTGAATATGAATATTCATAGCAGTTTTCTTTGTAATAGCCCAAACTCCAAATTCATGTCAACAGGTGAATGGATATATAAATTTTGGCATATCCATACAATGGAATACTGCTCAGCCATAAAAATGAATGAAATGTTAATTTATACAATATTATGAATAAATCTCAAAGTAATCTTGAAGCAAAAGAAGCCAGATGAAAAGAGTACATACTTTATGATTTCATTTATATAAAATTTTAGAAAATGCAAAATAATCAATCTGTAGTGACAGAAAGCATGTCAGTGATTGTAGGGGAAGAGGATTGGCCACTGAGAGGTGTGGAAGAGGCGGATTACGAAAGGTAGTAGAAAACTTCTGGAAGTAATGGATATGTTCATTATCTTGACTGTGGTAATGGTTTCATGGGTGTATAGTTATGTTTAAACTTAACAAGTTGTACATTTTAAATATATACAGCTTGTTGTATGAAAACTATAATAACTCATTATAGCTCTAAAATATATGACATTTAAATTCTTTAGGAAGGTTTGTTTTTTAACTTTTTTTAAGATTTATTTATTTATTTATTTTAGAGAGAGGGCAGCAGCAGGAGGAGGGCTAGAGGGAGAGGAAGAAGGAGAGAATCTCAAGCAGACTCCCCACTAAGCACGGAGCCAGATGCAGGGCTCGATCTCACGAACCTGAGATCATGACCTGAACCAAAATCAAGAGTCACATGCTTAACCGACTGAGCCACCCAGGCACCTGTTTTTTAATTTTTTTAAAGCCCTTTTCTATCTCTTTACAAAATATCTATAATTTCATATATTTTTATATCAGATTCTCTTAAAACATGCTATAACCTGAAACATATTTAGGGAGTAAGCTTACTGAAATTTTTCGGGTTTTTTGTCTTATTTTATTATTTTCTATCTTTATAACATTAAGTAATACCCATTTTTTTAACCTGTTATTGTATATTTTTCCAAAGACAAAAGGATACATTATTCTGTAGGAGTAAGATAGCCTGCCTACATTTACTGTGTCTAATTTACTGATGTTATGTCCTGGACACACTAAGTCCTAGTTTCATTACAAAATGAGGTAATTTTATGAAGAATTTGACAGAAAATCTGTGTTCAGTGCTTGACAAAGAGTTGGTATGCAACTTTTTAAAACTTCTGCACATTTTTTTGAACAGTCACCTAACTGAGAAGTAAGGCTTTTTGTGATGATGATCTTCAGAAAACTTAAGAAGGAAAGATAATATAGTCAAATTATTAAGTAACCCAATATAAGTGTAGTTTACCCATCCTGAAAATAGACTATGAAGGCTTTAGTATTTTAGAAGTTCTATTGTTCAAACAACAGAGTTTACATTATAGTTGCCAGACTAATATTAAAGCAAGAACTACAAACTACTTTATAGTCGTTCTGAAGAATTCTCTTATTAGGTTCATAAATGACATTACTTTGAAAGTGAGTGCCAAGAGGAAGTTTTAATATATGAAATTGCCTAGTAGTTTGCTGTCTACTTTCCTATTCAAAGTAATTACTCACAACAAAGTTTTTCACAAGATTTTTTAGATTTCTGAAATAAATCCACTACACATGCCGGACAAGAGCAAGGAGAAATCATTATCATATTATTTATCCTCTGATCATCATGACCGCTACCTTCCCATTCACAAGTTAAACTAAAAATAATCTGAGAAGATAGGAACTTCATCCCCCTTGGAAAGATGAAGAAACTGAGGCTTGGTGACTTTAAGTAATATGCTCAGATATTGCAGCATTTTTCTTATAAATGGGAACCCCAAAACAAGCTTTAAACTAAGATGTTAGAAAAAATGTTTCTGTAAATAAGTCATGAAACTGGAAAACTTTCAAGCTTGAAATGCTAGTAAAATTTTTACTTTCTGTCTATGCTTAGTTCCTTTTGTCTTATCCTAGGGTACAATATTCCATCTAGGTTAACAGGAATAAAGAAAATATGCCTGTCATTTATTCTGTGAGTACTAGCTGTCAGATTTTTTGAGTTAATCTGTACTTTTTAAATGACAGTAACAATGAAATACCAAAAGGATAAATTGCACAAATAGTCACTCTGGGGTAAGATTCTTTTACATGTTGAGGACATCAAGTAATATGGGTGGTGAAATTTTTCTAAGAAATATTCTACTTTTACCCTGCCACCTATTATATTTGATATTTTACATTATAAATCTGTTTAGAATTGGTTAACTTCTCTAGGTTCCATTATGCTCTCAAACTGAGGTATTAACCAAAGTATTTTATTCATAGACAAGTCTTCCTGAAGTTTCTCTGTTTAAAATTTTTAAATTAATCAAGTCTGAATGGCTTTCTGTGGTTCTGGGGACATTGGCTGCTGTTCTAAATGGAACTGTTCATCCAGTATTTTCCATCATCTTTGCAAAAATCGTAACTGTAAGTAAAGCTAATTTGCTAATATTTTTAACAATTTTAAACAAAATATAGCCTGAGAGAACAGACCTGTTGTACTTTGACCCAGCAATGGGGAAACTGGAACTTGCAGTGGGTCACCCATAACGTAGGATCCATGATAGGAAGGTTAACTAATGTTCTCAGGGGATAAGCCAGCCTCTATTGTGAAGTCTTGGCTGGGCCTTGTTGACTGGGCAATCAGTAAAGAAATTACTTTGTTTTCTAATTTTGACTCCAGTGCCGTATCAGCATTCCAAAGCACTGAGGCAATAAAATAGACAAATACAACTACTCTTCTTTCAACTAGTCCCAACAATGGCCATTTTTTATTACCAGCCAGCTCAAGGAGAGGAAATAACAAGAGCTTGGGATTGTGCCAAGGGACTCAGGAGAGTTGATGGATCCAAGAACAAAGTCATGTTAAGTCTTCAGTCTCCCAGATTAGCACAGCTACATTTTTTCAACATAGATGCCAATATATGTATAATTACTAATTTTAGGAACAATTTCTAGGGACATGTATAAAGGTCTCACATTGCAGGTAGTACCTTAAATAGAAGAATATTAAGAAACCTAAGTTAGTAGCAATTATTAAAAATAGAATTCAAATAAACTGGTGGTTTCTTTGAAAATATACTGTGATAATAATAGCAGATGGAAGACTCATTGTCTGATCTCATATTTACATAGCTTAAGTGAGAAATTTGACAACAAATCATTTTTTATCATATGTAATGAATGTACCGGATAGAATAATGGTGCACTTCTTTTCCCCAAAAATGTATAGTCTTATTCTTATGTTGAAATCCATTCAAAAATTTCTGATAGACATTTCAATTTTTTCTCTTTCTTTTATATTTTCTTCCGATCACTTGATATTTTTATATCATATTTTTATCTATTCCTTTTCAGGTGTTTGAAGATGATGATAAAACCACATTAAAGCGTGATGCTGAGATGTATTCCATAATATTTGTCATTTTGGGTGTTACTTGCTTTGTCGGTTATTTCATTCAGGTAAGTTTTTAATGAATTAAATAAGCTTGAACAGGATCATTTTTATATCATCCTCTGATTTAAAAATAATAACAATATAATAAATAAAATATAAATAAATAAATGTAGTGACTAAATATTACAAAGAAATAGAAAAGAGAATTAAGAATAAATATAGATTTTCTTTTTATTTTCCAGGGATTATTTTATGGCAGAGCAGGGGAAATTTTAACCATGAGATTAAGACATTTGGCATTTAAAGCCATGTTATATCAGGTCAGTGTTTAGTTGATTTTTTTCTTATTTTATTTAAAGTGTGTTTTTAAATATTCCAACCTGTAGTTTTTCAAGTCAATTTCTTGACATAATCTTTCCTTTGATCCCTTAAAAGCATGCTTTTTGTGTTCTAAGCAGCATTTAACATCAGAATTCTTACGGTATATTTTTCTAATGGAAGCAAGTTCAAGATTGTTATGTTTGAAAATACAACTTAATAGAAAACAGAATTTAGAGTCCATTTCTTTTTCCTTGAATCTTTTTTTTTTACATGTATAATGTAGTGTTCTAGGATCAGATTGAAAGACCAAATAAATAAAAACTGAGAATTAAGAGCTATAATATCTCACAGAACATATTTTAAAAGGAGGAGTTAAATCCTCTAGTTCTCATCCATGTGCAAGTTTTTTCACCCCATGCTTCTGTAACCAGCCAGTCTCTCTGTCCTCATCAGAAAAGTCCTGAATTCAGGTAGTAGGCTCGCTGACAGGTTGGCCTGCCATGCACAGATGATCAATCACTCCTGTGAAATAACTAAAACTGGGTAGATCAAGTAGTAATCTTGAGAGGTGAATCTTGCGGGCAAATGGCAGGAATGTTCCAGATCAGCACTTCTAAAATTCTTTCAGAAGCTGAGGTATATTGGGTTCCCTGAAAGCCAATAATTGATTTGAAGCCATTCACCATACTTTCTGTCACCAGAGCTCCCTGTGCAGGAGCAAATAGCTTCCTGCCAAGGTCATTTCTTGTCAGAAATAGAATTACTGGGACGCCTGGGTGGCACAGCGGTTAAGTGTCTGCCTTCGGCTCAGGGCGTGATCCCGGCGTTATGGGATCAAGCCCCACATCAGGCTCCTCTGCTATGAGCCTGCTTCTTCCTCTCCCACTCCCCCCGCTTGTGTTCCCTCTCTTGCTGGCTGTCTCTATCTCTGTCAAATAAATAAATAAAATCTTTAAAAAAAAAAAAAAAGAAAAGAAAGAAAGAAATAGAATTACTGTCACTCTACCTGAGTCGTCAAAGCCAGTTTTTACATCTTGTGACATTTAGCAGTAGTCACTGCTGCCGTGTAACAAAATTCCTAGGCCTTTTTGCTCTTGGGGAACTACAAGTTACAGAATTCAGTAAAGCAAGTGCAAGGTTTCTCATAGCAACTTGATGTTCTGAAGCAGTTGGTGCCTGACATTCTCTGCTCAAAGGTCTGTCAGAGATAATTGGAGACTCTCCTTAATCCAGAAAATCAAAAATATACTTGATGGATCATAAAACCATTTAATGCCTGCACAGCTCACTCAAGTTAAATTTATACTTTAATTTTGTTTTTTATTTATGAACACTTTATGTCCTTTCCTTAAATCTTTGGTGAAATTAGGTGGGATTTTAACTAATACTGTATTTCACACTTACTGATAATTTCTGCTCATTTTTGTTTTTCTGTATGAATTTCTGTTTTTCCACATTCAAGGAAATTTACTCTTTTCAATTTCCAGGAATTTTTGATAGTGTACCCTGAATGTCTGAATGTTTTGAACAAAAGAACATATATAACTTTTCCAAACATTGCTTTGAACTTTGTCTCTAGAGGTTCACAGCGTGCTTTTGGTGGAGTCTTAAGTCCAGGAGCCAGTTTAACCAGTGGTTACCATTAATCCAATATCCTGAAGACTAATACTAGACGTGAATGCTCTGCCTACAACTAGCCATGTGAATAGCTGGACAGTAACATTCTTGAATAAAGTAGCTTCTGCCCATAAGAATGCCCCAAAACTCTGATCCTCCAAAAAACACACACATTCAAAGATACACACAGAAACTCTCTGCTATTCAGCAGATGCTATTAAATTCCCCCATAAATTCAACTCATTCCCTTTCAGCTCATTGTTTGTTTTTCCTCTTCATGCTTTAGCATTCTTTTTGCTTCATATCTTTGCTTTTTCAAATTGGAGAAAAAGAAGAGTAGGATATTTGGCCTTTTCTTTATAAATAAATACCTTCCCAATTTCAGTTTTGTCTATTGTAAGGGACTCCTAATGTGTACTTTTGCCTGACTCTTATTACCTGGTTTTTGTCCTGACTTTTTAAGGCTTAGAAAGCATGCTGAGACTTGCACTGTTTTTTATAACTATTTTGAAACCTCATTTCAGGTAGAGGTATTTATGGAATCAGGTGTGGTCTTTTTGTAGGTATAAAATCTGTATTTTATTTGATTACTTGACATCCTTCCAGTTGAAAAGAATGTTCTAAGTGTTGCTGACTTCAGTGGTTGTAAATAATTCATTGCTCAAAACTAAATTTATATTTCTTAATGGTAAATATTGACCTAAAGATCTGTTGGATTTCTGAACAAATATGTATTTTTGCTTATTTCTCTTTAAATTAGTTTGGCTAGGGCTTCTTTGGGGGTCTCTAAATCATGAGATGATAGAATTAATGGTGATCACTAAGGGATCTCAAAAAGCTACTTCCAAAAGGATTTGAGGTAGCAAGTCCTGAAGCAAGAGAAACAGGTAATGAGACTCAACTATAATGCTTCAGTTAAATGGGAGGTAGAACATGATAGTTGATTAAAAACTCTGGCATCTGGTTGCCTAGGTTCAAATCCTGACCTCAGTACTTGCCAGCTATGTGGCCTTGGACAAGTTATTTAATCCTGCAGTACCTTGGCTTCCTCATTTATAAAACATGGATAGTCATAGTACCTACCTCATACAGTTATGATAATAATTGAGAAGATACATACCAAATATGTATACATCATAGTGTTACTGTATTTTTTTTTTTTTTACTTCTAGTATAATTATTGACAGGAAAAAAATGGGTTTACTAGTATCAAAAAACCTGATAGTCTTACTTACAATCATTTTACCATCAGGAAAAGTAAAAGCAAGCTGATTTTTACTTAACACCAGCTATGTTCCAGAAACTCTAGGTGTTTTAGCATATATTGCCTATGCTGGAATACAGTCCCTAGAGTACACATTGCTGACTTGTTGGAAAGTAATTTTGGACATCTTGCTGATTGAACATCAGATAATGACTAAGACTTGTCACATGTATATCCTACACCTAGTGTGTTGTACAAGTTACTCTAGAATCAAGAATGTAATATTCCATATTAAATTATCCTTTCAAGATTTTTACTTTATATTGTATCTAAAATTTCTTTGTGCATTCCATGCCATGTTGAAATATACAAATAATTAGAAAATGTAAAGTTTATCTTAATTTTTTTGAGCATATAATAAAAAAAACAGGTAATGTCTTCCAGGTCAAGAATGCTATAGTTATTATCATTGCTGATGTGTGTTTACAATATGTTAGGCTCTTGAGTGGGGTTTTGTTTTCAAAATTATGATTGGTAGTGCTAATTGTGATCTCTGTGGGATGCCCTTTGGGTATCGTGGATCCTCAACTCTTTGGAACACCTTCCCAATGCAGGGGCTTACAGAGTAGTGCTGTCATACTGGGGTTGTACCCACCCTTCTCTTGCCATATTCCTCCATGGGAGCTCTCTTCTCACACAACTGTATGATTAATGCACAGCCCTCTCTCTGTTATGCTTCTGTTTACTTAGTTTGCAGAAACATGTAACCTAGATGTCAGGGCCCTGGCTGAGTTGTAAGCCAACAATTCTTTTGCTCTTCACTTACTAAAAATAAGTCATTTTTCAGACAGGCTCCACATGATTTTAATCCACAAGAGATATTAGTGGTTTGAGTGAGTGGGAGGAAACATTCAATAGCTAATAAAAGGAAATCAGAATTCCTCAGGCTGAGAAGTACTAAGAAGTGCTATCTCTATTTACTGTTGAAAATGAAAGTGGTGGGGCGCCTGGGTGGCACAGCGGTTAAGCGTCTGCCTTCGGCTCAGGGCGTGATCCCGGTGTTGTGGGATCAAGCCCCACATCAGGCTCCTCCGCTATGAGCCTGCTTCTTCCTCTCCCACTCCCCCTGCTTGTGTTCCCTCTCTCGCTGGCTGTCTCTATCTCTGTCAAATAAATAAATAAAATATTTTAAAAAAAAAGAAAAGAAAAGAAAAAAGAAAATGAAAGTGGTTATAACATAATGCTTTTATTGCTTATTATTTTTGACCTATCTCCTTCAGATCACATGCTTCTTGGCCACAGGGGTTTTACATTGGCTTTTTTGCCTCTTTAGCCTCTCACAGTGCCCAGTGTTTATAAGATCTAGGGAGTAATATGAAGTGTCAGGGAAAATCTTGCCTATCTATCCTAAAGAGAAGGAGATAGACTTTTTATCATTAATCAGTCTAGACAGAAAGGTTTGGAAATATTTTTTTTAATTTCAAGTTTTTATTTAAATTCTAGTTAGTTAACATTTTGGTTTCAGGTGTAGAATTTAGTGATTCATCACTTACAACACCCAGTACTGATCACAAGTGCCCTCCACAATACTCATCACCCATTTAGCCCATTCCCCACCCTCCATCAACCCTGTTTGTTCTCGATAGTTAAGAGTCTCTTATGGTTTGCTTCCCTCTCTCTTTTTTTCCCTCCCCCTATGTTTGTATGTTTTGTTTCTTAATTTCCACATATGAGTGAAATCATATGATATTTGTCTTTCTCTGACTTACTTCACTTAGCTTAATACACTTTAGCTCCATCCCCGTCATTGTAAATGGCAAGATTTCATTCTTTTTGATGGCTGAGTAATATTCCATTGTACCACATCTTCTTTATCCATTCATCTGTCAATGGACATTTGGGCTCTTTCCATAATTTGCTATTGTTGATAATGCTGCTATAAACATTGAGGTGCATGTGCCCCTCAGAATCAGTATGTTTGTATTCTTTGGATATATACCTAGCAGTGTAAACGCTGGGTCATAGATTAGTTCTATTTTTAACTTTTTGAGGAAGCTCCATAATGTTTTCCACAGTGGCATTCCCACCAACAGTGTAAGAGGGTTCCCCTTTCTCCACATCCTCACCAACATCTGCTGTCTCCTATGTTGTTAATTTTAGCCATTTCAACAGGTGTGAGGTGGTGTCTCATCGTGATTTTGATTTGTATTTCCCTGATGATGAGTGATGTTGAGCCCCTTTTCATGTGTCTATTAGCCATCTGTGTGTCTTCTTTGGAAAAAATGTCTGTTCATGTCTTCTGCCCATTTCTTGACTGGATTATTTATTTTTGGGGTGTTGAGTTTGATAAATTCTTTAAAGATTTTTGGATACTAACCCTTTATCAGATATGTCATTTGCAAATATCTTCTCTCATTCCATAGGTTTTCTCTTAGTTTTATTGATTGTTTCCTTTGCTGTGAAGAAGGTTTTATCTTGATGAAGTCCCAGTCATTCATTTTTGCTTTTGTTTTCCTTGTCTCCAGAGACATGTCTAGTAAGAAATTGCTATAGTCAGTGTCAAAGAGGTTGCTGCCTGTGTTCTTCTCTAAGATTTTGATGGTTTCCTAATCACATTTAGGTCTTTCATACATTTTGAATTTATTTTTGTGTATGGAGTAAGACGGTGTTCCAATTTCATTCGTCTGCATGTTGCTGTCCAGTTTTTCCAACACCATTTGTTGAAGAGACGTTTTTCCATTGGATATTCTTTTCTGCTTCGTTGAAGATTATTAGTTGACCATATGGTTGTGGGTCCATTTCTGGGTTTTCTATTCTGTCCCACTGATCTATGTGTCTGTTTATTGCCAGTACTATATTGTCTAGATGCCAGTACCATATTATCTTGTAATACAACTTGAAGTCTGGAATTATGATGCTTCCAGCTTTGCTTTTATTTTTCAAGGTTGCTTTGGCTATTTGGGGTCTTTTGTGGTTCCATACAAATTTTAGGATTGTTTGTTCCAAGTCTGTGAAAAATGCTGGTGGTATTTTGATAGGGATTGCATTAAATGTGTAGATTGCTTTGGACATCTACACATCTACAAATCTACAAATATAGACATTTTAACAATATTTGTTTTGTTTGGAAATATTTCTAAATTGTTTTGTGCATAACTTTTTAAATAGTCTGCTCTTCACAAATTACTTGTGGAGTAAAATTGCAACTTACTTGGTGGTTCAAAATGACCATTTTTGATGTTGATTATTGTGCAATATTGTAGCATTGGTAATGGTTCCAAGCTATTGGGCTTATGTTCTTCATTTTGTATCTAAGTATAAATCTTTGTGAAGTAAGAAACAAAAGTCATTTGATCCATAGTATTTATAAGAATTAAATACCTGGGAGTGAAGGGGCGGGTAAATAGCTTCTGACCTAGTACAACAGAATCACAAGTCAGAAAAGAATCTTTTTGGTAACCATATGTTCATTTTTGGTTTGGTTTGGTTTTTTTGTTGTTTGTTTTTTGTTTGTTTTGTTTTGTTTTGTTTTTGATAACCATTTTAATGGTTTTAATTCTACTTCTTCTCTAGGATATTTCCTGGTTTGATGATAAGGAAAACAGCACAGGAGCCTTGACAACAATATTAGCCATAGATATAGCACAAATCCAAGGAGTATGTATATTGCTTTCTTGGGTGTTGTTTTTATTTTTTGTGGTTTTTTTTGCTTTTATTCTTAAATGGTGTATGTATGTAGTGTGTATGTATGTACACACACTTACCTGTGCATGTTTGTAAGCTATACTAAGATGACTCACATCCTTAAAGAGACCAGGTAAGTCTCAGGGCTAACTGGGAGCTCTCAATGAAAGATATAAGGAAGCTTTCAGTTCGGGATATTTTTAACACACACAAAAAAAAAAAAAAAGGAGAGAGAAATTTTATTGAATCACTACACTGTACACCTGAAACTAATGTAACTTTGTATGTCAACTATATAGGAATATAAAAAATAATAAAAAAGGGGAAAAAAGATTTAGCACATTTATTGGATAACCAGAAGACTAAAGAAGATACCAAGAGTGAGTTAAAGAGCTCAGAATTGAATAGTAAGAAAAGAAAAGGTAGCCAAATGAAAACATACACACAATTTAGAAGTTTTAATAAAAGAAGAAAGTGTAGTTTTTCCTTCTAAGGATAAATTTGTCTTACCAGAGAATAGAACAAGTTGGTTACATTTGTGAATATTCACAAGCATCCATAATGGTTTGCAAAACAATTTTATGATGTAGAAAAAAGCTCAAGAGGAAAAGTGGCATCATCTTCATTTCTTCCTGAAACTCCTTTTCATTATTTGGAAGGTAAGGTTCTAAATTTATTAGACAGAATTTAAATTTTAAAATAGGGCTGAGGAGGGGCGCCTGGGTGGCTCAGATGGTCAAAGCATCTGCCTTCGGCTCAGGTCAGGATCCCGGAGTCCTGGGATGGAGCCCTGTATTGGGCTCCCTGCTCAGTGGGGAGCCTGCTTCTCCCTCTCCCTCTGCCATTTCCTCTGCTTGTGCTCTCTGGTTGTCTCTATCTCTCTGTCAAATAAATAAAAAAGCTCTTTAAAAAATAATTAATTAAAAAATTAAAAAATAAAATAGGGCTGAGGAGATCAATTTTACTGGCATAAGTGGGGAAAATGATGTATAAAATTTCACTTAATAGTCAAGTAATGAGCATAGCATTAATCTTCCATAGCACAATAGAATTATCTGAATGACAATTTCCGTGTTTAGGAATGACAAGGTTCACTCCCTTAGGGAGAAATATCCCTATAATTCCAGTTGAATCTCCATTCCACAAAATTTGCTGCTTTTTTTTATTATGTTCAGTTAGCCAGCTTATAATACATCGTAAGTATTTGATGTAGTGCTTTTTTCTTTACCATGCTGATATTTTTCTCTTTCTACCTATCATTCAAATTTTTTAAAATTCCAGTAAAATAGGCATTCCTACTAGCAGTTATGTTAGATTTGTAGGACATCTCTTTTAGCAAGTATTTACTTCAGACAAAAAAAAACAAATTAGAACTAAAAGGCCAACCTTACTCTCTTTGCATTCATTAGTTGTTTTTAACAAATAGTGTTGCATCTCATTGAGAAAAATTAATGAAATATTTGTCAGCCTGATAACTTACAAGCATCTGGCTAAAACCATTTGATCACTGGAAAGTTTCTTGTTGCAATTTGTAAATGTTGGTCTCATGATAATTTCTGCACAAGTCAGATCATTTTCATTGAATGAAAAGTAATAGCTAAATATTAAATGGTTGAAATACTGATGGGAAATTTTAAAGCTGTTGAATTTAAAAAGCAGCACAAGCAAAGATTTCCAAGGGTGAGACTATGTCTACTGGCATGTAATTCACATAAACCCTTGCTTTGCAATATAAACGCAGATTCATATCTAACTTGAATGAATACTCTTTTTACTGTAGGAAGAACTATTTACCAATTCTCTTTGTCTGCTATTTATTTTCTCACAAAAACATACTAGAGATGAATTAGGAAATAATAATTCGGGTTCATATTTCCTATCTTTTCAACTTAAGACATATTCCATCTCAGTTTCTTCATCATGCAATTTCAATTAAATTTTATCAAATGTATTAGGGCAAATGTTCATAAAATAACTCCTTAATAATAGTAAATATTACTTTGAAACCTTTACTAATGGCCAAAAAATATATACACCCTTAGCCATTTTTAGAAACTCTGGTACTTTGAGAGTCATGAGAAAACATGTTAGTGAAATAAAGTCATAGAACAACATGATTCCTGAAATACTTGATGGAATACAACTAATTTAACTGATATTATTTCAGCCCAAGTAATGGCTTACTGCCATACATGTGTCAACAGACTGTTTTCCATGTAATATATAGTGTTATTAAGGGTACAAAGCAATTTGAGATTCCTTGGAAAACTAGGTTCCACAAAACTATAAGGTATTATTTCTGTATATTTTAGCAACCCCTTTTCATCACCCAAAAGTGTTACCTCATTTTTGTCCACAAGAAAGTGTGTTATTCATGCCATAGTGTACACTTGATATACTACTGACAGATACTATGTTAGTTCCAAGAATTCTTCTCATCAGAACTATAATTATATTGTCCCAAGAAATCATAAAAATTTCATTTAATTCCAAGAGCCAGATAAATTGATTGGATGCTAGCCAGACCTAGGATATCATTACCTGGACAATGGTGACCTCATTTCCTGATTTAACTTTTTGACATGGGAAGTGTATAAAACAGTTTGATATTACTTGTGATTCAAACAATGATAGTCATTATTGAAATGACTCTACCAGAGTATAAGTTTGGCATGTAATTGCTGTTTTGCCTTACCATTTTTGGTTGAATTCATTAAGAAACGTTAACAAGTCTATAGCAAAAGCTAATATCCAGAGCCATAGTGGCTAAAGGTGATTCTTTTTGAAAAGGAAAATTTTGGTGTCAGCCCTGAACTCAGAATATTGCAGTGAAACTATCACTACTAAACCCTAAAATATTGTGTGGTAAGACAAGTCAAGATATTCAGCTTCCAATTTTGACAAAAATAGGAATAAAGATGGTTAAGTCTATAAGACCAAATGAACATCATTGACCATACCGGTCCAATAATATGTGATAAATTATTTTCCACAAAATACTTGCTGATAAGTAATACAAGGAATAAACCGAGGCTCTGAACATCTTACATTTTCACAAACTTTGTAGATTTGTCCAAGTAAGCCTTTTTTTCTACTCCACAAATATTTTTATCACCATTAGTAGTAATATGTCTTAGCAGATTCCACTTCAGGTTATAATGACTTCCTTTTCACTCAACTTCTTAGAATTATTATCACCTATAGTTGATCCACACAGACCATTTATAGCAGCAAATATTTTAGTCACTTCAAATTCAGCAGTGGCTCCTCCAAAACCAGCAACTGAGCAGTATCAGTAACATATGTCAATCCATCAAGAGCCGCGGAAAACTATTCAAAAAAATATACCTGGTTTTTGATTGACTATTGGTGTTGCTGCAGTGTTGTCAACTATTTGAGCAACTGTTCTCACCTCAGGGCTAATCGTCTGAACACATTTCTTCCACAGCTGCAATTAAACATGATTTAATTAACTCACTATTCATAAATGATTTTCTTTGCTTAGCCAATGAATGAGCCACTCAGAAACTTACTTTGGTTTAAGCTTCATCTTCACTTTTTAGTTTAATGAAGAAATTCTACTAAAATGAGATATTCCATTTTAAATTTTCTGAGTTTTCTAAATGTTGCTTTCCTGTGAATTAAGAATATTGTGATGAGTGCCTAGCTGGAAATTTTGACCTATTCTGTATATGCTGTATAGTGTCATAATAAACACAATATGGTGCATCTCATCAGAAAAAGTAATCCACAGTCCACTATGCCTTAAAAGCAGGACATTCAAGGTCTACTCTTCTCTTCATTTCTTATTTTTAGATGATGGATATACAATGGTAATTTTTTAAACTGAAATAAAATGTCATAGTACAGCAGTTCATGTGGCACTAAACATGCTCTCAAATTACAATTGCATCACAGATTTGTAGCACACCGAGCAGCAGTACAAAGTGAGGACAGTGGCACATATGGTTACTCTAGCAACTACTCAGCTCTATCATTATAATTCTAAGACAGCCACTTACAATAGGTAAAGAAAGGGCGTGACTATGTTTTACTAAAGTAAAACTTTATGGACCCTGAAATTTGCATTTGTAAAATTTTAATGTGGGTCTTTTTTATATGTTCCTTATCTCTTAACTTTTTGAATATGTTATCCAGTGATAACTTTTATTGTCATTATTTTTCAATTGATTGATTTTTAAGCCATCATGGGTCCTGTTTTGCTTTTTTATATATCTACTAAATTTTGACTAGATGTCACACATTGTGAATACAACATTTTTGGGTGCTGGATATTTTTGTATTTCTATGAACATTCTTGCTTTGTTCTGGGATTCAGTTAAGTTACCTGGGAACAGTTCAGTCATTTGGGTCTTAATTTTAGGGTTTGTTAGGCAGGACTAGAGCCTACTACTGAGGAAAGAACCGTATCTACTCTACCCAATATCCTGAGGGCATGAGGTTTTCCAGTCTGGCTGGTGTGAGGGAGCACTGTTCCCAGCCCTCACACAAGCACTCTCAGCTGAATTCAAGGAGGACCCTCTGCAGATATCCAGATTTCTCTTTCTGTTTGCCTCTCTCTTCTCTGGTGTTCTGTGCTATAAACTCTAGCTTCCTTAGCTGGCCTAGATTCTCAGTTTTGTCTACTTAATTTAAGAAGTCTGTTGGGCTCTGTTGTAGTTTGCTCACCCTACACTCCAGCCTGGAAGCTCTTTCAAGAGCCAAACTGGAAATAGCAGAATACCAAATGAGTCTTGAAGCTGAAGCCAGATAAATATTTTAGTAATAAGGCAGAGCCTTGGGAGATACGGGACTTTTTATTATTGTTATTTTTTTTAATTTTACTTATTTATTTGAGAGAAAGAGNNNNGAGAGAGATCATGAGGGAGAAGCAGACTCCCCACTGAGCAGGGAGCCCAATATGCAGGACTCAATCCCAGGACCCCAGGATTATGACCTGAACCAAAAGCAGACGCTTAACTGACTGAGCCACCCAGGCTCCCTATTGTTGTTATTTTAATTATGATACTAACTTGAGGGTACTTTAGTGAAATCTAATATAACCTTCTAGAGAAGCAATTTGATAATATCTATCAAGCATGTAAGAGTATATACCCTTTAACATATAACTCTAGTCTAGATAATTAACATTAGGAAATAAAAGATGAGCATAAAGATTTTGCACAAAGATGCTCATTACATCTTTATTTTTAATAATGAAAAGTTGGAAGCAACCTAAATATTTTTTGAAGACTATTTAATCACCAGGAAAAAGCTTGCAGTATAATGTAAAGGGATAAAAGCAGGATACAAAGCTACATACACACAGCAATCCTAATCTGAATGTGTATGTGTATTTGTCTGGAAGGATGTAAATTTTAACATTATCAAAACCTTTTCCAATGGTCATATCTTCATGATCATAACAAAATAAATATTTTAAAATGTGAATTGCTATTGTTATTGATTATAGCTGTTTTTCTAGGTAAATGGAGTCTCATTTTTTTATCTGAGCACTAAAGGAATTTAACATTTCAGTTTATTACTTATCATGTGTCCCACTGAAAGTTGATTCAGAAAATATATAGTTCTCATAAAATAGTTATAAAGATATTTCTACTTATTTGGGAATTTTTCAGAATTTCTTTTAAGTTACCTTATACCATAATGTTTCCAGCTCCTTTCTGATATATTTTGATAATGCTGCTTTAAACCATTGGTCAGTGAAAGCAAATAAAATGCAGAAAATGAAATACAACATATGATATCAAAGTATACACCTTAATGAATAGTATCAATCATTCGATTCAGCACTACTAGGTATAGTTACTAAGAGTATACAAGGAAGGGGAATGTTGAGTTTTGGAGCCCTCTTATGGTGAGTTGCACATCCATGTGTGGTGGCAGCCTGGTGTGGGAAAGCCAAGCCAGAGCAGAGGGAGAAGGGTATCCATACAGGGAGAAGCAGGGGCCGTCATATCAGAGAGTTTGATCACATAAATCAATTAAAGAAAATGGGAGCCAATTTTCTCGCTGTTGCGAAGGGGATAACAAATATAAGAAGGAAGAAAGTTGAAAATAACTTCGTGGTGTTGGATTGGAATTGGAGGTATCAATGTGAATTCATGATTCATATAAATAGAGAAGTATAGATTTCAGTTTGTGCCTGCATACACACACACACACACACACACACACACACACTTCCCCAGTTCTGTCCACTGATATGCCATTAATAATGAGCACAACTAACACCATATATTGACTTCTAAATAATATTATCCACCAAAAGGAGGAACCAGGACTCCTTGGAAAAATGATAGATTCCAGGGGTAGAGCCTGGATAATCTTTCTGTGTCAGAAAGTAAGGACATATTCAGAGAATGATAGGGACATGTCAAAGCACAACATCCAATATAGATAGACAAAGCAGGGCTCCTGGGTGACTCAGTCCCTTAAGCGTCTGCCTTCGACTAAGTTCATGATCCCAGAGACCTGGGATCCAGCCCCATATCACATCAGTCTCCCTGCTCAGGAGGGAGCTTGCTTCTCCCTCTGGCCACTCCCCGTGCTTGTGCTCTCTCTGTCTCTCTGTCAAAAAAATAAATAATCTTTTAAAAAATAAATAAATAAAATAGACAAAGCATAATGACTCCTTAGTAGAGGACAGTTTTTTAAATATGGGTATTATTTAATTTCTAAGTACAAGTTCAAAGTAAAAATGTAAGTATAAACCCTAAAAAAAGAAAGCCTGCCTCATTTTGTAAGAAACTATAATAGGAATTCTTATAAATTTAAAATTAATTGACTTTTTTCCCCAAAATCTGTCTTACTATAGGCAACAGGTTCAAGGATTGGTGTCTTAACACAAAATGCAACTAACATGGGACTGTCAATTATCATTTCCTTCATATATGGGTGGGAGATGACACTCTTGATTCTGAGTATTGCTCCAGTACTTGCTCTGACAGGAATGATTAAAGCCACAGCTATGACTGGATTTGCCAACAAGGATAAGCAAGAACTTAAGCATGCTGGGAAGGTAAAATAAAGACTTGTTACCATCATAACATTTTAAGAGGAAAACAATGAGAGTTCCCAGTTTTACAGTATGCTAACTTAATTTCTTAGGTATCTGTAAAGTGGTGTATATGTATTGAAATGCATACAAACTAGTTTAGGATGGGGTGTAGATATGCTATAGTAATAGGATTTGTGATGTAGAGTGTAGGCTCTAGAGTCAAATTGGCTGAATTAGATTTCAGATTCTATTACTAACAAATGTGTGATATGAGCAAGTTGTCAACCTTTCTGGACTTCAATTTCTTCCTCTGTAAAGGGAATAATAATAACACCACTTGCAGATTTTTCTAAGTATTACACAAAACACTCAGCATTATTATATGCAAGACACTTAGAATAGTGTCTGGAAGACAGTATGTACTCCGTAATGCCAGCCATATTACCATATCAGGAGGGAAATTGCTAACATCATGATTCCACATTCTCTGATCGTTGAACAATTAAATTTTCTTTAATGATTTTATTTTATTTCTCAAAATGTACAGGAAATAAAACAGTTAGTGAATATAAGGCAATTTGCTGTTACTGACAGTGCCTAAAATAAGGTTTTAGAAATAAGGACCATCTTTATATTGACCAAAATGAACAACATTTTAATTACTGGGAAAATGCTTCTCAGGAACAATCATATTTATAATTTAAAAAGTCATTGTATTGGAGGTTTAGGGGACATTAGTATTGTAGTTTCATAACACCTAAGAATTGAAAGAAATGTCATTTGATCCAGCCGCTTACCCAAAGAAAGAATCACTTGAACAACATCCCTGTAAAGTGTCCATCTTTTACCCATCCTTTCCCTCCAGTGGCAAGCAGTGCATTACTTTCTCATGCTGCCTACCCTAGAATAGCCTTTGGATGGCAGGCAATTTTTGGTTTTGGTGTTTGTTTGTTTGCCCGTTTGTTGGTTGCCTTCTATCCTACCTTTCTTGGCTTTCATCTCAATAGAGATCCAAAGCCTATTTCTCATAGCAGCCTTTAGGAAACTGCATCATGTTAACTGCCAAGTCTTCTCTTAGTCATCTATCCACAGGTCTTTAAGCTATTCCTCTCATGAAATAGTTTCAAAGACTTTTATCACTTGGGTGAACACCCTCTGAATCTGAAAATGATTTTAATACCAGTTATGGTCCATATCGCAGTGACTATCACAGTTGGAACATTATAAGTACCATGAATATTCATAAATTGGGATACCAAGCACATGACTCATTGAAATCTGGTTTGTGTGACCCTTGGACCTTTCCACCTTCCTTGGACTAGATAAGGACCCTTGGAATGTCTGCTTGGGCAGTACAGACTAAACTATTTAGCATATATTTGCCTCAGAGACCGTGAAAAGTTGTTTGGCCCTCCCTGTGGTGCAAATTATCACAACCTCCAAATTAATGGGGCCCTAACTAATTATATTTTACTCATCTTAATTTTTATATCATGAGCTTTAATTGTATATGTTTCCTTCAATTTTTCCTTTTTGGATAATTTTAATAACCCCAGACTATACAATCAGTAACTCTAATCAATCTGTGTCTTTCTCAAAGTAGGTTTTAATCTATTTACCAAACACCAAAACTTAGAATAGGGTCCAATAAAACATATTGGTCCTTCTTCAGTTGCATGTGTGGATTTGGACAAATCACCAACTGTTTTACTTCTCAGACTTAAAATAGCTGTATTAGTTTTTTGTTTTTTTACAGAAGACTATTTTCTAGGATTCTATAATGATATTAGTCCTTTCTCCATTGTGAAAAATGATCACAAATATTTTTTTGCTCATTTTTTCCCTCAAGGTTTCAGCATTTTTACCCATTTTTCTTGCATACTACAGTGTATGTTACAAATGGAGGTTACTTTGAGCTTACTCTGAAATTAATGAGAATTTAGAACAACTCAAAGTCAAAATTGAGTGCAGAATCTAGCTGTCCTGCCCACCATCTAGAAATCTGGTTCTCTCCTGTAACCCAAGTTATTCCTTAAATAACACTGGGTGATGACCATCTAGGTCTTGCTCTGTCCCACAGTCTACTCTGCATTGTGGAAATAGAATGCAAAAGCAGGAAGTTTCTCTTTCAAGTCAACATGTGTTCTCATGTCCAACAAGTTATTCTAAGCCAAAAGTGTCCTCCATTTCAGTTCTCATGTGATTATTCCTTCTTTTCAAAAATTATAGAAATATGGAAAAGCATTCAGGCACCTGGGTGGCTCAGTCAGCTATTAAGTGGCTGACTCTTGATTTCAGCTCAGGTCATGACCTTAGGGTCCCGGGATTGAGTTCCAAGTCAGGCTCTGCACTCAGAAGGGAGTCTGCTTGAGGATTATTTCTCTCCCTCTCCCTTTGCCCCTCCCCCTGCTCATGCATGCTCTCTCTCTGTCAAGAAAGAAAGAAAGAAAGAAAGAAAGAAAGAAAGAAAGAAAGAAAGAGAGAGAGAGAGAGAAAGAAAGAAAGAAAGAAAGAGGACATTAAATTTAAATTAAATATCTTTATTTTTTTATTTTTTTTTTAAGATTTTATTTATTAATTTGACAGAGAGAAACAGCCCACTAGCGAGAGAGGGAACATAAGCAGGGGGGGTGGGAGAGGAAGAAGCAGGCTTCCAGCAGAGGAGCCTGATGTGGGGCTCGATCCCAGAACACCGGGATCACGCCCTGAGCCAAAGGCAGACGCTTAACGACTGCGCCACCCAGGTGCCCCTAAATTAAATATCTTTTTAAATTCACAGACATCAAAATGAGAAATGGCTGTAACTTATATAGCATTTAATAGCCTTACCCATATTACTTTACTGCAGTGTTCCTGAGGTTTTTTTGGTTGCTATTTGTATTTTTGTGCTAGAATCAAATAACTACTTATTTGATTCTGTCTGCTGTGTTCTTGAATTATCTCATAATATCTTTGCATAATTACATATGGACATAATGCTAATGTTTGATCTCCCTGCTTATGGAACCAATTTAAATAGAAATTCAATGAAGACTCCAAGGGGACTGAATTTAGATTAGTGGACTAAATCTTTTCCAAATAAATTTTCTTGAGCTTATTATCCTAAAATGTTATTTTCCTGTCTTGTTTTTGGGAAAGAAAAAAAGAAACTAAGAAAATTTGTCAGGAAAACTGATTGACTTAATGCTATACTTAATATGCCCCCAGTATAAATGACTGGAATTCACAACCAGAGTTTAACCATTACTAATTTTATTTCTTTATTTTATTGTCCTATTTTATAAGATAGCGACTGAAGCTGTGGAAAATATTCGGACTATAGTGTCATTAACAAGAGAAAAAGCCTTTGAGCAAGCGTATGAGGAGAGACTTCAGACGCAGCACAGGTGATTGTAGATTCATACTGACTTCATTAACTATAGTTGTCCCTGTAAAGACAGTCTTCATGGACAACAGCAGTGGTTTGCCTGCCAATTCATTTGCTCTGGAATCTTTCCTAATAATGGTATATCATAATTTCTCATTTGACTTCACGAAGAGAAGACTAGAAAAAGCAATTGAGAACAACCACAGGTAGACTATTTTAGTTCTCCCATGTTGCTATGAACTACTACTAACTATGCACATTTTTTATTACTTTCCTGAAACAAAGTTGAGGAAATAACATATTCAAGAAAGAAAATAAGATTGCTCAGCCCTTTATATTGAATTTCTAAAATAGTTCACATTTTAAAATGAATGTATATATGACAAATGTAGTCACTCCTTTTAATTTTAAGCTAGCCCTCCTTATCACATTTACTTAGTGATACTATTTGTATTACTTTATCAGAGAGATAGCTTTGTACTCTTTTACACTCATGCTTGTGGTTGATACCACCCTTTAATTTCCACTACTTATTGTGCTAGTGAAAGGTTATGATAGAAAATATTTCTAAATACTTCAAAACCAAATCTCCTCAACTCTTTCATTAGCTGTTCATTCACAGACCTTATCCATTCATTTGAAAGTAGACAGAGGCAACTTTGCAATGAACTATAGAGTATAGAACTATAGAGAGAATCATTATATTGTCTGTTTTCTCTATAATAATTCTCATTTTTAAAAACTCACTTTCTCTTTTATTCTTAGAAAAATGTATATTCCTCAAATGATAACATGTCTAGTCTTCTTTATTCATTGCTCTACATTTATTAAAATGAACTTGCTACACCTTATGCCTCATTACTTAGTAAATTTTGTGCATTTCAGAAATACCTTGAAGAAAGCACAGATCTTTGGAAGCTCTTATGCATTCAGCCATGCTTTTATATATTTTGCCTATGCAGTGGGGTTTCGATTTGGAGCCTATTTAATTCAAGCTGGACGAGTGACCCCAGAGGGCATGTTCGTGTAAGTTGTGCAAATATTTAAATCCTGTAAATGAGTGATGTACTTAAACTAACCAGAAGGATGCCTACTTTATACTTCATTGATCATTTAAATCACATATGTGGGAAATACATGCTGAAAAAGTTTTTAAATATTACTTTGTTATTTAATATCTCTAAGTGCAGTCTACCTGGTAAACTGATACTGGTGTAGTATCAGTAGTCTGAGTTAAACTCCAGATGAATTTCTCCCTACTTCAGTTTACTAGAATGTGGGAATGTAGGGGTAAAATATGCCTTGTTGTCATCTATTCCTTCAAGAATTTTTAATACTTCATGGAACTCCCAAGGGGGAGATGGCATTATCAAATAAGACTGTACATTTGTGAGGTTGAGTTCCTTGCTAAGCAAATTGCTCCGGAAGAAACACATATAAATGAGTGCTTCCATTTAGAAAAGTAACATTTGGAATTGATCATGGCATCCCAATGAAGCTGCCTCTCCTTAAGGCATTTGTTTGACCATGGTAGAGAGTTGCTTTACTTTCTAGGAATACCTAACTTCAACTTCTGAAATTAGAAAAATTAATTTTGAGTGTTAATTCTGAACTTCCTAAGACTCCCTAGGATGACAGAACTTTGCTAATCTGTATCGTAAATGTCACTGCTAAATATTTAGAGCTAGAGAAATCTATACAACAGGAGTAATGTTATGTTTTTTTACAAGCCCACCAAAACATACACATCAAAGCAAGGATCAGCCTCTTCAGAATACTGACTTGGGAGATTACACCTGTTCTACACATGCTGTCATTTGGCAAAATATGTTGGGAACTCCCCTTTTGGATTTTCCTCCCAAGACTCATGCACATTCTTTTGAATTCCTCAGTGATGGCACATAGCTGTACTTTGAGGATATATTCAATTTGAGGAAATGACAAAAAGTCATTTGAAGTCCGGGCACCTGGATGGCTCAGTCAGTTGAGTATCTGCCTTCAGCTCAGGTCATGATCCTGGGGTCCTGGGAAATAGCCCCATGTTGGGGGGAGTCTGCTTCTCCTTCTCCCTCTGCCCCTCTCCCCCACTCGTGCTCTCTTTCTCTGAGATAAATACATAAAATCTTTTTTAAAAAAAAGTCATTCGAAGACAAATAATTTCAGAATAATTTGCAATAATTTTTGGTTTCTATTCATGTGATTATTTATTTATTTATTTATTTATTTATTTATCAAGTACTAACTGGGTTCCCAGGAAGTTTTTTTGCTAGGCACTCAGAAGAAAATAGTCCACAGTTCACCAATCCAGTATTCCTGAATCTTACATGACTATAAGTCTCCTTAGCAGTTTCCTGGAAGCAGATTTCCTTGTAAAATGGAATATCTGTATTTGAAATTTCAACAGAAATTGTAGCCTCCTTGTTCTGTGTTTTCCTACACTTTATTTTTTTATTATATTATGTTAGTTAGAATGGCAAAAATTGACAAGGCAAGAAACAACAATTGTTGGAGAGGATGTGGAGAAAGGGGATCCCTCCTACATTGCTGGTGGGAATGCAAGTTGGTACAGCCACTCTGGAAAACAGTGTGGAGGTCCCTTAAAAAGTTAAAAATTGAGCTACCCTATGATCCAGCCTTTGCACTACTGGGTGTTTACCCCAAAGATACAGACGTAGTGAAGAGAAGGGCCATATGCACCCCAATGTTCATAGCAGCAATGTCCACAATAGCTAAATCGTGGAAGGAGCCGAGATGCCCTTCAACAGATGACTGGATTAAGAAGATGTGGTCCGGGGAAAATTGGACAGCTACATGCAAGAGAATGAAACTTGACCACTATCTCACACCATACACAAAAATAAACTCCAATTGGATGAAAGACCTCGATGTGAGACAGGAATCCATCAAAATTCTAGAGGAGAACATAGGCAACAACCTCTACGACATCGGCCAAAGCAACCTTTTTCATGACACATCCCCAAAGGCAAGAGAAACAAAAGATAAAATGAATTTATGGGACTTCATCAAGATTAAAAGTTTCTGCACATCCAAGGAAACAGTCAGAAAAACTAAGAGGCAGCCCACGGAATGGGAGAAGATATTTGCAAATGACACTACAGATAAAGGACTGGTATCCAAGATCTACAAAGAACTTCTCAAACTCAATACACGAGAAACAAATAAACAAATCAAAAAATGGGCAGAAGATATGAACAGACACTTTTCCAATGAAGACATACAAATGGCTAACAGACACATGAAAAAATGTTCAAAATCATTAGCCATCAAGGAAATTCAAATCAAAACCACACTGAGATACCACCTTACGCCAGTTAGAATGGCAAAAATAGACAAGGCAAGAAACAACAATTGTTGGAGAGGATGTGGAGAAAGGGGATCCCTCCTACATTGTTGGTGGGAATGCAAGCTGGTACAGCCACTGGAAACAGTGTGGAGGTCCCTTAAAAAGTTAAAAATTGAAGACTCTATGATCCAGCCATTGCACTACTGGGTATTTACCCCAAAGATATAGACGTAGTGAAGAGAAGGGCCATATGCACCCCAATGTTCATAGCAGCAATGTCCAATAGCTAAATTGTGGAAGGAGCGAGATGCCCTTCAACAGATGACTGGATTAAGAAGTTGTGGTCCATATATACAATGGAATATTACTCAGCTATCAGAAAACGAGTTCTCAACATTTGCTACAACATGGACAGCACTGGAGGAGATAATGCTAAGTGAAATAAGTCAAGCAGAGAAAGCAGATCAACTATCATATGATTTCTCATCTATGGAACATAAGAACTAGGATGATGGTAGGGGAAGAAAGGATAAAGAAAGGGGGATAATCAGAAGGGGGAATGAAACATGGAGACTATGAACTATGAGAAACAAACTGAGAACTTCAGAGGGGAGGGGTGGGGAATGGGATAGGCTGGTGATGGGTATTAAGGAGGGCACGTATTGCATGGTGCACTGGGTGTTATACACAACTAATGAATCATCGAGCCTTACATCAGAAACCGGGGATGTACTGTATGGTGACTAACATAATATAATAAAAAATCATTTAAAAAAAAAAAAAAAAAAGAAGATGTGGTCCGTATATACAATGGAATATAACTCAGCTATCAAAAAGAACGATTTCTCAACATATGCTGCAACATGGATGGCACTGGAAGAGATAATGCTAAGTGAAATAAGTCAAGCAGAGAAAGACAATTATCATATGGTTTTCCTACACTTTAAAACAGTGTGCAGTATTCCATGTATGAATACATAAACCATAGTACAACATTTAGTATTGGGCTTCATTCTGATTACACAGACTAATTTACTTAGATTAATAAGAAGCCAAATGTAGAATCACTTACAGTAATTTATTCAGCTCACCAGCCTGCACTAAATTAGGAAGTTTTTCCATTGGTTCTAATGTAATCCAGGCAATCACAAGCTTAAAAGTTGGTTGTATTCCAGGCGCCTGGGTAGCACAGTCGTTAAGCGTCTGCCTTCGGCTCAGGGCGTGATCCTGGCGTTCCGGGATCGAGTCCCACATCGGGCTCCTCCGCTATGAGCCTGCTTCTTCCTCTCCCACTCCCCCTGCTGTGCTCCCTCTCTCGCTGGCTGTCTCTCTCTGTCAAATAAATAAATAAAATCTTTAAAAAAAAAAAAAGTTGGTTGTATTCCAAAAGTTTGTTTGCAAGCCAAATGTTTGACTCAGAACATATTTTCCTCATTTTACTCTGAACTTTCTGCAGCCATCTTTAAATCCCTAGGGTCTCATTTCTTCAGGGTTATGGTCTTTAGTATTAGTTGAAGGCTAGCCAATTAAATATATTCATACTAATGTAGGACGTCTAATGATTTTATCAGTTCTCAAAGAATTTTCATATTTAAAAACCATTGTAGGTGCACCTGGGTGGCTCAGTCAGTTAAGCATCTGACTTGGTTTCGGCTCAGGTCCTGATCTCATGGCTCATGAGATGGACCCCACATCGCGTGGGCTCTGAACTCAGCGGGAGTCTGCTTGGATATTCTCTCCCTCTGCCCCTTACTCCACTGGGGCATGCTCTGTCTCCCTCTTGCTCTCAAATAAATAAATAAATAAATCTTTAAAAAGAAATAAATATAAATACATTGAAAAACTTGTTATAAACCAAATTAATTTCTAATGAGTTTACCTGAAGGTAGAATAACAAAGCAGTCAAGAGAGAACCACCTTGGGGCTCCTGAGTGGCTCAGTTGGTTAAGCATCCAACTCTTGATTTCAGCTCAGATCATGATCTCAGGGTCTTGAGGTCAAGCCCTGCATTGGGCTCCAGGCTAAGCATGGAGCCTGCCTAAGATTCTCTCTCCCTTTGCCTCTCCCCACACTTTCTCTCCCTCTCAAAAAAAAAAAAAAAAAAAAAAAAGAGAGAGAGAGAAAGAGAGAGAGAACCACCTCATCTTTCCATTACCAAACTCACCAGGCTACCACATGGTCTATCATGCCTGTGATCTCTGTGGAAGAAGTAACTGTCTCTATTTATGATGAGTTCCAGCAATTTCCAGCAGTCATCTCTTCACATTAGTTTTCCTGTCAGTACTATTTTTTTGCTTTATAATCATCTGTCTAATAAAGAAATCTCTTCCATGACCCTAAGTCCCCTTCCTCCTATTTCCAGTGGCTCTCTGCTCTCCTTTGCAGCAAAACAAATTCCAGAGTTGCCTATTTTTGTTCTCTATGCCATCTCATCTCCACAGTCTTTCCTAAATTCATTACAGTCAAGCCTTGATTCCCACCATGCCACTTGTTATCAGAGTCACCACTGTCCTCCATCTCACCCACCCAGACAGTCATCCACTGTCCATTCTCCCATCTACCTAATTTGACCACTTAGCAGCATTTGATACTCTCCTTCCTGAAACATTTTCTCTAGGCTTTTCTTCCTTGTCATTGACTCTTCCTCTTCTGTTTCCTTGACTGGCTCCTATTTTTCCTCAAAATCATGCTAATTACAATCATGCCTGCAATTGACATCATACTGTTTCATACAATAATCACTGTAAGAGCAAACCCGGATTGAGTCCTTAATATTAGGGATTTGTCATGTATTATCTGCTTAATCTTCTCAACTACTATGTGCAATATGATTCCCAGTTTACAGATGAGGAAAATTAAGACTCAAAACTCAGGGCGCCTGGCTGGCTCGGTCAGAAGAGCACGCAACTCTTGATCTTAGGATCATGAGTTCAAGTCCCATGCTGGGCGTAGAGATTACTTATATAAAAACTTAAAAACAAAAATAAAAAAAGATTCAAGATTCAAGTTACCTAACTTGCCCACAGTCACAATTCAAGATGGCAGAGATGCTGTTAGCAGCCTTTTTTTAATCATTATTGTCATTATTATTATTATTACTAATTCTTTTTTTTTTAAGATTTTATTTATTTATTTGACAGAGAGAGACAGCCAGCGAGAGAGGGAACACAAGCAGGGGGAGTGGGAGAGGAAGAAGCAGGCTCCCAACAGAGGAGCCTGATGTGGGCCTCAATCCCAGAACTCCAGGATCACGCCCTGAGCCGAAGGCAGACGCTTAACGACTGAGCCACCCAGGCGCCCCTATTATCACTAATTCTATAGAAAACATTCATAGATCTGTAACATTATTTTGTTTTAATTCTTTCTTAGTTTTCCAACATGTGGATACCCAGAGCTGGGCTGATTCTTAACATAAATGGAACAAGTAACTTGTTTAATGTTATTTTATGACCCTAAAATATAGGTGAATCGAAAGGCCCCAATACAAAAACTCCTCCTACTAACCTACCATACTTCGTGAATCTCTTTTCATTAAATTCATTAAAAAGGGTCATTTCTGAAGACATAAGCATTTTTAGCTGTCAGAACATATGTAGGACTATTAATAAATATAAGGGCAATTGTTAATGAACAACAGTATCACACTGGTATTTCCCAGTACCCTGAGGAAAGAAAGAAATAAGGAGCTATCTGAGCTAGAGACTCACTGTGGCCCCCAGCTACCATGAATGTGTTTACAATTGTCCTTTGGACTCAGTAAATTATTCCTGGCCTACTAGACTCTGTGCCTTCCAGAATCTAGGGTGACAGACAGCTTTCTATCTAATCAACCAATTGAATGGAAGAAGTTTACAAAGAAAACTTCCTCCTATTAGAACCCTCCTTAGGTAAAAAGAACTTTGTGCTGTTCTCTAATCAGTGGTTTCCCAATTCAACAATCAAGGAGCTGGTTAAAAGTGCAGATACCCGAGTCTCACCTCACAAACTTAATCCAGAGATTTGTAGATTTGATATAGGGCCAGGAATCTACATTTTTACAAACATCCAAATTATTCTGAGGCACAGAATCTGAGGGTCACACTTTAAGAAATATGAACATGGGAACTAAATGCCAGGCTGCTCTCCATACCTGCTTAAAACCTTAGGGTTTTCTTTTGGCCACTATCAGAAACTTTCCTAGGATTATATAAAAATTGGTGAAGTCATATTTTAATTTATTGTTTAAAAAATAAAGGTGTTTTATTCAGCCAATAAATGTGAATGTATTTTCATGATTTATAGCTACAGGAATGGGTGAGCTATCTGTCAGAAATGACAGTGAGCCTTGGGAAAGGAAAATGTACATTTTAACAGCAGAATCCTCTGATGTGCTCATAATATTAGTTTATCAGTAAGGCTACTATCAGCCTTAGCTTTTTCCTCTTAAAAAAAAAAGGCAACAGACATTTCTAATGGTAGAAGTTGTCTTCATCCATCTCTGTTACTATAGAAGTTTCTCTGAGATAAGCATTTTAAAAAGGTGATAACATTTTCATTCTGCTGGCTTGCAGCACTGGGTAGGCCTTTAGAAAATCTCTTCTTTAGGTTTTACACACCTATATGTATTAAAACTCTCCCCCTCTGCCTTTGTTAGCCCTGGCAACACTTTCAATGTACACTATAAGTGTATAGATTTTGAAAAATACAAAATAAGTTTATTTTCTCCTGTCTGCTTTTCCATTAGCACCTTTAGGTTAGATTCTAGCTGAATTGCCTTTTGCAATATAGGTCAGAAAGCACTAGTGTCCAAGCAGAGGTTTTTTTTTTTCCATACCTCCACTTCAGAACTTCCCTCTGTCTCTATTTCTTCCGTCTTTGCTATACATATTAGCAGGAAGCAGATAGGTAAGAAAGAATCAGGCACAGCAACCTTCAGTACAGTAATAATAAAAGCCACAAATTTGAAAACTTGCTGAGAAGCAGAACCAGGCATTTCATATGTTGTCTAGTGCCTAGTCCTCCAAAAATCCAAATAAAGTTCTTGACAAGAAATCCTTTGGACTTTGAATATTAAATGTGGTTATTGGCCATATAATAATCAACGTAAGTGGGTTGATGCCTTGAAATGCTAAGGGATAGAAGGAGATAAGCTAGGCCTCCACCACCATCTTTGCTCTGGTAGGCCAAGCAGCCATGGGAGAACTGTGTGTGTCATCATTATAATTGGGAAAGCAGCCTTAACTAGCCCGAACAAGGAAAACAGGAAAGTCTTCTTTCAGTGTTCACCGCTGTGGCAGCCACCCAACTTGTGCCCAGCTCCTCCTCAGGGATTATCTACAAGAGAAGAAGACAAGATAAGGAGAGTAGATAGAGTGATCAACCACTGAAGGGATCTGAAGGAGACAAATCAAGGCAGATTTGATTATCTTGGACCCTCTGAAGATTCTAAAATGGGAAACAAAGTGGTAACAAACCCCAACATGCAGGGAGAGACAGTTCAGGCCAGCTTTCCACTGGAAGGAGCACCGTGTAAGGTAAAGTACAGTGAACAAGGAGGTTCAGGTCCCAGCCCTACAGGTTTATAACTGTGTGATCCTGGACAAATTGCATAATTTGTCTGAGCTCAAGTCTTCTCGTTTGTTAAGAAGGGGTAAGAGTTCCTGCCTTGCTTATCTCCTAGGTGATCAAGTAGTGTCGCATATATGAAAACATTCTCTAAAACCCAAAGTACCAAATAAATACAAGTTGTGTATTTTCTCTCTTCCATGTGTTGAGGAAAGGATTTAGGGTGGGAAGAAAAGAATCTTTCGAGTGTTATATGGATGTTAGGGGAAAAGAGTATGAGTATGGGTACAATTATAATGGCCACTTCTGTGAGGAAAAATACTCTGCTTTCCAGTCGAAAAGAAGAAACTTACTGAGTGCCAACTTCAGAAGTTGTGATTTGACCTGGTGTGCTGATGTATCTCTATAAAAGTGAGAGCTTATTTGCCAACAGAAAGTGTCCCATAAACTTTCAGTTCCATGAGAGTAATAATAATAACTTAAACATTTGTTGAACACTGTACTAAGCACTTTATATTATTAATGTATTGAATTCTCACAACAATGCTGTAAGATGTGGATAGTCCTATTATCTCCTGTTTGCCAATAAGGAAACAGAAGCACAGAACATGCCCAAGGTCACACAGCTGAAAAATAAACAGTGGAGTTTGGATGTAGTCCCAGTGGTCTGGCTTCAGAGGCCAGGCTCTGAACCCTCCAGTATACTTACTCTTAGAGTAAGTCACCAAATGTATACAAACTGGGTATGGAAGCAAGATTAAGGGGGGACAAATAGATTGGAACCAATAACTATTCAGGGTATTCCTATTTGGATCAGTTGGGTTAAAACTGGGATTATTCATTTCTGTGCTTTTTTGGGTTGTTCCCAGACAAAGAATCTTTGTAAAATTCCAGTTTGATTTCAGCAGCAGTGATAGGCAAGGGGATTTTCCCCCATTGCTTGGACATGCTTGAAAGAATCATTGTGGTGAGGATGAAATGACAATCACCCCAAGAACCCATGGAGAACCCATAAAACTAGGGAAAAAGAAGCCCAGCACCTGAAAATCCTTTCCAGACCTCTTCCTGCTCAATATTCTCCCTCAACCCTGGCCAACCCACAAAGCTGCAATACTGTTCGTTGTGCAATAAATAGGTTTTGAGTAAAGTTAATTGCAGTTTAGTTCATCCTAGCTAATTGGGCCAGAGTCAGCTAGGGCGCATTCTATAGCACACCAGCATTGGCCTGTGTTTATGCAAAACCCACGTGAGGAAAAAAAATATATAAGAGATTAATGTCTCTGACTCAACCCCCAGGTAGTTGAACAAAATTAGGTTCCTCAGTATAATCCTCATTAACATCAACCCCCATCTGGACTTATCCTCCCCTCAACACATACACAGGAAAGATAGCATTGGGGCTTATAGCTGATACTCTCCCTTCTCTACTGAAAATTTCCTTCCTCTAATGTGTATCCTTCAGGTGATTTATCTCTCACAGATACAAGTTCTAAATGGAAGGCCCTTCTCCCCTTCTCAGTAAACTTCCATTTTAAGAGAAGGACATTTTAACAAGGGCGCCTGGGTGGTTTAGTCGGGTGAGCATCCAACTCTCGATTTCGGCTCAGGTCATGATCTCAGGGTTGTGGGATAGAGGTCCACGTTGGGCTCCACACTGAGCACAGAGTCGTCTTGGGATTCTCTCATTCTCTCCCTCTGCTCCTTCCCCTGTTCTCTCTCTCTCTCTCTCTCTGAAATAAATAAATAAATAAATAAATACTTTAAAAAAAAAAAAAAAGAGGGACCTAACAAAGACATTGCCCTCTGTATATGTATCCTTAATGCTTGAACTGAATTTTGTGGTGGAAATTTTAGGACAGGTAGATATTTTGTCATGTCTGAAATCAGAGGAAGAAGGTATTTTCTCTGTTGTTCTAAGAAGCCTAGCTCTGTGGGACTAGAATCCAGGTCTCCTGACTAATAATCCAGTGATCTTCCCATCTCACCTGCTGACTCGTGGATCAGACTGAGGCTTAAGTCTGATTCAGTCAGATTTTTTCCTTGCATAAAAACAAACAAACAAACAAACCTCTGACGTGTTACCTAAACTCAGTAATCCCTTCTGGTATTTATAACTGGGTATTGAGTATTTTGAATGGCATTTTGAGCTTTAAACAATTTCCATAAACATTAGTACTAAAAATGCCTTGACATCACAGAACTAATGGCTACAATAAGCATCAGATATCCATGTAAACTGGTTTTTTTATTTTGTATTGTGCTTGACCTTTGAAAAGACAACAAGATTCAGGATCTGAAGGTTTAGGTCACTGAAGAGATTGCATCAACGTCCACCCTTTGGTAGGTTCTATCTCCAGAGAAATTCACAAGGAGACCAGAATATGTTTACCTTGCTGTGATCCAGCACAGCAAACAAGCAACTGGGTTCTGTGGTATCCTTTTACTGGCCAGTAAGGGGAGAGGGGTAGGGGGATGGGCAAAATAGGTAAAGGGGACTATGAGATACAAACTTCCAGTTACAAAATAAGTAAGCCACGGGGATATAAAGTGCAGCACGGGGAATATAGTCAGAAATATTACAGTAACTATATGGAGACAGATGTAACTAGACTTACAGTGGTGATCATTTTATAATGTATAAAAATGTTGAAATGCTATACTGTACCCCTAAAACTAATGTAGTATTGTATGTCAACTATACTTCAATAATAAATAAACAAATATTACCACTGGAACTTGTCCAGTCTTAGCTCAATTATACTTTTAGTTCTGCTATGGAGATAGATTATTTTTTATTCTATTAAAATGTTTCCATGGCTAAAATGAAAATGAGAGAAAAATATTTGACCGTGGCCACATGATATGCCACATATCTGTGAATATTCTGTATGCTTTCAGACATCATTTGCATACTTACTATTTTATAATTAAAACGTGTTTTGAAACTGAGATCATAATCTGCATAGCAAACCCAAAAGATGAAAGCTCTTCTTCCAGGCTTGCTAAGGTATATTTTAGTCAGATTTTGTTTCGAGGACCTTACCAAAGTACAATCTCCATGCTTTGCTGTCTTTAAATCATGTAGCACTTCAAGCAGATAACCAATCATCTGGCATCAATTGTCTGTTTTAACTACATTATATGCAAAAAAAGAGGGAAAAATACCCATTCATATCTCCTGTGTAAATTCAGATCTCACTACTGGAGACTCATTCTTCCCATTGTCTGTTGAATTCTCTGTCAAATCTCCAAGCAAGTGAGCCTTATATCAAGGTGGCTAAGAAGTTTTTTATTCACTAGTTTGGGGCCTTTGATCTTTGTCTCTAATTGGAAGAGAAACTTTTAAGATTACCTGAGCTCCAAAGGTTATTTGGGTATACAACGCTAGGGATGATCACTGTGTGGTAGAAAATTATAAAAGAGATATCAATGGGGCACCTGGGTGGCTCAGTTGGTTAAGTGTCTGACTCTCGGTTTTGGCTCCATCATGATCTCAGGGTCATGAGATACAGCCCCATGTCAGACTCTGCACTCACCGGGGAATCTGCTTGAGATTTCTCTCCCTCTCTCTGTCTTTCTAAAATGAATAAATTAATTAAAAACAAACAAACAAAAGAGATATCATTGTTGGGGCTTCAACATTAGTGGTGTTGTTTGGACGAAAAGGTTATTTATATTCCTGTGCCTGCTTTTTCCTCTACTTTTTTTAGAGTTCTATTGTTTGAAAATGGACCTAAGATTCAAATGCTTTATCTTTTGATAGAGTTTTTACTGCAATTGCATATGGAGCTATGGCCATTGGAGAAACACTTGTTTTGGCACCTGAATATTCAAGAGCCAAATCTGGGGCTGCACATCTGTTTGCTTTGCTGGAAAAGAAACCAACCATAGACAGCTATAGTCAAGAAGGGAAAAAACCAGTAAGCACAACTATGATTTTGATGTCCACATTATTAATTATACATATGAATGCTGTCTATATAGAGACTTAAATGAAGGCATTATTTGATAACTTTGCAAAAGATAGTGCTATAAAGAATTAAAAACTTGTATAAAAAACATTAAAAAATTAAAAATTAAAAAAATAACACGGCTACAAAGGGAGAAGGGGGTCTTGTCTTAAGCAATTTTTCACCTCTGCTACTGAAACATACATATATTTTATGAAAAATAATATACTTCTAGTTTATTTGCCTGATGCCTTGAGAATGTTCTTGAACAAAGAATTGATTTATATATTTAATTTTATTTAGACAGCTGAAACTTTAGTCTTGGATGAAGATTTGCATTTGAGTTAATTCATTTTTTTCTCTGATAATTTATACAAAGTGAATAATGCTTGCTGTTTCAGACACCGTATTTTATGGAAAATATATCCGCAATCAGAAGAGGGGGAAAAAGGAACTATATTTATTAAATTCACACATACACAGACACAAACTCTAAAAGACCATGAATATTAAAAGAGAAATAATAGTGAGATTTTATAATTTAAAACAAACAAGCCCCTTAATAGTATCTTATACATTAAATATATATTCAATTTTAAGACTTTTCTAGACAACTTAAATTTAAAAGTAAGGATAGTCATTAGGTATATACTTAAAAGAAATTTTTCACTTAAAATTATTTCCCAATTAGAATTTTAACAGTAGATATTTTATATGTATGATAGTTTAAAATAGTACATTATCCGTAAAGCTACCTAATTATTAAAAGGAATGCCAGTCCTTAGTTATAGATCTTGAAAAGATCTTGAAATTCTCAAAATAGAATGCTCAAAGATGCATCATAGTCAAAATAAGATTTCATATTTGTCTTTTAGAAAGTAAAGGATGTAGAAAACTTTTTTTTAATCTTGGGATTTAGATGTATAATTACATTGCTACTCATTTCTTTCAGAACATTACAGTAAAGGGATTGAGTATCTCACAGATAAATATCTTCATATAACTACATTATGTGGCATGGAATATGGAAATGTTTCTCATAGAGACTGTAAAATTAATTTATTTAATCATTTTATTTAATATGCAAATACTTCTAAATATCACTCCCTGTGCTTTTCAACAATTAAAATCTGGGAAAACAAAACTGAGAAATGTTGATAATTATTGCAGCTGGGAGATAATCCATTACATTTTTCTCTCTACTTTTGTAGATGCTTGAAATTTTCCATAACAAAACATTTAAAATAGGGGTGCCTGGGTGGTTCAGTCGGTTAAGTGTCTGCCTTCATCTCAGATCGTGATCTTGGGGTCCTGGAATTGAGCCCCTCATCAGGCTCCCTGGTCTGCTTCTCCTTCTCCCTCTGCCCCTCCCCCTGCTCGTGCTCTCCTCTTTCTCTCTCAGATAAATAAAGAATCTTTAAAAAAATGTTTAAAATAGTAAGAATAAATTTTAAAATGTATTAAAGTCTAGTAGTGTAAGATCTCTCTATGCCTTTTCAAAAGGCACAGAGTGTACACAAAAATAATGCACTCTTCATTACTCTGTAGTTTCCAGGTTGATTTTGTTAAGCATTTTTGCATAAATAATATTCAGTGTGGGGATAAGCAGGAAACACTGAATAAGCTAAAAATAAGCTACTACAGCACTTAACATTTTGGCATATATCCTAATATTTCTTTCTTTTGACAATAGAGTATCATTATCAAACGTTTTTTGATGCTCCTGTTCTCCACCTACCCCTGCCTTCTGCCTGTATGCTGGGTTCAGAATATGCTGAGCATGACTATTAAACCTGACTATTTAAAATGCAATTGATTGAGGGCAAGCAAACATGAAGTTCAAAAGAACCCAAAATCTTAGAACCAAATATATAAAGGGAAAGTTAATCATTTAGTGATAGTTCCGGAAAGTCTTTTATAAACACCCCTGGTATATATAAGTATTGGTTTAAAAATTATCAGAAGGATTGAAGCATAGAGAGAAAAATAAACTTTTAGGCATTACTGCCAAATAATGATCAATTGAAAACAAAGATAAGCCCAAATTCAAAGCATAATGTATATTAACTCTAAAACATGGTCCAACTTGCAAAAATAACATTTATATATATAGTTTATGAGGACCCCCAGCTATTCTGAATTAAGCAATAAAGGTCTGTAAAACACAAACTAAATTTTTAAAGATATGTACAGTTATTCAGAACATTTGGTCAAACAGCTAGTCTGCAGATTAGACTATGTCTTGGTAGGGAAGCCAAAGGAAACCGTGCTTTTTAGGAACTTGGTGAAGTCCAATAACAAAGACAAGAAGTACAGATGTAAAAATCTAAACAAAAGTGACAGAAATGATCATGCAGTCAGCAGCTCTATAGAGAGGAATACTGTTTAAAATAAAATGGTTGTGGAAACATGCATAATTTTCAGGAAGCACTCAGCCAATGTGCTATAATGTGTTATACTCATTTTAAGTTATCATTCTAAACGCTGCCAACTTTTTTTCCCAGGATACATGTGAAGGGAATATAGAGTTTCGAGAGGTCTCTTTTTTCTATCCATGTCGCCAAGATGTTCTCATTCTTTGTGGCTTATCCCTCAGTATTGAGAAAGGGAAGACAGTGGCATTTGTTGGGAGCAGTGGCTGTGGAAAAAGCACTTCTATCCAACTTCTGCAGAGATTTTATGACCCTGTGAAAGGACAAGTGGTAAGACTGATTTTAAATTCTGCTTATCTAGAGTTTAGTGGTGCTATTCTTAAACATTCCCTTGGGCTTAATCATCCTTACTGGTTTGAATAGGGCAAAAAGTGCAGTAGTTTGGAGGGGGGGGGAAACAACTCTCTCCCTTAACTAAATGGACAAGCAAACCAATAACAAAAATGATGGATAGGATTTTAAGGCTAAATACAAAATACAAAGACTCAAAGATTCTTCAGTCATGATGGTGGCAGAAATTTTGGTCTTAAATTGAAGACAACACAAACAAATGGAAAGATATTCCATGCTCATGAATTGGGAGAACAAATATTGTTAAAATGTCTGTACTACGCTAAACAAGCTATGGATTTAATGCAATGTCTATCAAATACCAACAGCATTTTTCACAAAATTAGAACAATCCTAAAATTTCTAGGGAAACACAAAAGACCCTGAATAGTTCAAACAATCTTAAAAAAGAAAAGCAAAGCTGGAGGCATCACAATTCCAGACTTCAAGTTATATTACAAAGCTGTAGTAATCAAAATGATATGGTACTGGCATAAAAACAGACACATAGATCAATGGAACATAATACAGAGTCCAGAAATAAAGCCACACCTTTGACAAAAGAGGAAAGAATATACAATAGGGCAAAGAGAGTCTCTTCAATAAATGTGCTAGGAAAACTGGACAGTTCCATGCAAAAAGATGAAACTGGACCACTTTCTAATATCATACATAAAACAACTCAAAGTAGATTAAATACATACATGTGAGACCTGAAACTACAACAGTCCTAGCAGAGAACACAGGCAGTAATTTCTCTGACATTGGCTACAGCAACATTTTTCTAGATATGTCTAAGGTAAGGGAAATGAAAGCAAAAATAAACTATTGGGACTACATCAAAATAAGCTTTTGCATAGTGAAGGAAAACATCAACAAAAAAAAGGCAGCCTACTGAATGGGAGTATATTTGCAAATGATATCTCCAATGAGGGTTAATATCTAAAATATATAAAGAACTTCTACAGCTCAATACCAAAAAGAAAAAAAAATACAATTTAAAAATAAAGGACCTGAAGAGATATTTTTCCAAAGAAGACATACATATGGCCAACAGACACATAAAAAGATGCTCAACATCACTAATCATCAGGGAAATGTGAATCAAAACCACAATGAGATATCACCTTATACCTGACAGAATGACTATAATCAAAAAGACAAGAAATAACAAATGTTGGCAAAAATGTGGAGAAAAACGAACCCTCATGCACTGTTGGTATAAATTGATATAGCCACTGTGGAAAAGAATATGGAGGTGGTCAAAAAATTATAAATAGAAATACCATATAATCCAATAATTCCACTCCTGGATATTTACCCAAAGAAAACGAAAACACCAATTTGAAAAGATATATGCACCACTATGTTTATTGCAGCATTATTTATAATACCAAGATATGGAAGCAAACTAAGTGTCCACTGAAAGACAAATGGATATATATGCAATGGAATATCACTCAGCCATAAAAAAGGATGAGATCTTGCCACTTGTGACAGCATGGATGGATCTAGAGCATATTATGCTAAGTGAAATGAGTCAGCCTGAGAAAGGCAAATACCATATGATTTCACTCATGTGGAATCTAAAAAACAAAACAAATGAATAAGCAAATAAACTAGCAGAATTAGACCTATAAACACAGAGGTACAAACTGATAGTAGCCAGAGGGAAGGGGGTGATGGGCAGAATGGATGAAGGGGATAAGTAGGAGATAGATGCTTCCAGTTATGGAATGAATAAGTCACGAGAATAAAGGGCAAAACATAGGAAATTTGGCCAGTAATATTGTACTAGCCTTGAATGGTGACAGATGGTAGCTACACTTGTGGTGAGCATAGCATAATATATAGAGAAGTTGAATCACTATATTGTACACCTGAAACTATTGTAATATTGTGTGTCAACTATACTTACATTTTTTTAAATCTAAGAAAAATTAAAAGTATACAAATTTGAAATTCTAAAAGAAAAAAAGAAATTTTGATCTTATGAAGACATGGAATTCTTTTAGGATACAGGTGTTGGAGGAGGGGTTTAATATCTGTATCTAGGCTCTTCCTTTATCCTCTTGTTTTAAGACAGAGATAAATTTCCTCTGCCACCCTGATTCAGGCTTCCTGCTATTCCCACTGGCATTCTCCACCCACCAACTCTCAAAATTTTAAGCATGGTTAGGGCTTATCTAAATCAGCTCCGTTGGGGCACCTGGCCAGCTCAGTAGGTTAATAAGCGTCTGCCTTCGACTCAGGTCATGATCCCAGGGTCAAGCCCCGCATTGGGCTCCCTGCGCATCTGGGAGCCTGCTTCTCTCTCTGACTCTCCCCCACCTGGTTCATGCTGTCTCTCTCTTTCTCTGTCTGAGATAAATAAATTAAAAATCTTTAAAATCAATCAATCAATCAATAAATCAGCTCCATTAAGTCCTGCATCCTGATCTAAAAAAAAAAAAAATGCAACCTCTCTCTCTTTAGAATTCCAATGACTTTTTCTCAAATGGCACCTTTCTTACTCTTCCTTATATTCAGGTTTTCAATTATCCTCTCCCCCCAGCCAGCATCACATCACATACACACACACACATACATACACCTTCCTGTTCTGCCTTCTCCTCCCCACAAAAATCCTAAGCCCCTAAAAGTCAAAGACTCATATTAGTCCTCATTCTCCTGCAATTTACATGGGTTTTTTTTCTCATCGCAGATTCTCAGTGACTATTTGCAAAAAAAAATGGTCCAGAATGGCTCCCTTGTTACCAGTGATAACAATGAGTTAACAATTAGTCCAAAATTAGGTAACAGTCATCTACTTGCACATAACATAGCATATCCCCTCCTTTAAACCCTCCAATGATTTCCTACCATAGTTAGAATAAAACAGAGTCCATTCCATCAATCATGGTCCTTCATGATCGGGTCTCTGCCTCTCTCCAAACTCCTATCACTCCCCACCTTGTGTACTGTGTGTCAGTCTCACTGGCTTCTTTATGTTCTCTAAACTCACTTATGGCCTTCGTTCTTGCTGTTCTCCTGCTTGGAATTTTCTTGCTCCAACCTCTTTGCTGACTCCTTATCATTCAAATATCAATCTAAATGCTACTTCTTAGGTAGGGCTTCTTAGATTACTCTGTAGAAAATAATCCATTCACCAACCTGTTTCCCACATCCTCCCTACATTCTCAGTCACTCTCAATCCCATTTTCCTGTCTTCATGACACTTTCTTTTTTGAGTTGATTATTTGTTAGTGTGTTTATTGCCTGCCTGTCTCCACTAGAATATAAACTGCAGGAGGGCAAGAGCTTTGTCCTGCTTACCACTATTTCCCTGGTACCTGAAGAGTCCACATCAGCTAGTAGGTATGCTCATCAAATGCCAGTTGAATGTTGTTATATGTTCATGTGAATAAGCATGACTGTGTACAAAATGACATACCTTTATATGTGACTACTGTATCAGCCTACACCTTCTCTCTCTGGGCTTTAAAAAAGTGGGGTCCTATTACAGTAGAGGTTGCTCATTTTCCATCTGACTTCAGCACAAAGCACCAGGCTTTACTCTAGACTCCAGGCAAGTCTCTAGACTATGTGGCCATTTGTAGAAATGTCAAGTAAGTTTAGGAGTTGGCATTTTAGTCAGTTACACTCTGCTTCTATACAATATGATTTACAGTCCATCCTTGGGTAGCATTTTAGTGTAAGGTAGGCTTGAATTCCTACCCTTCTTGTTATAATTTCTATATGTTTGAATATAGTGAATTGTGACATGATACAGTTGTTGGATCTTCACATACCGTTCTCCATTTTGCTTTTGGCAGCTATTTGATGGTGTGGATGCAAAGGAACTGAATGTACAATGGCTCCGTTCCCAAATGGCAATTGTTTCTCAAGAGCCTGTACTCTTCAACTGTAGCATTGCCGACAACATTGCCTATGGTGATAACAGCCGTGTTGTGCCGTTAGATGAAATAAAAGAAGTAGCAAAAGCAGCAAATATTCATTCTTTTATTGAGGGTCTCCCTGAGGTAAGAAAAATATCTGAAATCTTGAATTGCAAAGTTGCCAGGTAAGCCTAAGTGTTTGTTTTTATGTGCTACTTGAATCATACAATTTATTTTTTGCTAACATCTAATATAAAGTTATATGTAAAAAGCAAAGATTGAAATTTTTCTGTGATTAGTTTTCCCAAGACCAAACTGTATTAATATTCACCGAATTAGTTTTCTTATTTGTTTCTTTACCTTTTATCCATATACACTCAACTCATGTCTATACCACCATCATTCCCCCCACCCCCGGACCACTCCAGTAGCTTCTTAGTCTGTCTCCCTGTTGCCCGTCTGCCCAATTATAATTCTCCTTCTTCACAGTAACTAGGGGGATCTTTTGAAAACATAAATTAGATTCTGTCCCTCCTGCTTCAAACTTCCTAATGGCATCCTTTGTACTTAGAATAAAGTCCAAATTTCTTATGTGGCTGGTAAAGCTTTCTATGATCGATCCTACTTACCTCTCCAGTTCCTTCCTCACCATATGCTCATTCTGCTCCAGCCGCAGGGTCCTCTTTTCATCTCATGAACACACCAAGTTTTTCCCTACCTCAGGACATTTACACTCGCCGTTTCTTCAGCCAGGACCTCCCTTCCTCTGGCTCTTTGCAGAGCCAGCTCTTTAACCTTCAAGCTCCTTGAAATGTCATCTTTGCAGACACCCTCCATGGCCACCTTACTTAGAAGAGTTCCCACCACTCCTTCACCTACCACATATTTATACCATTTGACTTTTACACTTAAATTGTTTATTATCTTTCATTATTTTTGTTGTACTATATCCCAGCTTTACCCAAAACTACATTTTGCAGAGACTCAGTGTGCTAACTTTTTACAATGAACTTTGGAAATCAAGATGATGTTATTTACTAAAAAAAAGAATAACTTGTTTCTCAGTATTTTTAAGTTTAACTTTAGTTTGCCTTCATATCACCATTACTGAAAAAATATGTAGCACCATAAAGAAATCTGTGCCAAGATATCATTTTGGAATAGGACATTGGACATCACATCTAGCAGCAATGTAAATGACCATTTGTTGTAGTGAGGAAAAGACAGGGAGTTGGGAGATGACTTAGGAGCTATTTCCAGTGTTATGAATGCCTGAATTAGAAATTATAAAGTAAAATAAAACAAGGAAAAGGATTTAAAAGATATTGGAAAGGTGGAATTGCCAAGATGTGGTTCAGGATTGTGAAAAGTGAGCAAGAAAGCGTATGATACACTGGACAGCCTGCTGGAATGAAAGCACACGGAGTGTGTGATGAGAGTACAAAGGAAGGAATGACAAATTCTCTGGGAGCTCAGAGAAAATCACACAGAAGATGCTGTTTTAAAGCAGGTTTTGAAGAATGAGTAGGAATTCTCCAGGCAGAGAGGAGACAAATCCATACTTAGAAGACAGAATAAGCTCACATGGAAACATAAACATGTAAAAGAGTTTCAGGTGTTTGGAAGGAAATAAATTTAAAATCCTGAGTATAACGCATAAAATGAGGAATTGAAAAGAGGCCAAAACATGAGCAGAAACTAAATGTGAAGGTTCTGATATACTAGTCTAAGAAGTTTGGATTCTGTCTTATTGGAAATAGGATTTCCAATCCTATTGGATGGAAATGTCCCACTAGACATTTTTAGGCAAAGAAATAATGTGATCAGATTTTAAAGCAAAAATTGCTGCTGAAACTCAGCCTTTTGTTTGCTCATCCAAGAGGCACTGTGGCCTTTGGTGATGGCAGAGATTGGCATTAAAAGGACAAGCTCTGGTGCTTTACAACATTCTGGATGAGAGCAATGCAGGTCCACATTTTCTGTTCCTCAGTTTCAATTTCCAAAAACTGTTAAACTCCATCCCTTACACACAAATTTTGTATGTGTGGTGGCCAAAATGATGTGAAGCCATATGTAGTCTTTATTAATCCTACTTAGAATGAATAATCAAATATTTCTGCACAAATATTCATATGATTACCACTTGCTTCCCCAGAACTTCTGGGGTGCTATTATATATCACATACTAAATATATATAATATGTAGTATATACAATTTGTGGTGTATTTTCTTCTAAAGTCAAACAAACAGGGGCACCTGGCTGGCTCAGTTGGTAGAGCAGCTGACTCTTGATCTCAGGGTTGTGAGTTAGAGCCCCATGTTGGGTATAGAGATTACTAAATAATTTTTTTTTTTTAGAGAGAGAGAGAAAGAGTGCGGGACAGAGAGGCAAAGCAGGAAAGAGAATCTTAAGCAGGCTGTACACCCAGCACAGAGCCCAATGAGGGGCTCGATCTCACGACCCTGAGATCATAATCTGAGCTGAAATCAAGAGTCAGATGCTTAACTAAGTGAGCCATCCAGGCACCCCAAAAAACAGAATTCTTAAACAAATAGAGCCCTAAAGGTTTCTGGTAAGGGATTGTGGACCTGACAGGCAACTCAAACTCAGAGGGTGAATAGCAAGACATCAATAAGGGTAACACATTTATACCATATGCCATGGAGATGACCCGCAGACATCCAGAAATATCCACCTAGGAGGGGAGTTGAAGCAACACCGCTTTGGTCTTGAGGATCCTCTGGGAAACATACCAGGTATAGATGCAGCTCTCAGTCAAGCCACATCATGGCTACTGGAATATGACTTCAACCACTGAAACCACCCTAAATTCCTCCCCAGGGCTTGCAGGGATTCTCTAGGATATAGTTGGTTTAGGATTAGACTCTTTCTGATGTTCCCTCTAGAACCCAACTGGCTTTTAGCCCTAGGTTCATATTGAGGAGCCATTGTTCCTTGAGGATGTCATAAACAGGTTGCATATTTCAAGACACTCAACATCCATCCCAATGTTTGCCAGAAAATTGATTTAGATTTGCAGTTTAAACAGGAGAATGAGGGGCACCTGGGTGGCTCAGTTGATTAAGCATTGGCTCAGGTCATGATGTCAGGGGCCTGGGATTGAGCCCCAAGTCAGGCTCCCTGCTCAGCGGGGAGCCTGCTTTTCCCTCTGCCTCTGCCTGCTACTTCCTCTGCTTGTGCACTCTCTCTCATAAAAATAAAGAAAACCTTTAAGCAGGAAAATGAAACTCTGTAGTTCTTTTCTTTTTTTTTTAAGATATAATTTATTTATTTGAGAGAGAAAGGGAGAGCGCATGAGCTGGGGGAGGCACAGAGGGAGAAGCAGGCTTTCCACTGAGCAGGGAGCCCGATGAGGGGCTCAATCCCAGGACTCTGGGACCACGACCCGAGCAAAAGGCAGATGCTTAACTAACTGAGCCACCCAGGTACCCCTGTAATTCTTCATTAAAAAATGAGAACCTTCACTTTCAGTATCTGAAAATGTTTTTAGGTTGATATTGAGACAATGTATATATTCACATTTATAATCTGTTTTGCTTAATGATAGACAAAAACATCCGAATTTAATTTTCATCCAATTCATTCTTGATGCTAATATCTTCCTGCAATCCAGAGAAGGCCAAGAAATGCAAAGTGACTTCTAAGCTAGTATTGTTATCTTCTTCAGCTACACTAGAACAATCCATGTACAATTTAAGCTAGACTGGCAAAAAAGTGCTACAAACCGTTATTACCTCCACCCAGTCCTCTCTCAATTTTCGTTTCAGGGTTGGATTCTCTAATTTAGATGGGAACTTTGTGGTGTGTGGAAATGAATGACATGGTTTTATCTGATTATCCTGCCCTGTGATTCCAAACTTAATAAAATGTATTTTAGAAGTCAGGCGCCCAGCGTGCTGGCAGTCCTATATAAAAGCACAGAGGAGATAACGTCTGTTTTCTTTGGAGAGCATTCACCTCAGAGAAGACACTTTTACTGGGCTTTAGTAACTCAGATACCTTTGTTTTATATAAAGCAAACAACTGTCCATCTTAAATTGAAAAATGAACTTTAAGATGAAGTAGACGCATTTATCATAAGGTTGTGTCACAGGCTCTCTTGATACCCGCTCTGCCCAAATAGTACCCCTCGAAGGCAAGGCAGTCAGATGTGGAGGAAAAGGCAATTAATTCAAGCTTCTCTAAGGCACTAAGACAAAACAGCGTATTAATCACATGCATCTTCTCTGTGATGCTGCTACAGGATCCACCTTTGGAAGGCTGTATAATTAGACTTGCTTTCCTGGTGGTGTCAATCCATCCACACATTCTTATCTGGATATCAGTAACATATACCTGTTAGACAACTGGCACTGTGTACTAGAAAGCAATGTGAAACCTTGAAGGGAAGTAGAGTCAATGGGACAATCTAGAAAGCAAGAGGAGCCTGCTTGTATGACCGGTCATGATTTAGCAGACTACAGCAGCTTTAGGATACTCCTCTAGTAGTTTCTTTATTCTTCTGTGGAGGAAAACACTGGAGGAAAGGTCATTAGTAAGTAGGAGGGCCATGGAAACATTGGGAGTGCTAAATGTCACTATTATGGCCTGAAAAGATGAACAGACTATCTCCAGATGCCAGCCTAATTTACTGCCAGGAAGATACCTGAAGAACTGAGAACAGAATCCCGCTCCCTGGAGAGATGTGCCCCTAGAGGTTTGGTGAGAGCCAGAGTGAAGAAACCCAGTGATTTCCTTGTTTTTATATACTTTAATTCTTTTTGACCTGAAAATAGAAGGTAATGGAATTTAATGCAAAAAGATTTGTGTTTACTGAGAACTTTCTTTCGCCAGTAATTTTTTTCTTATGCTTTAATTCAAACAATCCCTTTGTAGACGCATAATGGCAAAGGTCTGCTGTTTGTGATCAGTGTAGATATGTAAATGAGATGGTAGTGTTTACTGCTGGTTTAGCTTTTATTTTCAGCAAAGCCCAAGAATAGATTTCAGCACTTGTTGGGATACAAATTTTCGAGAGTAGCAAAATTTGAAATATTTAGATGGTTCTCGCCCACAGTTGCCATGCTAATTTAAATAACCAAGACTTGCTTTCTTAATTGCATGTTCCTGTAATAGAAATACAACACACAAGTTGGACTGAAAGGAACTCTGCTTTCCGGAGGCCAGAAACAAAGACTAGCTATTGCAAGGGCTCTTCTCCGGAAACCAAAAATTTTACTGTTGGATGAGGCCACTTCAGCCCTTGATAATGAGAGTGAAAAGGTAACATTCTCTTATTTCATCTCAGAATATTATACCAAATAAGAGAGTGGAGTGTTGTGGAAGAAATGAAGGTCAGTCTGGGGCAAGAAAGACCTGAGAGAATTATGGTCATAGGGTCACAAGTTCTAATTAAGGTTTTGGCCTTTAAAAAAAAAAGTTAGAGGGGCGCCTGGGTGGCACAGCGGTTAAGCGTCTGCCTTCGGCTCAGGGCGTGATCCCGGCGTTATGGGATCGAGCCCCACATCAGGCTCTTCCGCTATGAGCCTGCTTCTTTCTCTCCCACTCCCCCTGCTTGTGTTCCCTCTCTCGCTGGCTGTCTGTATCTCTGTCAAATAAATAAATAAAATCTTTTAAAAAAAAAAAAGTTAGAGGCTGGTGGGAAGGAGGGAGTTGGGACACAGGGCATCTTATGTTCTAGAAAGGTTTTCTCATTTGAATTGATTTATCAGAAAGGCCCAATTCTTGAAATGTTTCTCCAGTCAAGGAAAAAGCCCAAGAAAAATAACTTTACTATTCTATTATTATTATTATTACGATACCAAACAAATTAATAAGGCAATCTGCATGCATAAAAGAGTAATCTACACTGCAGTGTCAGAGCCTACTAGTTACTCCATCTTCTATAGACAATTAGCTCTGTTTGAGAAGAAAGCAAGGAAGCAAAGAGATGTGACAATAGACCTACACTGCAAGCTCCTTCAGATGTTTAAGTTTGCTATATGTCCTCATGCTCTAGTAGTTTCTTGCACATAGTAGGCACTTACTTGTTAAATGAACATTGGTTGAATGAATGATAACCTTAAAATTTACCAAGTGTCCATTATATGCTATAATCTCAATCCTCACAACTTGATGAATTAGCTTATTTTATTAGCCATGTGAGTTTTATAGGTTAGCACACTAAGGCTTTAAAAAGTTAAGTAATTTCTCTGAATTTTAATAGAGGGTGTCTGAGCTAAGATCTTATGTGGTTAACCATCACACAGTTGCTATTTGTAGATGATTATCATTCTTGACTCCTAAGGACACAGTGTGTTATGAAAGAAAAACATGATTTTTGGAATCAGACATACCTGAGCTGTAATCCTGGATTCATCAATTACTAGCAGTATGACCTTGCTCAAGTGATCTGGACTTTCCAAATCTCAGTTTATTCATCACAAAAATGAAAATATCCCCCACCTTATGGGTTATTGCAGGGACTTAAATTAGATACCCATTATTGGAATGAATATTTTTTATAGTCAACAAATATTGGTTTTCAGCCTCCACTCTCATTTGTTCTGTACAACATTATAACCTACCATAGCTGAGAGGTTACCCAGGACAATTTTATAGCTAAATTCTACCTAAATAAATAAATAAATGCTATGAGAAGAAATTAAGTAAGTAAATTAAGCATTCTACTTAGGTGTGGAAATATTATTTTCTGACTCTGAGTTTGGAACCACCTACTTACATACAGACAACCATCTTATTTTTATTCATTATCACAAAGCTTTTCTAATTAGAAGTCTAAATGTGTCTATAATTACTTTTTCTAGATTTCTATTGAGTATGGTGAATATTTCACAAAGCAGGGCAATTGCCTTTGGGGATAAGCAAATACACTCTTATTAGATTACCTTTATCAATTTATTTGGGTAAGTTTATTAGCATCTAAGTCAAGCTAGCAATCACAGTTCCTTTTCTCTTCTAGGTGGTTCAGTATGCTCTCAATAAGGCCAGAAAGGGAAGGACTTGCCTAGTGGTTGCTCACAGACTCTCCACAATACAGAATGCAGATCTGATAGTGGTCCTGCACAATGGGAAAATAAAGGAACAGGGAACTCATCAAGAACTCCTGAGAAATCGAGATATGTATTTTAAATTAGTAAATGCACAGTCAGTGCAGTGATGCTGTTGGAGTTAGCACATATTTTGATCTTCGTGTAATGCAAAGAAAGTACTTAGCAATTATTTGGCATGCTTTGATCTCTTTTATTACATGTATCTATACCTGGAATCATGCTATTCAAGTACAGACATGTTTTGTGTACACAACGTCTTCTCTTCAGATTTTTTAAAGGAAACAAAATTTGCTAAACTCATATAAGTGAGATAATGCCTGCATCCCTCCTTTGTAAAAATGTTCTGACCCATGTGTTTGTAAAGCAGTTTTCTACAAAATGAATCTATTTTCCTGTCGACTTCGGCTATAAAATTGGGAATATATTCCAAGAGAGAAAAATTATCCAATTAACTAAATTGAAAGATTTTAGTAAAGAGAGAGATGTAGTTGGGCCTGACATTGTAGGGAGAATTATTTTACCTTGGAGCTTCCAGCATTTTGTAACACATATTAAAGCACTTTGATCAAGTCTTATTCTTCAGACCATAGGACTTTCTCTTATAATCTCTCTCTCACTGTTTCTTTTAATGAATATCCACTGTTTCCCAAAATTCAATTATATCCCTTTATTAGGGGGATAGGGAGGATTACAATGTAAAATTTCTGGCAGAATTAGATAGTTATCTTCCAATTTACCAGTAAGTGAAATGCCTCACATGATCCATCCAGAAGATTTCATTATTCCAAACTTTAGGTTTTGCAGAATAAAGTACAGGCATATTTGTGTATGAACACTTACTTAAAATAAGAGCTAGTTTTATTATTGCTGAATTTAAAGAGCCATCTTCTGTTATTCAATCAAGTAATTTGTTTAAATTTTACATGTATTTTATTTTATGTAATATATTATCTAAAATTTCAGTGTAAATTCCACGTATGGGTGAAATCAGATGGTATTTGTCTTTCTCTGACTGACTTATTTCACCTGGCATAATACCCTCTATTTCTATTCACATTGTTGCAAATGGCAAGATTTCATTCTTTTTGATAACTGAGTAATATTCCTCTGTGTGTGTGTGTGTGTGTGTGTGTGTGTGTGTGTGTACCACCTCTTTTTTATCCATTCATCTGTTGATGGACATCTAGACTTTTTCCATACTTTGGCTATTGTAGACATTGCTGCTATAAACATTGGGTTGCATGTGCCCCTTCAAATCATTATGCTTGTATCCTTTGGATAAATACCCAGTAGTACAATTGCTGGGTCATAGGGTAGCTCTATTTTTTACTTTTTGAGGAACCTCCATACTGTTTTCCAGAGTGGCTGCACCAATTTCCATTCCTACCAACAGTGTAAGAGGGTTCCCCTTTCTCCACATCCTTGCCAACATCTGTTGATCCCTGAGTTGTTAATTTTAGCCATTCTAACCAGTGTGAGGTAGTATCTCATTGTGGTTTTGATTTGTATTTCCCTGATGCTGAGTGATGTTGAGCATCTTTTCATGTGTCTCTTGGCCATTTGTATGTCTTCTTGGAGATAAAAGCCTATTCAGGTCTTCTGTTATGGCTACTTTGCTATCATACATGGATATAGAGGTCTTGGTGGTTTCTGTTTCCAGAGTAGGGTGGGCAGGAGGAAAAGCACAGTGCTGTATGGATATGCTTAAAAGCCTCAGAGCAGGAGAACCTCAGGCTCCAATTCCGTAACCCCTCCTAGATTAGCAAATACAGGCATACCTTATTTTATAGTTTTGCTTTATTGCACTTCGATATTGCAATTCATTTTTTAAAGTAGACTCCACGCCCAATGTGGGTCTTGAACTCACAACCCTAAGATCAAGAGTCATATGTTCTACCAACTAAGCAAGCCAGGCACCCCTCGATATTGCATTTCTTACAAACTGAAGATTTGTGACAACCCTGCATTTAGCAAGTCTATCAGTGCCATTTTTTAATAGCGTTTGCTCACTTCCTGTCTCTGAGTCACATTTTTGTAATTCTCGAAACATTTCAAACTTTTTCATCATCATCATCATCATCATCATCATTATTATTATTATTATTTGTTATGGTAATCTGCGATCAGTGATCTTTGATGTTGCTATTGTAATTGTTTTGGGTCACCACAAACTACACGCATTAAGATGGTAAATTTAAATTGATAGATGTGTGTGTTCTAACTGCCTCACCTACTGGCCATTCCCCCATCTCTTTCCCTCTCCTNNAGCCCCCCTAATCCCTGAGACACAATACTGAAATTAGTCCAGTAACCCTACAATGGCTATAAATGTTCAAGTGAAAGGAAAAGTCACCCATGTCTCACTCTAAACCAAAAGCTAGAAATGATTAAGCTTAGTGAAGACATGTTGAAAGTTATGAAAGACCAAAAGCTAGGCCTCTTGAACCAGTTAGCCAAGTTGGGAATGCAAAGGAAAAATTCTTGAAGGAAATTAAAAGTTCTACTCCAATGAACACACAAATGATAAAGAAGTGAAACAGACTTACAGAGGAAATTTTAGTATTCTGGATAGAAGAGCACACCAGCTACAACATTCCCTGAAACCAGAGCCTAATCCAGAGCAAGGCCCTAAGTCTCTTCAATTCTATGAAGCCTGAGGAAGCTGCAGAAGAAGTTGGAAACTAGCAGAGGTTGTTGGTTCATGAGGCTTAAGAAAAGAGGCCATCTTGGGGGCACCTGGGTGGCTCAGTCGTTAAGCGTCTGCCTTCGGCTCAGGGCGTGATCCTGGCGTTCTGGGATCGAGCCCCACATCAGGCTCCTTCGCTGATAGCCTGCTTCTTCCTCTCCCACTCCCCCTGACTGTGTTCCCTCTCTAGCTGGCTGTCTCTCTCTCTGTCAAATAAATAAATAAAATCTTTAAAGAAAAGATTTTCTCTATAACACAAAACTGCAAGGTGAGGGGTCACTGGATGGCTCAGTTGGTTAAGTGTCTGATTTTGATTTTGGCTCAGGTCATGATCTCAGGGTCCTGACATCAAGCCCTGTACTGGGCTCCATGCTGAGCATGGAGCCTGCTTAAGATACTCTCTCTCTCGCTATCCCTCTGCCCTTTCCCTGCTCCCTCCTCTCTCTCTCCCTCTCTCTCTCTCTCTCTCTCTCTCTCTCGCACGCGCTCTCTCTCTCTCTTTCTCTCTCAAAAAAAAGAGAAAAAAATGCAAGGTGAAACAGCAGGGCTAATATAGAATGTACAGCAAGTTATCCAGAAGCTGTAGCTCAGATAATTAATGAAGGTATCTACTAAACAACAGATTTCTAATATAAATGAAACGGCCTTATATTGGGAGAACACGCCATATAGGACTTTCATGACTAGAGAGAAGTCAATGCCTGGCTTCACAGGCTGGCTTCACAGACTGACTCTTGTTAGAGGCTAACGAAGCTAATGGGTGACTTGAAGTTAGTGCTCATTTGCCATTTTGAAAATCCTAGGATCCATAAGAATTATGCCAGATCTACTCTGCCTGTGCTCCATAAGTGGAATAACAAAGCCTAGATGAGAAGAACATCTGGCTACAATATGGTTTACTGAATATTTTAAGCCCACTGTTGAGACCTACTGCTAGGGAAAAAAAAATTCTTTCAAAATATTACCACTCACTGACAATGCACCTAGTCACCCAAGGGCTCTGATGGAGATGTACAATAAGATAAATGTTGTTTTCATGTTTGTTAACAAAGCATCTATTCTGCAGCCCCATGGAGCAAGGAATAATTTCAACTTTCAAGTCTTATTATTTAAGAAATACATTTCATAAGGCTGTAGCTGCCATACATAGTGCTTCCTCTGATAATTCTGGTCAAAGTGAATGGAAAATCTTCTGAAAAGGACTCACCATTCTAGATTCTATTAAGAACATTTGTGATACATGGGAACAGGTCAAAATATCAACATGAACAGGGGTTTGGAAAAAGTCGATTCCAGCCCTCATGCATTGTGTGGAGGGGTTCAAGACTTCAGTGGAGGAAGTAACTGCAGATATGGTGGAAACAGCAAGAGAACTAGAACTAGATGTGGAGCCTGAAGATGGGACTGAATGGCTGCAATCTTATGATAAAACTTGAATGGATGAGAAATTGCTTCAAATGGATAAGAAAAGAAAGCGGTTTCTTGAGATGGAATCTACGATTGTTGAAATGACAAGAAAGGTTTTAAAATATTGCATAAACTTTGTTGATAAAACTGCAGCATTTGAGAGGATTGACTCCGATTTTGAAAGAAGTTCTGTGGGTAAAATGCTATCAAACAGCATCACATGCTACAGAGAAATTGTTCATGAAAGGAAATGTCCATTGAATCAGCAAACTTCACTATTGTCTTATTCTAAGAAATTGCCATAGCCACCGCAACTTCATCAACCACAGGCTGATCGGTCAGCAGCCATCATCATCCAGGCAGAACCCTCCGCCAGCAAAGAGATTATGCCTTGCTGAAAGCTCAAATGATGGCTAGCATTTTTTAGGAATAAAGTATTTTTTAAATTAAGGATGTACATTGTGGGGCTTTTTAAAAAATAATGCCATTGCACATTTAATAGACTACATTGTAGTGTTAACATAACTTTTATATGTGCTGGGAAACCAAAAAATTCATTTGACTCACTTTATTGTGACATTTGCTTTATTGCAGTGATCTGGAATGAAATTTGCAATATCTCCAAGGTATGCTTGTACATGCAATGCCTACTTTCCCCTATAACCTGTCAACACCAATCCCATGGTCATACCTACAGATGTCAATAAAACACCTTCCTATCTAATTAATAGCCCCACCTAATTTTTATTCATGTTTTATTACAAAGGATTTTAAAGGACACTCCATAGGCATCATTCTCTCAAAGTCTCTTCCCTCACCAGAACCAGCAACCATGCTAAGAATTGGTGTCCCAGACAGTTTATAAGGATCTGTGGGGTAATCAGCTATTAAAGGTGGAAAGTAAGTAGAGATCAGCTGCTTTTGGGGACTGACACAATTTAAAAGTATAAAATTGCTGTATTGTTCTTTAAATGATTTTAAAATATATCATTTTAATTAAAACACTACTTTTAAAGGACTCAAAGCACCTTGTCCCCAAAATTATTCCAATCAGCTATAGAATTTTTTACTTTGATGAGCTCAGGATTTTGGGGACACTTGTAATAATTTTTTCAAAATGAATGATCATGTACACATACATTATCAATTTTATAAGTCTATTTAATCCCTATATTTTAAAGCAGGTGTTCTATAACAAAAAGAAGCTAAATTAGGGATTGAGAATTTATCTTTAAAAAAATAAAGAAAAGGTACTTCAGCAGATTCAAATCTAATTTTTAAATTTTAAATCACTCATTAAAGTCCTTATAAATTAATTATTAAATAATAATATGTTTAGGTTTGTAGTTCACAACTTGACATTTATTTAAGGTCTTTGAGTAATGAATGCCACATTATTCAGGGCACCAAATCAGCAAATTTAAGATGCATTATCTTCTTACAGTGCCTTAGATACAATAAACGCTAGGTGATTCAGTTCTTGAAGACAGCTTTCAAAACAGGTATGCATTATTGATACTAAAATGAGGCACACACATTTACTGAAAAGATGACCTGGTGGGCTGCAAATTGTTTTTGCTTCGACAACCACATCATGCCATCTTGTCATGAGTATTTTCAGTCATTGGTGACCCACTAGATAGTTTACTTCTATTCTAAGCTAGTGTAAGTCCATAAAAACATTTTATTTCCATTCATATGACAATTTTAATTTTAATTTAGTTAACTTTACTTAATTTTAGTCTTTTATTATGGTACATGAGTTGGTTTAATTTATTTAATTTTGAAATAATTTGGTAATTATTATTAATGGTAGAAAAATTAATAAAGACTTGAAAACTGTCTCCCAATGACTCTATCCTCATTCTTTCACTTTAAGTTCTCCCAGTGTCTTCCCTTGACTTGTTCTTATGAGTGAACTTTCTAATCAACCAATGATTCCACCTCACAAACCTTTTGGAATAAGAGCTCAGAATTGAAACGATGAATACATAGGTGGACACTAATGGGAAACATTTTCATACAGTAGGTCATATCCAAAGCTCTCTGTATATACTATTAAACTAACACATTGAGTAAGCTAAAAACCAGGTTATTAGCTATGACCCAATTTGACTTAACATAAAACTAAGTTGACTTAACATAAAAACACACTATAGCTTATTTTAAGGAGTGGTAAGATATAAAGTGGATCAGTTGGGTTAGTTATAGAACAGATGTGACATGGTGTTTTTTCTTTTCAGTAGCATCTATGCCATACTGTACCCTTGCTAAATTGTTTGTATTCCATGGGTACCCTCGTTAGTGTTTCAGTTTTTTTTAAGACTCACTGAACAGCTAGCTCTCTCTCCTAGGAATGAAGGATGATACAAAGGATAGAATGTGGTGAGGGCTGAGGGCTACTGTAACATACTAACATTTAGAGGATGATTCTGATGGATCCTGACCTCTGGTCAGTTGCCTTCACTGCATTTAGGACTTTCTAGGCCAGGTATGTACAGGTACTGCCCCCACCCCTTTCAAAAGTAGTGCTTCATTCTTATCTCTTGTAACTGTATCCAATCCCAAGGGTAAAAGACAAGCAGAGGGCAAGGATGCTTAGCCAGGTTTGGATTGAGGTCAGTCTGCATAAGTTTAGGCTATGAATCATGGCTGGCAGAAATCAGTGTTTTCCTAAGACCAGGAAGTCCTCAAGACTAGGGAATGTGTTGTAATATAGATAAACGTCTTGTGGGAAATTTGGCCCACAAGGAAAAGGAATTTGGCAATTGTACAGTCAAGTATCAAATTATTGGGGCGCCTGGGTGGCTCAGTCAGTTAAGTGTCTGCCTTTGGTTCCGGTCATGATCTCGGAGTCCTGAGATTAAGCCGCACATCCAGCTCCCTGCTCAGCAGAGAGTCTGCTTCACCCTCTCCCTCTGCCCTTCCCCACTCCCAATCGTGCTCTCCCTCTTGCTCAAATAAATAAAATCTTTAAAAAAACAAAATAAAAAAATTATTTCAAAATTAAATAAATTAAACCAACAAGTTCATTTAAAAGCCATAATTATAATATATATAAAAAACACAGATCACCAAATGTCTCTACATAGTACCTCAAGTAACACAATTTGCCTCCTTTTAGCAAAACCACACTGATAAAGCTTGTATTACCTTTCCATTGCTTGTTTCCTACTGCTGCCATAACAAACTACCATAAACTTATTGTTAAAATAACACGGATTTACTATCTTATGGTTCCAGAGTCAAAAGTCTAAAATCAGTCTCTGGGGCTCTGGGGACAAATCTGTCCCTTGTTCTTTTCCAACTTCTAGAAGCTTCCCATGTTTTTTGGACTACCTCTCTCTGATCTCGAGCTTCCTTTGTCACATCTGTCTCTGACCTTCCTCTCGTATAAGGTCCCTTGTGATTTTGTTGGGCACATATAGAAAATCCAGGATAATGTTCCCATCTCAAGATTCTAGTCCCTTTTGACATGTAAGGTAGCCCCTGTGACATTCACAGTTTCCAGGAATGAGGATGTGTGCACTTTTGGGAGGCCATTACTCAGCCTACTATTTAAACTCTCTATTTAAACATTTAAATAGCCTATTTAAACATTTGTTCCACATATAATTTTTCAGATTTACATTAACAGCTTGAATAAAACCCTGAAAACATCCAGTCCAACATCATCATTATGTGTTGATGAGAGAGCAGAAACTCACATATCTTGCCTCCAAGCACTGTGCTTTTTCCATCACAGCATGCTACCTATATTCATTGCTAGTCCAGGATTTAGAATGTGTTTGTCCTTCTCTCTTTACTCTTGCTACTGGATTCTGCTATTGCTGCTATTTCCTCTTACGCTAAGATTAGATTTATTAAATAGAAGTTTATACTAAGTTCTACTTTCTTAACCTTATTCTCTTTCCACTAAATAACTTTATGCACTAGCAAATAAAAACAGCATCCTTCATACTGTAACTATATGAGCTTTCACACACTTTTGACCCAGTGCACTTTTGAATTTTCCTAAAACCATTTTAAACTACTGCTTCTCATGAGCTATCATTTTTTGAAATTTTTCACATAGGTATGGGACAAGCACTAGTTATCTCATTAGTCCTCATATCAATTTTATAATGGCATTATTTTTTTTTAAGATTTTTTATTTATTTATTTGACAGGGAGAGAGACAACCAGCGAGAGAGGGAACACAAGCAGGGGGAGTGGGAGAGGAAGAAGCAGGCTTCCAGCAGAGGAGCCTGATGTGGGGCTCAATCCCATAACGCCGGGATCACGCCCTGAGCCGAAGGCAGAGGCTTAACGACTGAGCCACCCAGGCGCCCCTATAATGGCATTGATTATTAATATTATCTCTCTTTAAAGAGAAGAAAACAGAAGCTTAAAGAAAGTAAGTAACTTGTTGAGTCTTAGACTCTAGGATTCATACCCTTGTCTAACTCCAGAGTCTAAAGTCTCAATCACAGCCCCAAGGACTTTTGTCTACAGTTAATTCAGAAAGATGGCTAGCTGAATGGAGTGTGCAGTCATTGCTCACAGGAGTACATTGGGTCATTGTGAGGACCCAAGCAGTTACATGGTCTAATAAAATTAACTAGCCACACCCTAAAAATACTTTGTACGTCCACACCACTGGAAGAACACTGAATTCAGCCCAACGTATGAGATCTGTTTTTCCTTTAGTGTTTACTTACGTGTCTAGGTATTGTGGATTTGGATGCTTTTTACCTGGGCAAAATTACAGAAATATTAGAATTCCAAGCAAAAAAAAAATTTTAAGAGACACTCTTCTTGGACAAAAGCATAGTATCTTTGATTACAGTGTCTGTGGAAATAAGTTAAAAGGCATCACCAATGTAACTAAATTTGTTGGGCATGTTTTCTTAATGATTTATACTCAATTATCAAGGTTCAGTTTAGTCATACTAAAATATTTTTCCTTTTAACTGCTTGAGGATCTATTTAAAGAAGAAGTTTATTGAAATTTCAGAAAAGCAAAAGTTAGACATTAGATGTAAAAAAATATAATGAATGCAATTACTGTTCCATTACTAGACTGACGGAAAGAATAGTCAAGTAAACTGATCTGTGTTTCTGTAGGTATAAACGATGGAATGCTATTCTTTATAAGCCAAGTAAAGTTTGTTATTGAATGGAGGTATTTTGTTTGATCACCAACTTTACTACATCACAGTAGTATAATACATGGCTAAAATATTTTCTGCCCAGTTGAAAGTCAAGAAAAGATTCTTAGAAAAGGTTTGACGTTGTTAAATTACCAAAACATTCTGGACAACTGTGAAGCAAAAAAAAAAAAAAAAAGTGAGAAAGAAAAAGAAAAAACTAAAGAAAGAAGAAAAAAATTTGAAAACACCCAAATGATAAAAAATGAAATATGCTCTTAGAGACCAGCTTAGAAATGGAAGGGGAAAATATTCCACCATCGTATCCTCAGAAAACCTACAAAAAGAGGTACAAATTTCAATTAAATTCCTAGTTCCACAGCGTCAGTTCAGGCAGAATTATACCTTTGCCTACATTAGTTTCATAAATTCCTTTAGTCCCTGATTTCCTGGAGCTAAGTGCCCTGAGAAGAGAAGGGTTAATAAGTGACATATTAGCCAAAAAGAAAAGGCCTGGCTCTCACAGATGGTTTGTACAAGGACACCAAAGGAACGCAGGAGCAAGAGTGGAGTCATCAAGAAGAACAGCAAGGTCAGCAGGATTCCCAAGTATAGAGAAAGGAGAAAACCTCCAAAAGAACAAAGAGAAGGTAAGTGTCTTCCATTATAAAATGAAATGCTCCTGTTATTAGTAGTAACAGTAATAGATCAATAACAAAGTAAGCTAAAACTACTAAAAAGAAGTTCACATTCATTGAGCACTCCTCTGTCAGGCACTGTGGTTGAGCCTTAAAGGTATTAGCTTACCGACGCTAGGATACGTTCTATTATTATTCAAATTTTACTAAGGAAAGTGAGGCACAGAGTAATTAAGGAACCTTCCCAAGGTCAAACACCAATGAAGTGACAGAATGAGGATTCCGCCCAGAAAATCTGATTCCATAGCCCACACTCAGCTAGCTCGTTATCCTGCTAAGATGGAATTGGAAATGGTAAGGTACTTTTGACTATTTGCATAGGAAAAACTTGCTATTTGCCTCCTCCTTACACTACAAAAATACAAAGGTACGTGGTGCCTCTTTGGTTAACATTCTAATGTGAAGCTGGATTTTTTCTGCCCACCCACACTCTGAAAAATTCTTGTACACAACCCAATTACTGGAAGAGTTAGAAATACAGCTGCTCCAGCAATAGCACATTTTCCCCACAACCCTTCAGTCTTCCCCTGCACACGCCATACACACCACACACACACACACACACACACACACACACACACACACACACACAGAGTGTATGAGAAGATTAGGCCCTCGTATCTACAAAGATTGTCTCTCATTGTTGAATCATCCCTGCTATCTTTATTTTCAGGGTGTTTATCATAACTCTTTTGTTCCACTTGCAACCCACTTGCTGATGCATCATTCCTTTCTTTGGTTAAGATAAAAAAAGATCTTGACAGCTGTATCATGCAGAAACCAAGACAGATTTACAAATGTAACTGAAAAAAGTAATAACCTATGCATTGAGTAAAGTGTTGGCTAAGGGGAGTCATTAAAAGTGGTCAGGTTTGCTTAACTATACTCAGGCTGCTATTCATACAAATGACTTTGCAAATATTCTAAAATAACTACTGCCTCAAATAATGAATTGTTTTAAAACTGGGGTTTTGAAATTTAAATTTAATGACGAACTATAAAAATCTATATATTTCCATATTGGCAGGCTTTATGACACGAACTTAGAGAAAATTAAAACATCTGGAGATTCACTACTAAATTATATCACAAACGCAGCATATAGAGAACAAGCATGAGAAGTACAAACATCACAAAATTTTGATCGTATACTTCTGAAACGTGAGGGACAACACCACATCCCACCTCTTATGTATTTCAAGTTGCTCCTTTGTTAAAATTGGAATCTTCACATTGTAAAATGGAAACTCCACATTCTGATAGGCAACAGTTAACACTTCCTTTTTTTTTTTTTTTAGATTTTATTTATTTATTTGACAGTGCACACGAGCAGGGGGGAGGGGCAGAGGAAGAGGGAGAAGTAGGCTCCCTGCTGGGCAGGGAGCCCCATGCAGGACTCAGTCCCAGGGCAATCCCAGGGCCACGCATCGTGACCTGAGCCGAAGGGAGACGCTTCACTGACTGAGCCACCCAGGCGCCCCAACCCCCAACCCTTCTCCTTTCTTCATGTTAATTTTTATCAATCTTGATGACAGAACCAAAGATAAAAGACACTTTCTTTAATTTACTCAAGTGAAATTCTTCCTAAAATGTGTAACATTTTAGTAGAGCATACAAACTAAGGATGTCAGAGTATACCTCTAACTCTAAATTTAAGGTCCATTTATAGGCATCAGAGAAGTATGATGAGCATATTTTTAAGATAAGATCCATAGCCTACATCAGAGTCTCAAAGGAGTTAACCAAAAAACAACAACCAACAAAAAAGTTGAAAAACATTGTTCCAGACCAAAAAACCCCAGTCTTTTTATATATAGAATTCATGAATAAAAGTTATAAGCTTGAGCATAGAGAGAACAATTAAATGAGTCCGGTAAGTGTTAACTTACTTTCTCTATTGCACTACAGTTTTAAAAAGGCACACTCTCTTGTCCTCATCGTTTTGGTCTCTTTTTAGTGTGTTTGGAAATTTCTGTATATAGTTAAAAGAAAGAGCTATTACTTTTCTAAATTGATTCAGCACCATCAGTGAGCTCCCTTAGTTTGTTATACACAGCAGAATATTTAAATCTACTTAATAATCAAGTAACTATTTGGAGGACAGGAGCACCTGGGTAGCTCACTCCTTAGGCATCTGCCTTTGGCTCCCAGGGTCCTGGGATCCAACCCCACATTGGGCTCAGCGGGAGGCCTGCTTCTTCCTCTCCCACTCCCCCTGCTTGTGTTCACTCTCTTGCTGTCTCTCTCTCTCTGTCAGATAAATAAATAAATAATCTTAAAAAAAAAAACTGTATTAGAGAACGAACTAAATTAATCTCTGTCCCCACATAACAATTTGAGATGCAAATACATTGGGCTTAATTCCTGGTAAATACATATATACTCACACACCAAGGTTTAAGTTATTTTAATACACGTTGAGCATTTTCTATAATGCCTACATATTGTTAAATTTTTAAATAGTTAATTTTAGAGTCATAAGGGCAGGGTGAGGGGGTGATTTTTTTTTTCAAATCATAATTTTTCCCTTAAAGAAAGAACTCAAGGAATATTTTACTTTTGTTTTACAATTATAAGTAAGTTCTCAAATTATGGCTATGATTCATGATCATGCTCAAAGCTTATTTTTAACCCAAAGTTCTAGTAGAACACAAAGTAGGCATTTAGTATTTGTTGATTTGACTTTTTAAATTTTTGAACAAAAGCAAATATATCATTTAAAATATCACTATAACATACTGTTATCTGTACTATAAGTTGAAGCTGTATTAGAGATACGATGTATGTTCAACCTGCTCACCGTCTTCTTCTTTCCTCCTCCAAGAACTCAAGAGTTTAAGACTATTTTTTCTTAAGATTTTATTTTTAAGTAATCTCTACACCCAGCATAAGGCTTGAACTCACATCGTTGAGATCAAGTCATATGCTCTACCAACTGAGCCAGCCAGGTGCCTCAAGAGTCAAAGACTTGTTAGTGGTTGTATTTAAGCATTTCTTTCAAGTGTGAATGTACATGTCACCTACGTATTATGAAACTTCAAGCTTTCTTTCTTTTTTTTTTTTAAGATTTTATTTATTTATTTGACAGAGAGACAGCCAGCAAGAGAGGGAACACAAGCAGGGGGAGTGGGAGAGGAAGAAGCAGGCTACCAGCGGAGGAGCCTGATGCAGGGCTCGATCCCAGAACGCCGGGATCACGCCCTGAGCCAAAGGCAGACGCTTAACGACTGAGCCACCCAGGCGCCCCAAACTTCAAGCTTTCTAAAGAATAACTCTCATTTAGAATTATGTAAGAAACTTTAAAAACTTAGAATTAATAAGTAATTGAGTAAAACAGACTTTAATCTTGGACACTATTTCTCCAATGTCCATAAAGTATTAAAATTTTTAAAAAGATCTTTTTGTCTAGCTATCACAGCTCATTCGAATCAGGGTTATCTATGATGACCATGAATGAGGGAACTCTCTTTAAAGGTCAGTTCTTTGGCTTCATGCATCCAGAGGCCAAAACATCTGGCTAATTCAATTAATAAACTATGAAAATCTTAAGCTATTTTTTTGGTTATCCTATAAACTTATTTTTTTGAAGATTTTATTTATTTAGAGAGAGAGAGAGTGCACACAAGCAGAGGGAAGGGGCAGGGGAAGCGGAGAGAAAGAATCTCCAGCAGACTCCCCACTGAGCATGGAGCCCAACTGAGGCAGGGCTCCATTTGCCACTCTGAGATCATGACCTGTGCTGAAATCAAGAGTCAGCCATGTAAGCAACTAAGCCACCCAGGCGCCCCTCTACTATAAACTTATTGATTGAATCTGTTTTTACTTTTCAACCAGTTATAGCTAACTAACATGTTCAACTGAAACTATATTTTTGTACCACGTGACAGTGCAAACCAATGTCCATTCGTAGTTGGGAAATAGAACTGGTTGTTTTCCCAAAATTCTTCTGTAAAATGATAGCATAAATAAGGTTCCATTCTGCCACTTCCTGTTGTTAATCTAGTACTAATAAAAGAAAACCAATTTTCAAATCCTAGTTTAAGTAAACTGTATGGTATGAAGTCTTGAAGAGACTTTCTGCTTCCAGAGCCAGCACTTTTTCCCCCAGAATGTTCTCCGTTGGCCCAGACCATCTGCCCCATTTTGCAGTCAAGTGGACTCTCATTCAAAAAGGGGTATAATCGTGGGGGGGTGCGTGGGTGGCTCAGTCAGTTAAGGGGCTGACTTCTGCACAACCTCAAGGTCCTGGGATGGAGCCCCAGGTGGGGTTCCATGTTCAGTGGAGAGTCTGCTTGTCCCTCTCCTTCTCCCTCTGCCCCTTCCCCCATTTGTGCTTTCTCTCTCTCAAAAATCTTTAAAATAAACAAAAAAGGGTATAAAGATAGAAGGATAATTCAGGGGCGCCTGGGTAGCGCAGTCGTTAAAGCGTCTGCCTTCGGCTCAGGGCGTGATCCTGGTGATCCGGGATCGAGTCCCACATCAGGCTCTTCCGCTATGAGCCTGCTTCTTCCTCTCCCACTCCCCCTGCTGTGTTCCCTCTCTCGCTGGCTGTCTCTCTGTCACATAAATAAATAAAATCTTTAAAAAATAAAAAAAATAAAAAAAAGAAGGATAATTCATAACAAAGGAAATTAAAATAGCAAATAAACACATGGAAAAAAGTTTAGGAATCTAAAATTTGCAAATTAAAGCAATGATAAAATTTATTTCTTCCTTATTAATTTTTTTATAATTCTTTTTTTTAAGATTTTATTTATTTATTTGACAGAGATAGAGATAGCCAGTGAGAGAGGGAACACAAGCAGGGGGAGTGGGAGAGGAAGAAGCAGGCTCACAGCGGAAGAGCCTGATGTGGGGCTCAATCCCACAACGCTGGGATCACGCCCTGAGCCGAAGGCAGACGCTTAACCGCTGCACCACCCAGGCACCCCTCTTCCTTATTAATTGAACAAAGTTTAAAAATTCAGTGCATTCAAGGCTGATTCTTTCAACCCCCGTTTCCTGGAGTATAAACTGCTACATACTTCCAGGACAATAATCTGGTAATCTCTATCTAGAACCTTTATTTTTTTTTTATGTATGTATGTATTTATGTATGTAATTGCTACATTTGGGTGGGGCTTGAACTCACAACCCCCAGATCAAGAGTTGTATGTTCTTCCAACTGAGCTGGCCAGGTATCCCTCTATCCAAAGCCTTTAAAATGTTTTTATTCCTCAATAATTCCTTTCTCCTCTAGTATCCTAAGGAAATAATCAGAAATTAGAACAAAATGTGCATAAGGATGTTCAATCATTTGGAAACAACTAAATGCCCAGTATTAGGGAAGCAGGTAAAATTTTGATATATGCGACCCATACAGTATTTTACTACCATTTAAAATTATGTTTGCACAAAATTTTTAATAGTGAGGGAAATTTATTTTAATATTAGCAGGGAAAAAAGCAAGGTACACTGTTGTACACATATGTAAGAAAAAAAATCACATAGGAAAAAAGATTATAAAAAAAGACAATTGTTACATCTCAGAAGTAGGGTTAAGGTTATTTGTTTCCTCTGCTTCACAATTTCTTGTGCTTTCTCGAATATCTTCAGTGAGCATCTAACTGTCTCCAAAGAAATGAATTTTAAAAATTTCATTGAAATGGAAAGTATGTGAATTAGAATGCAGGTAATATGATTTGACAAATTTGCACTTGCCGGTGACTGCGTCTCTTAGAACTCAGAGATTAGGTAATCATATTTTTTAAAATATTTTATATTTTAAAAAATGAATTGGCTTTATAAAACAAAATGAAGAAGGACAAAAAAGTAGAACGGTTTGTAGGAACCTACTAACAATTTAATTTTCCAAGGTATGCTCATCAAGGCAGCCTCCAAAATAAGTTCTCCTAAACTTCCCACTTAACAGTTTCTCTGAACCCTCACAAGTAATAACTGTGCTGCCTAGTGAAAGCAGAATCTAAGAGGCGGCTACTTTTTAAGCTCTGGGTCCTTGATAAATTTCCTGTTTATAGATAAAAGACTATATATATTGTTTTTAATGATTTATCTGATTGCTATACATGGCCTGTTAATATTGTTTTTACTTTCTGAGCTGTGTGAAGGCAAGATAGATAAACCTTAGTTGCCAGGATCGTTCTCTTCCTCACCCCTTATTAGCCTTTATTATATATAATCTACACAGAATTTTAGCCATCATTTCTGGGGATAATCATAAAAAAATTATCAAAAGACAAGGAATTGTTAGGAAAATTAATGGCAAAATTGAACCACAAGAAAGAAAACTATTATATTAAGAGAAAATGTCATGAACAGATTCGTGGATATTACCTCTATTTCCTATAGCAATGCTTCCACAGAAGGAAATACAAACCCTCCCAGGATAGAGAACTTTAACTTCTGATTCTTTAGTTATAATTTATGGAATACTTAGCAAGGGAATTTGATATACAGTATTGCTGCTACGACTTATAGATGACTTCTAGAAATAATAGGTGTCCATGTTTGTGCAGTTTAATTAAGTCAGAGTTAAACCAGGACATGGGCGTAAAGTACCTAGGGAATAGAACTTACATGAGCAAAACTTCAGTACAGGGTCTCAACTGCAAGGATCTAATGAGTAGAAATTAGGATTTTTAAAGATAACCCCTTTTTTGTAGTATTAATATTACAAATAAGTGTGGAGATAATGACCAGCAAACATCAGCATAATAATACTTTCTCGAAAGCTAGCTAAATACAGTATCTTAGAACGCAGGATAGTAATAGTATTCTAAATGTGTAAGAATAACTCAGAATGAAGCCAAATGAGTTAAAAAATAAGAAACACAAAAGAGCAATAGGAAAATCGATTTTATAATTTCACCCTGCAGGTAACAAGTAAATCCTAATTTCATTTTGTTCTTAGCATTTCCATGAATAGGCGCAAGTTATTTTGTTTTTTATATTGTCTTTTTTTTTAGCTTTGTCTTTATGGATACATACATTTCATTTGAAAAGATGAAAAATCAGGACATCCAGTTAAATTGAATTTCAAAAAAACAACAAATCATGTTTAGTATAAGTGTGTTGCAAATATTGCATGGAGCATATGACTACTAAAAAATTATTTGTTATCTAAAATTCACATTTCACTGTGTATCCCGTATTTCATCTGGCACCCCCAGGTATAGTAAAAATACATTCTAAATAAAGAATACTTTCCTTTTTTTTTTTTTTTTAATGAAACTCCTTATAATCTTACTTAGGACAAAAACCCATGCAAATGTATTGCTCCTGTAGGAGATACATTTATCTGTGTTTTAAAAAAGAAAAAAGACAACCATTAGGTTTTAAAGCTTTCTATACTATGACAAACTAGTTCCTTAGCAAAAATAACCCTAAAATTTAACGTGAAAAATATTGTGGGAATAAATAGAATCATTAGATTACTTGTATTTTGTAGTTACTACATTAAGGACAATAATAATGAGTAAATAAATCATTCTAAACTGTAGAATAAAAAATAGGTCTAGGCTACAAATAAAACACTGCTAAGAATAAATTTTTGATAATCTGAAGTAAAACTGTCAAACATTCAAAATTTAATCTGATGCTTCCATACATGAAAAAAAAAACTGAGCTAGTTGTGTTTTCTTATATCTTAATTAACCATGAAAGACATAAAAACTTTCATTCTAAGAAACTATACTTTAAAGGCATATCCCTGAGGAATAGCTTTCTATGTACCTTACTCTTACATAGCATCTGCATAGGCAAACTGACCAAAAAGAGGTCAGCATTTTTCTAAACCACAATCTGCCAGACTGATGTGCCCTGCAACATCTGTTGACTTTCATTCTTTATTTTTAAAAAAATTATATACCAATATCGATTTCTTAGGTTTGACAAATATACCATAGTAATGTAAAATGATAACAATAGGGAAAACTACCAGAACTCACAGTACTATTTTTATAATTTTTCTATAAATCTAAAATTATTTCAAAATGGAAAGTTTAATAAATGAAATAAAAAGAACCATGCCACTGCTTTAGGACTATGAAATAATATGAGGAGTTCCAAAACAACTTCACAGATATAAATACCATTTCTTTGCAAAAGGGGCCACCATTACACTCCTCCTATGAAACTAAAATTTTCTCTGCAAAACAACAGGTGGAATTTTAAGAACGGAACACTTCACTGATTCTGATTTTCCTAGATATACATACTAAAACACTCAAGTAAACATATCACTAAGCAAAGTATGTTCACATTTAATAATTATATCATATACTAAACAAATTATATCATATGCTTTCTACAAAGTATATGCAACTGAAGAATATATGATGTTCTGTTGCCAAAATATTTACAAGGTTATTTTACTGCTCTCTGTTCATTACTATCACAACATTCAATTATGATAATGAGCTAAAATATGTCACTATTGAAGGCATAGGATATAAAATATATGTGTACCTTACTCAAACTTAACTACTGCAGCTTTAAGCCAAATAGTTATTTATTAGAAGAAAGAGCAAATTTAATTTTCCTCACAGTACAAAAGCTACTGAATTGTTACCTACAAGAACCTTATTAAAGTGGGAGAGATACAATTTAATGTTATTAAAAGGATTATTTTCCCCAAAATAGAAACTTTATTTTTTAAATAGAAACTTTATATATCTATAGACAAATTCTATTTAAGAGCATTTTTATAACATAATATTTTTAAAACATTACTAAATCAATGTGAATATCATTTACATACATTTCCACCTGCCACCAGGTTCTCCCTCCCTTACAAAGGCCATTCTTTGTTAAATTGAAAGGGGAAAAAAAAAAAGCCAAAATAAGGGATAGGTATGTAGGAGAGAAATGAAGCATTGATCAGTGTAGAAGAATGAGCACAAAACTTCCTGAAATGATAGGAAACCTGATGATAGGGTACCTGCATAATTAGGGACATTAAATTGGGTGCAAAATTGCACAGTACAAATCCTTTACTTTCAACTGAACTACACAATCATCTGAACTCTAGGGGGGAAAAACATCTACTTTCTTTCTTCTATTTCATTGCTTAAAATGGAGTGGCTAAAACTTAAAGCTGGAAGGATCAGTTCCCTCAAAGACGTAAAGATAACCCTAGGTGAATTATTGAGTTTTTTTTCAACATTCACATAGAGTACAGAGTGAAATGAGCATAATGTAAATCAACTCATTGTTTGGGCCCTTTCAAATTAGTTGCCAAAAGAAAAGTGAAAACTTGATAAGCAGGCTCCAATTTCTATGTGTTGATTTAGAAATCTTAAAGCTTGTGGGAGCTTAATTCATTTAAAGAAAGAAATTTAAAGGGAAGAAAGGTAAACACGGAAAATGCGATGCAATGAAACACTGATGTGAATGGGGTAGAAAGGATTTTCTTTAAAAAACAAAACAATAAAGAGTTCCATTGTGCTTTTAAATTACAAATTTAGATTTCTTTGATTTAGTTTGAGTCTGATTTCCTTCTGAGTATCAAATGCTATCATCCATTTAAATATTCAAACCATTGATGTTGTTTCTCAATATCTTGAGGGGGAATTAAAAACTAAAATCTTAAAAATTAAGTTCACATTTTCTAATAGGTAGATGACTATTTTGAATAAAGTAGTGAAGGTGTTTTGTTTTTTTTTAAACCTACCCCCGCCCCCCCCCCATGAAAAGTCCATTTCTGAACTTGCAAACTAGATAGGTTCAGAACACTGATTGGGGCAGCTCCAAGTTTAACCCTTTTTCTCAGGATTCAAGGGGAAAAAAAGCCTAATTCACTAAAATAAGTGAAGAGAAATGGCAAAACTAAGTTCAGATATTCGGAGACAAGTCCCAGGTGGCTCATCTGCCCTCTTTCCTGGAAAATGTGGTCCCAGCTTTCATCAGTGTGAACTTTGTCTTAATAGGAACACATATTTAATCATCAAGGTAAATATTTTCTAACCTTAAAATATAAGATCTTTAGTAGAGATTTTTTTTTTAAGTATTTTTAAATCACAGATAAATTTACATGGAAAAATGTGAGGACAAACTGCTTTGTAGGCGCAAGAAAGGTGAGAGCAGGGAAGGGCTATCATTTGCCCTGAGATCTGAAAGACACTTGTAGCTTACTTAAGAAGCTTCATTTAGCATTGAGCAAACCGGGAAGTTCTGTTCCTGGTGACAGCGCAGTGGGAATTCCCACTCCAACAACCCATGAAATGTTACTGCATAATTATTCACCTTCTGAGGCCCATTAGAACTTATCAGTAAAGAAAGAAATTTAATTTAAACTCACCCCTCTGTGCTAAAGAATGACTGGGACATGAGATCAAAGCGCAAAGCTCTGTCCTCCAGTGGTTTGCAACACCTAGGCACAATAGGGTGAGAGAACGAAGCATTCCAGCGCTTCCTGGCTTTCCGGACCCCGGAGAGAGGGGTGGGAACATGGGCTCGAGTCACCGGCTAGTTTGAGGGAGGAGGGTAGTGGCAGCTCCAGAGGTGGTCGCGTCAAGTATATCCTGGAGCTTCTGGCGGCCAGAATGCTTCTATATCGGAGGCTGCAGGGGCTTGGTACTCGAGGCCCTCTCTGCAGACCTGATAGGTCTTCCCCTGCTTTACCCGCTACGGAGATACTGGTTAACTGAGTTGGTGGATTTAACCACAGGCGCTAGGAGGCTGGAGCCAGATCATGCGCAGGTGTGCTGCTCTGAGAACTCCCTGGATATAAGCGATGAGGAAGATGTTTATGGAGCAGCAGCATCACAGGGTGCCTTAAATGCATAGAAATGGCGCATGCATAACCATCGATAAGTGCCAAGTTTAATCCTTGGCATACCTCCAGCCTACATGGATCCAAACCTGTAGGATGAACTTCCAAGACGAGGGTCCAAGCCCTAGAAGCGCCTAAGAGAGGAGCGGTAAAAGGTTTACCAGGAGCAGGCTCTTTTCCTCAGGCTGCTCATGGAGCTGCAGGTACATTCTCCAAATAAAGCCCTTTAAAGGGTGCTCTTGTCCTTCCTTTCCTTCAGTTGTCACCAAAATATAGGGCCTGGAGGATGTTGCTAGTACTCCCCAAATATCTAGCTGCCCAAAGGGTCAAGAGGCAAAGAGGGAGAAGAAATCCTGAGAGAAGTTGTTAGGTTTTAGGTGCAAAGTGGTAAAGAAAAGTTGAGTATTGTTCAACAGGTACAATGATTCTCTCTCTCTCTCCCCCTCTCTTTCAATAGATCTATTTTTAAATCTATAGCTATAACTATTTCTATATCTATCATCTATCATCTATCTATCTATCTATCTATCTATCTAATGTTCCCCTAAGTAGTCAGTGAGGTGGCTATACTAGGAGTTCTTTGACTCCCGAAATTAAAAAGGGCATTTTGTTTTGTTTTGTTTTGCCACAGCCAATCAGACATGGTTTTGCTTCCTTTATGGTAACATTATGGGTAAAGGTGCGGAGTTCCTTGATTTGAGCCTGGCAAACCAATAATAAAATGACAAGACTAAAACTTCCCAAGGAAGGAGGATGCTGCACTTTGTAGAACTCGGCGAGGGATGGGGGCGGGTGCGAGTGAGTACCGCAGTTTGGCCAAGAAAAGAACACTGAAGGTGAAGAAGGTCAGGCAGACGTCGCTAAGAGAAATCCAAACAAGTCTGGTTAGAACGACCCGGGCCCGTCCTTGCCGCGGAAGGCCCTGGTGGCACTGGCAGGACGCAGCGCAGGGCGTGCCACCCCGGGATGGGGTGGGACAGAAAGGCCGCGAGGTCCAGGAGCTCGCGGATGCTGAGAATTTGGAAAGCAAGGAAAGGAAAGGCAATTCCCCACCCCGCTCTGACCCGAGCGCCTTTAGAGATCAGGGAGGTGAGCTCCGGGGAGTCTCACCGCCGCGATTCCCACGGTCGGTTCGTGCAAGGCCAGAGGCTCCGGGAAGCGCCGGCGGAGTCGGGACGGCAAGTCAGGCGCTCGGCGCGCTGCAGAGCGAGCCCGGGGCGCTTGGTGGCGCTCGTTGTCCGTGCAGCCAGCGGAGGCGCCCGCTACGCCTTTGTGTGCAACGGCGCTACGCCGGCGGCTCCGGCCTGCAGCACCCGGGGGACAGCGGGCGGAGGCTGGGGCTCGCGGGGAGATCCCAGACTGCGGCCCCACCCTTCGCTGCAACGCCGGAGTGGACGATGTAGCTCGCCGGATCCAAGCCCTTTCCGGGGGATCTCAGGGGGTCTTTCTGAGAGCAGCCGGCTCGTCAAGGAGCGAGGAGGAAAGGGGAGGTAGAGTTCAGAAAGGCTGGGAAATTCTCCCGGGTTCAAAACCTCCCCCTGAGTTCACAGAAAAAGAGAATGAGGAAAACTTTAGGTAGCCCAGACCTCAGCTAAGAGCCCTGCAAGGAAAGCAGAGGGCGCCTCCGCCGTTCCCTCCCGCGCAGCAAGAAGTGCTTGCCTGAGAAGCAAAGTTAGGGAAGTGGGCTTAAAGGAAGCCCCCCTAGATGGGCTTGAAAGAATGGCTTTAGAACAGCAGTGAAAAGCGGCAGCTTTGAGCGGGCGCTTTATTACTGGCTCTCAATCACCCCAGGCTCTCCTCGCTGTCCCTAGAGCTCTGGAAGCCCCGACAGTCCTTAGGAACCAAAGCTAAATGTATAAGGCTGCTTCCTCACCGCCAGGAGACTCTGCAGAAAATTAAATTAAATTAAACACGCGCCCAGGGACCAAAGAAAATAGATTTCCTCCCCTCCCCCACGCTATAGCAAATCAACACTTCTGCGCACCGGGAATGCAGCGAACTTAAAGAGATGGCCACTGACGCGCATCCCCTTAAACCGCAGCCGCCGAAGCCCAGGATAGCAAGGAATTACCGGCTTTCCTTTAATCCGGAAGCAGGAAACAAATAGGGCGCAAGCAAATTCTGAATCTTATTTTTAAACAACAGCAACAATTGTATAACAAGCAAAGTCCTCAAAAGATGCCACCCAGAGACAGTCCTAACTCAAAAATGAGTACACCATTACTCTACACCTCACTCCTTCTCATTCCTTACTTAACACAATTTTGTTTTTTCTAGATACAGTGATAGAATTAATCTGCTGGGTTACTTTTTAAATAAAGAAAAGCAGGCAACTGTGGAAATCATATTTTTTAAAAAAGAAAGCGTTGATCATACCTGAGTTTTTCTTACGGGTGCCGGGAGAAATAATGCCTGTCTGGACAGAAGCATAAAAAGCAGCAGGAATATAAAAACCCCAGTTTCTTCAAAATACCTACATCAAATTAACCCCTCTTTGAGGCTATTCATATGAAAAATTGAGCAAAATGTAGAACTTCTTTCATTATAATATCTATCTCCAACACCTTAGGCAACCAGAGAATAATCACATCTACAATTTTGTTCCTCTAAATTTTCTGCCTTAATTTACCAACCTAAAAGAGCATCTGACCTTTGAGCTAATCCTACAAAATAAAATATTTAATTCAAAGAAATTCCTCCACAGGACTTCTGTAACGTTCCATTCAGTAATCTCACCAAAAATCCGCAGGGAGAGGAAAATGTTGATGGCAGAATTATCGATCTGCCCACTCAGGAGTACAGTCTCATCACCTGCTTGTCTTTAATTTTTAATTTCAGCATTCTCTTCCCAAGGGAAGCCCAGTTGGGAAGTTATACCAAGATTGGGGTAAGAATAAAGTTGAAGGAAGGCAAAACCATCCAAGAACTTTTTCTAATATCAGTTGATAAGGGAGAGTAACTCATCACATTGGCTTAAATTAAGCTTCTAGCATAAAATATTTTTGTTGATAGTCCAATTTCAACAAGTCACGGGCATGTCCCTAAGATGAAGGAGATCAGAGAGAGAAAGAGAGAGAGAAAAAAAAATTGAACCAGCAAAGGATAAAGCAAGGCAGGGAAGAAAGTTTGGGGAAGAAATGAGACAGATCCACAGAAATGAGGGTTGAGCCATAGCCCGGTTCCAGTCTCTGGAGGGTGCACTGATAAAGCTGGCCTGACCTCTGGGTCAACAACTAGTTTAACTCTACCTTGATCTGAAGACTGGAAGCTTGTCTCTTGGTTCAAAGTGAGATCCAGCCTTAGGCTTCATTTGTGTGAGCCTTCAGGCACTCTTAAGAAGTGCTTTACCACAGACAAAGCAGAGAGAAATCACAATTTTGCAACTTATCTTCTGTCCTCCGAAAAGAGGATGTTCATCCCCAGAAAGGAACCGTGCCCACCCTCCACAAAGTGATTCTAGAAATACTGCTCAATAACCATCAAAACAAAATAAACCAGAGCTAGAAGTGGGAGGAGGAGGGGAAGGAGAAAAGTGAAAGTTTGCAAGCTGTCCCCCTTCAACTACCCCCAAAAGACATCTTCCAGACAATATCTCTCCTTGTCATTACCCACTTCTGAAATCAAATGTGATTCTGTATGTAATGCAACTTATATTATAAATGTACCAAGCAGCTTTCCTCTTACCTGCCACTACATTTAACTCCTTCAGAGCCGCTTTCTCCGAATCCCTCAGCATTGCAACTTTCAATAAAAAAGAAACAACACTTAAACTGTGTTCTGCGTGTTATTCCTAGGAAGAAAGTGACAGAAAGAGACTATTTTACTTTTTTAAACCATTATTTAGAGCTATAGTATACCAAAGAATCAGGGCTAACCTTGCTTGCCTAAAACCATAGGGACTGGAGGTCTCAAGTACCTGCAGAGACAACAGGATTAAGGCAGTCTGCTACTAGGGTACAAACTGCATTATTCTAAAATCTGTTATCCCTAATAGTTTTTTTTCTTCTGAGTTTACAATATTCATAGCACTCTGTATTTTCACTTCTGTTGCTATGGATAATAATGACTTTATAGAAATTTCAATGGAAATTTTTCAGGTCAAGAAGTACACCAAGACTGAACTTGGGGTGGAGAGAATGCAAACAGAAAGAAAGAAGCTAAACTTAGAAGAATCTGAACACACTAACTTTTTATTCAATTTGATTCAAAATAATAATATTAATCTAATAGTGAAATAGTTTGATATAACATCAATCAACATTTAAAGTATTTTATGTTTCAAAGTATGGCTCAAGAAACACTCATTGCTTAAATGCACTTAGACATAACAAGACAATATTTTTTTATTGGCATCATTGACACCTATGAACAATAGCCTAGTAAATAGATTAAGGTTTAACCTTCCTTTTCTTTGGTGGCTGTTTAGAGACTTTAAAAGAACAGATAACTCATTTCAACAGGAATCTACTACTGATATTTACCTCTACATAATCTTTAGCTAAGACATGGAATGCCAAAAACAAGCTTTTGTTAGCTTGACCTCCTCCACCCCCTAACAACAAAAGTTACCCCCAAACCCATGTTTTTATTTTAGATGTATTGAGCTACCAATGTAAGGCTTGGCCTTTTAAATACCAAATACAATCAGTGGCCAACAACCTGACTCCTTCTGGAGAGAAGAAGGCAGAACAGGGAAATTTCTTTGAATTGTTTGGTGACTTAGTACAAATTTGAAGAGGTCAGTAAATCCTGATGCTTTGAGCTAAATCTACTGGTAAATAATTAATTACATTTCTTAGACACTATAATCTTAATCTTGGTAAATAGAGAAACACAGCTTTGCCAAATAGATCATTCCAGCTAAGTAATATCTTAAAGGCAGTTATTTAAATATTACCACAAAAAACAGGGTTATATTTTGTTTAAATTAGACATTTAACTGAAGATAAAATGCAAATGTCCATAGTTTAAAAAGGAAAAAAAAATACAAATTAACTGGCCTAGTCTTTTATCTGAGTTTATTAATACCATTTAAAATATTACAAATAAATCAATTACATCTCATGCATTTAAAATGCAAGTCTAAAATGTTCCAGAGAAAGGCTTTTCATTTCAATGTGAAATATCCAAATTATTTCAACATTACAATGAGCAATTAGTTTGCAGAATCTGCAAACATTTAAATGTAGTGTCAGGAGTGTTTATTAACAGTTAACAATATTACCTTCAGGAAATACACAAAGGCCAAAGTTAGTTGAGTTTCACTTGGACAATTTATTTAATACATGGGTTTTGGCAGACCCAGTTATTATGAAATATAGGAGAACTCTCACTTTAACTATGCCTGAACTGCCAGCAAATGCAAAGAAGTACATGCTCCATTAAATTAAATGTCATCCCACATTTATCAAATATTGTCTTAGTTACAGTTTGATACCTATCTAAATTCATATTCGAGCAAAACTAAGCCCTGAAAGTGCGTTTGTGGCTCTGCACCTCCAGAAGTGAGTTCAAAATACCTGCAGCTCATCAGAACTGCAACAATAACTCTTAATATTTTTTGTGACAAAAAAAAATCAACTTTACTTCAATATATTGTCAAATATTTACTGGAAGTAATGTACAAGAAAAATACTATACAAAATCGTCTCCTGGACAGCTGCGCCTCGCACCCATACACTGGTGGAGTTATAATTAATTGGTAACTAATCTAGAACGATTCTCCAGTTGTACAAACCATCAGGTTCAGATATATTTTACAAAGTTTTTTTTTCCTATTTTCCCTCTTTTGGCATTTAAACTACAGCCTCGTCTTAAATAAACGATAGCTTCTTCACGTGTTTATAAGTTTAAATCACACACAAAAAAAGTTTAACCCTAAGAATCTTCAATGAATTCCAAGAATTTACAGAAATGGGTACAATACAAATTGGTGGCTGGACTAGCAAAAAAAGATTGGGAGATTATGCTCGGGAGTGGTGAAAAACGAGGTAGAAAAGGACAAACACGGAGATAGTTAATCTGGTCTCACCGGAAAGGGGCATTTTTGCATAAGAAAAAGACACCTACCCTCACCCCCACCCCCACACCCCATAAGTTAAGTTAATGCAATCAAAATAACTTTGGGATCAACATTAGCAGTTTCCAAAGAAAGACTTGTTCACTGCTAGAGGAAAAACTATCTAGAAGGGAAACCAAGTGGAAGGATGCTGTGTTTTTTCTTTAGTTTTTTAGTTTAAAAAAATGTTATAAAGATGAAAGAAGGCTGCTGCAGCGATTCACCAGGACTGCCCCCTTAGCTGAAACTTGAATCGGTTCCACCTCAGGGAACAAAGGAAAAGAGGCAGAGCTGACGTTGGGAGAGCTAACTCTGCAAACTCTGGGTCTCGGGGCCGCCAGACGGGCACCCCCACATAGTTGCGACAGCTCCGCGCAGGGAGGGCAGCTGCACGCAGCAGCTAGGCAGGGCTCTCAAAAGCCGAGACCCCAAGGCTGCAGTTCTCGAACCTAGTTGGCGGCTGCCCCAGCAGGGATGCCCTGCCTCCTGCCTTGTCCTCCCCACGGCGCCACTCAACCTTGTTCAACCGAGTTGTTCCCGCTCGTGCGGAGGCCCCCAGTCTCCCAGGCACTAGATTCGTCCAGCGCTACCTCCAGCGACCTCTTCCCTCTAAAAGATACAACCTGGGGATGGCAGAGAGAGGGCGAAGAGAGGACGAAAAATAAAGACCCGGCAAGGCGCCGGTTACAGCCGTATGGGACTCCGATAGTGTTACCTGGTGGAGATGGGAAAGCCAGGGCCCAGGAGAGCAATGGGTGTTACTTACATGTCCATATCCCCTTTACAAAGTAGAGTCACAAGGTGAGTTAAAAGAGAAAGAGAGAGACTGAAAGAGACAGAAAGTGCGAGCAGGATGAAAAGTGGAAAGAGGTTGGAGCAGAGGCCAGGACAGACGGCGCCCAAGTGGACCGGGATGGGAGGGGGTCGAGGAGAAGGGCAGCCGCAGGATGCGCGTCACTCCAGGCCGTTGCGGTGACCGGGCTCCGGGGGCTGCAGCAACTCCGGGGAGTGGCAGGGCGGGCTGCCCGCCGCACTATGCTCGCTGTCGGTGTCGCTGCCCTTCTTGCCGCCGCTACCCGAGCCCGCCGAGCCGCCGCCGCCGCCGCCGCTGTGCGTCTTCACGTGCTTGCTGAGGTGGTCGCTGCGCATGAAGCGTTTGTTGCAGACAGGACAGGCAAAGCGCTTCTCGCCCGTGTGGGTCCGCAGGTGCCGCTGCAGCTCGTCGGAGCGCGTGAAGCGCTTGCCGCAGAAGAGCCAGTTGCACACGAAGGGCCGCTCGCCCGTGTGCCAGCGCAGGTGCGCCTTGAGGTGCGACGTCTTGCCGTACACCTTGCCACAGCCCGGTATGTGGCAGCTGTGCAGGCCCTTGCGCCGCAGGCTGGCCCCGGCCGGGCCCAGCCGCTCCGCCTCCTGGCAGTTGGGGCAGTCGCAGGTGGCGCGACCCGAGTAGCGGCGTGCGGAGGAGCGCGGGGAGCCCCCCAGCGGCGCCGACGGCCCAGCACTCAGCATGGAGCCCCCAGCGCCGGCCAGCGGCGACGGGGCCGAGTCCGGGTAAGAGCCGGGCAGCACTGGCTTGAAGCCGTCCATGAGGTGCTGCCCGGCGGGGCTAAGCAGGTGCGAGGAGGCGCCGCTGCTGAAGGCCGAGTGGCTCAGGCCCGAATAATCCGAGTTGTAGCCTCCGAGCGGCGAGTGCAGCGAGGTTTGGAGCCCCCCGGCGGCAGGGTGCAGCGAGCCGGGCAGCGCCGCCGCGCCATTCGGGTTCTGCACGTCGATCCAGCCGGCGCCCACGTCCCACCAGCTAGAGGCGCCGGCCGAGCCCACGTCGCCGGCGGCGCCCAGGCCCGGATGCGAGGGCTTGAACCACGACTCGTATGGGTGCGCCATGCCCACGCGCGGGTAGATGCCCTGCAGCCCGTCCACCGAGGTGTGCACCTTGGAAATGAACACCGGCTGGTGGGAGCCGTCCTGAGAGTGAGCGGAGGAACCGCCGCCGCCGCCGCCGCCCCCTCCGCCGCTACCCCCTGACACACCAGGGGCCTGGAACACCGAATAGTCGTTTGCGAAGGGCGAGCTGGAGGCGGCGGCGGCCGCGGCGGCGGCGGCGGCGGCGGCGCTGCTGGAGGTTAGGGAGAAGGCGCTGGAGCCCGGCGAGCCGCCGCAGCTGAACGAGTCGGATACCAGGGCCGCCGCCGCCGCCGCCGCCGCCGCGGCCGCCGCCGCCGCAGAGGACGTACCGCCGTTCCTGGAGGCCCCGGACACGCCGAAGCTCGAGAGACTGGAACCCACTACGTTGCAGCTGCCAGAGGAGGAGGACGAGGAACGTTTCCAGGGGTGGAAGCCTTTGCCGAAGGAAGAAGAGCTGTCCGAGAGAGAGGAGGGAGACGGGCTGGGGCTGCCGATCTTATTACAGGTAGCAGCAAGCATGGCCAGAGGAGTGGATCCCAGCCTCGGTTCTTCCTGCGAGAAGGAGGAGAGGAGAAGGGGTGGGGGAGGGGGAGGGGGAAAGGCCGTTGGGGGAGGGAGGAAAGAAATGTGCATCAGTCCTCCGGTAGCCTCCAAAACGCCCCACGGCACCCCATCTCTCGTTGCGGCGCGCCGCCACCAACTCACCTGACTCCCCCAACAGCCCTGGCACCCGGCTGCTTCCTACTCTACGGGAAGGGACAAGTTTGGCTGCCGGCGTCTGATTCGGGAGCAAAGCGCCATGCTAAAGAAGAGTTTGACAAGTATTCTCACCTAAAACAACACTCCCGTGCGCACAAGGCCCCAGGCACTTCGAAACAAACAAGCAAGCAAAAAGTCCAGATTGGGAAGGAAGAAAGTTTCCTTTGCCGAGAAGCCTGGGGAAAAACCATTGGATTGCTCTTAAGAGCGCTTCCCCTGTAATCCAGAGAAAGCTTTGAAAATCCTGTTCCGGTCCCCAGAAGACCACGCTGGGTTGTTTCTCCCAGGCCAAAAGAGGTCAAACTAGAGGGCTCGCTCGCTCTTCCTGCTTTTCTTTTTTATTTTCTTAAAAAAAAAAAAAAGTCTACAATAGTAAAAAGAGAGAGAGAGACGGGTTCAACGTACCTGCAAGACAAGGCGGGCTGCGGTATTTTTTAAGGGGAAGAGGGGAAATGTGCAGTTTGCTCAGGAGGAAAAACTTGCTCTCTTTACCCCCGAAATCGTCGCACATAAAATGGACTGGGCGCACGTCTCCCGGGCAGGGAGCGGCCGGGCGCTGCGAGGTGGCTTGTCTAAATGCCCTTAGAGCCTTTTCCTGCGCTGAAAAAAGTGACTCTGCCCCCCTCTCCCCCTCTTTCTTTTCTCCAAACTCACTTGTATTTAAAGGGGAAAAAAAAAAGCTCTCAATAGAGACTGATAGCCCGTGGCCTGGCCGGGGCGACTTTAACCCCCTCCGATCGGCAATAAAAGGAAACTAATTAAACCAGCAAGAGAAAATCCTGAGACTCACCCCTAGAAGTGAAGTTGCCATCACACAAAAGTGCCCTCCTCCTCTCAGAGGATCTTTTTTATATTGATAAATCAGAGGCAGTGTTTTTTTTAGAGGTGTGCAATACAATGATCAGTTCCGCCCATTCCACCACAATTGTAGCTCCCTCTCCGGCTTTGAAGTGCCGCGGAGGCGCGGCCAGCCAATCTGCGGCCTCGCCGGGCCGCGCCGCGCGCGCGCCGTGAGGTCATCGGCGCCGCCGCGGGCCGCCACGGGGGGGCTGGGGAGCTGTAGCGGGAGGGGCGCGAGTGACTGCGCGTGTTACCAAGCGGTGTGTGAGTGTGTAACAATGTAACTGTGTGCGTGTGTGACCAAGCTGAGAAGGAGAAGACAGTGCAGACCGGGGGCGGGGGTAAGGGGCAGGGAATGTGGCAGTGTGGCAGTGTAGCAGTGACAGTGTGGCGGAGGGGGAGGAGGGGAGACGGTGCAGAGAAGGGAGAGGGTGTTATGGGTGACAATATAACTATGTGTGACAGGAGGGTAGAGGGACAGATCAGAAAAGTGTTGGGGGAAGGGTGTGAGTGTACTATAGTATAACTGTGAGTGACAAACCTAGGGAGAGAAGAAGGACAGGGCAGTAAAGAGTGAGGGGAGGTGGTGTGTGAGTGTGTTTGGTGTGGGGGGAGAGGGAGGAATATTAATATGTGTGTTTGTGTGTGTGAAAGAGGAGGGAGGGTGGATGCGTGTGTGTGCAGGAGAGGAAGTAGGGAGAGAAGGCTGTGTGAACGTGTTTGTGTGAGAGGTTGTGTGTGTGCGCGCGCGCGAGTGGGCAACAAAGCTGGGGGTGGAGAATAGGAACAGCGCAGTAAAGTGTACCTACACAGAAAGAAATGGACGATTTGAAGAGTGAAACCGCGAAGTTGAGTGAGGCTGAGTAAACAGATACTCACAAACGCTGTCTCTGTCGCCAACTTCCTCTGGTTCCTTGTACCTAAATTCTTGAGTGATGTTTTTTCTTAACCTCTTGGACACTGTCACCACATTTTTGAAGGAATTCGTATTAATACCTACCTATACGTTCGCAGCCCTACAGTGGAAGGGTAGAAACTTCGGGCGGCTGAGGGGTATTTTTAGGGGTGAATTAGGGCATGTGTGCGCCTGCGTCTATGAGTTGTTACTTTGATTCGGTGGCTTTTTTTTTTTTTTTTTTTTTTTCCCTTTCCCTCCTGAGGTGGGATTCCGCTTTGGAAGTGCAAGTCTCACTCTAGGGACGGGTGTGTTTGTCCCGCGACGCTGAGTAAATTTCAATACAAAAGGATTAAATAGAGATGGGGGTGAAAGAGTATTGTTTTTTTCTTTGGGAAAAAAAAATGAAGAACGTTTTATGGAATTTAGAAGTTTTCACAAGAAACCTCACTGACACTTTCTGAGAGAAAATGAAGATTTTGACTGAAATCTGTGGGTTTTATTTATCAGAGAATAGAGAGCCCGTTCACAATTCTTGGACTAAATGTGTTGGAGGCCTCTATCTAATGGCGTTTGGGCCAGATAGCTATGAGTATGTGTGCATGCTAATCGATTTAGGCCAAATTCGGTGGGTTTTAGAACTTGCTTCCCATTTCTGTTATTAGTTGCCTTCAGAAATATTATTACAATTTTACTGTCCCCACAAGGGAACATCTTAAACCACAGTAAATACCATACCAGTGTAGCAAAAAGTCCACAGCCTTTCCAGTACCATTGCTTATTTCTTGTTTTTTTTAAAGTAATTCATAGTTTTAAGCAGTTACCAATGCTCTCAGAAATCTATTTTTAATGCAGAATTGATTAAAATGTTACTAGCTGGGCAAAGAGTCTTGTTTTGACTGGGGAAATATTTTCATTATATTGTTTTTGAACCCTCCTCAAGTGTATCAACGGCTTCTGGAGATGTTTAAAAAAGAGAGAGAGAGAGAAATCTTCCTTGGATTTACCAAACTCCAAAGTCAGGTTGTATCATTTGTGTAAGTTTCACTGAGCAGAGTTGAGGCTGATGTTTGTGGCCTGAGAGTGTGTGTTTCTGACCCCCTTCTAACAGTGTTGGGATATTGACTGTACATCATATCTATTGATTAAGGGGGTAAGGTACATTCTCATACTTTGAAGTAAGTGTGAAGTAAATTAATGAACTGCTTTCTTTCTCTGAAGGCTGACGCTTACCATAAATGTCGTGTTTCTCCCTGCAAGCTACTCTGAATGATTTTAGCGTGTTGAGAAGGCGTGACAGGCCAGCCCAGAAGGAGGAAGGGGTGGGGGAAGGAGGGAACTCCGTTTAACAAATAAAAGAGAATTAACTTCATTGCTTTGGTCTCTTTCTATAATGATATTCATTTTAAGGACCTAATACACAGTTGTTCAAATTTGGGGTTTAATTCTAATCAATACCGTCACCCTCAAAGGTGGAGAGTAAAAGCTTTGAAAGAAGACTCCCTTCTTTGAATAGTTATTTATTTTATCTTTTTATCCTCCTATCTTCTAGAAGGAAGTGAGGCAAGACTATTAAAAAGTTAAATGCTGATTCTGAGAGTAAATAGAAGCATTAACCACTGTTTCCTCAAAAAATCTGGAATCAGAAAACTCAGATCATGTGATTACAGTTTTGAGCTCCCTATTTCTAAGATTTTTTATTTGTATAAATTTGCTTTAGAATAATATGTAATTCTTCCTATGACAATGGGTGATAACATTGGTGTGGGTTTAATGAACATACTGGATTCCTTGATTTGTATAAGGTTGTGCAGCATTTGGGGATTTTCACAAAGATTTGTACGTGCATCTTTCTTCATTAGGAGATATATAGAGATATAGATGGAGATATACACATATATACATACATACATACATATTCCACTTACCCCATAAAAAAGTTAGGTGTTTATTTCATATTAGTATTGGTCAAAGGGCATTTTTTTCCTTATACTATGCCCCCTCCGCTTCCCCTCCCCAAAAGAAGTGGTTAGTTAGTGTTTGTCAAAAAGCATAGACAACAGAGTTAAAAAGGAAAAACAAAAAAAATTCCATAATTGACCAAAAATTAAAACACCAATACTCTTGCTTCTGGTTTCAATGAAACTGGTCTTAATGGCAGCTCTTTCTCCACTTTGGAGAAGTGACTCAATCATGTTTGAATCCCCCACAGGAAGAAACATCTGTAATCCACTGTACATACAACCTGTCCGGAAGAGCATTTCATAATGCATACAGTTCAGTTTACATATTGATCATTACTCTTGAGTATTGCGCTATGACAATATAGAGGTTTCGAAGGGAAGGAGGAAGAAAGATAGGAAGGGCAGACTTTCTAACATTAAAAGTTTCCCCCACCCCATATCAAGTTGATCCGGCTGGCAAGGAGAGTAGAGAGATATTCTGCTGTTTCTTGCAAACCTGTGGGATTCACTTTCAATAAAGCTAAAATCTATTAGCATTCTGTATGCATCTGCAGCATAAATTTCATTTGAATTTCAAATTTAATAAACCAGGAGGTTTTTAATCATCCCTGGTTTTATTTGTTTGATATTAACATGCTTATTGACCGGGTCTGGTGACCAGTTTGATCATTACAGGACAGCAAAAAGTTAATTAAAACGACCACAGCCCCTTAATCATATCATCTGTCTCATCCATGTCGCTCTCTTTATTACCGGTGATGATGGATAGTCTCCCAGATTAATTTCTCTGTTTCTTCGATTTGGACAACAGCTTTTGGGACCTAATTTACATCCTGGGAACAACTTGCTCAAGTATATCTAACACCTTGCAGCTACAATATACATCAACATCCCCTTAGATGGAGTGAAGAACGGGGGCTTTTTTTGCAGGCGGGTTTGAAGACTAATCAATGCTGCGATCTGGACCTCTTACGCTTTCACAGCCAAAGAAATAGAAGGTCCTAAAAGCAAATTAGAGGCCTCCATCCTTGCTTTTCCTTTTCAGGGAGTGGGGAGTGAAATATGCCTCCGCTGTTTGGTTAAGTAGATTAAAATGTGTAGATACAACGACAAGTAAATAAAACCATTTGTAACCATTAAGTACAATTAGGGATTTATAGTGGAAAACATCAAAGTTATCCAGGCTTTCAAGTGTCCGGCAACACATCTACACCAAATACGGTTTTTGTACTAAGTGTGGTCTGGTATACACACAGAGCTGAAAAAGCCTGAAGAAAAAAGAAAAGAAAAGAATGCACATGAACTGCATATAGGCGCGTACCTCTGCTGGGTACGTTTAAACCGGGCTCTTCGCATCTCGGTTTCCGGAGCGTTGGCAGGGACGCGCAAGCTCTGGAAGCTGATCGGCCGGTGCCCGCGGCGGACCGAGTGAACGCTGAGCGGGCCGCGAGTGCCTGGCAGGCGCCTCTTCCGAAATGGGAAGACAGCCCCCAATCCCTGACCACTGTGAGGGGACCTTGCGCGGACGTGCTGGCTACTAATTAAAGCGTGAAGAGGGATGGTGAGGCAGCCGAGCGCCGCCGCCGGCTGCAGGGAGGAGCGGGCTGGGCCAGGTTGGGGGCTATCTCGTGGTTGGGAGCTCTCTGGTCAAAGTTACTTTCCTGCTGAACAGAAAACCTGGCCAGGCGTGAACCTGTGGATTCCAGAGGGGTGCCCTTTTGCTGTCCACTCCTGCTTTTGGGCGGCTTTACTAGGAAGTTGCCTAACATTTCCTGGGAAGGGAGGTAATAAAAGCTTCTTGCTGGTGGCAGATTGTTGAACCGTAAGTGGGAAGGGATCAGTCGTCCAGAGCCCAGAGAGGGCTGTATTTTCCTGATTGGAAAATGGGAACTTCTACGCTGAACAATAGCCCCTATTAGTGAGGTTATTCGGTTTCAAACTGTCCGGCCACATTTACAGCCGAGTCCTTACTTTCCTGGTACCGCTTAATTGGATGTATTTGTTGACCACAGTGAAGCAATAGTAACTCTTCACCTACTTGCATAGGATCTCCTGGTGGATGCAAAGCATTGCCTTGGTGACTCCTTTTGAATAAATGGGACCACTTGAGAAAACATTCCATATTTTTTCTTAACTGACTCGATATTTTTCTTCTGTGTCACACTGCTTAATATTTTTTTTCTCTGCCACTTCAGAACATTCAAAAGTTAGCAATGGTTTAATTAAAAGAGATTTACTCATCTAGGATATTACGTACTTTGACTTGCTTTAGCTAGGGCATTCAAATAGCATATATTCAGAAGACAAGGAGGACTTTTCCCATGTATCAATCATATGAATATGTAGGTAAGTTCATTGGTAGGAAAATATGAAGATATTCACCAAGATAGGTATTTCTTCCTATATCAAGGGAATAAAAAATCTTATTTCCTTATTTGTTGTCTACATGCATAATGTTCACATACTCATAATATGTTGATATGATCGTGTGCTAGTTTTACAGGCAGGCATGTACTCTATGGTATATTTCATAGTCATCTCTCTGCCAGCCCACAGATGAAATTGATAATTAATTCTACAGCACTTCTATTCCTCCTTCATCATGTAAATGAAGGATACACACATGGGGAAAAGAGTTTGCTCATTTCGGGTGAATGGGGGGTGTGTGTGTGCATGTATGTGTATTTTTGTTGTTCAAGGCAAGGAAGAGAGGCTTAGACATTCAAACGAGTTTGTCCTTGATTTTTTTTTTCCTGGAATGGATTTGTTTCAGCTGTTTTCTCTTTTCGTATTATATATCACTTTCTCACAGCTAACATGCAGAGTTAAAAACTACTAAATTCTTATCCTCAACATTATTGATTTCTTTTCATTCTGTTCTGTTACTAGAGGAGGTAATGCTCCCAGATTACCTCATGGTCTCCTCCAGACGGTTGACAATTGCAATCGTAGTTTCGGGAAGATAAATGTTACTTTGGGAATTGTGCTTAATTACAAATAATCTAGGAGCTGCTCTGGTCTCTGGGTTTAACCACACATGTGTTCAAACCATTTTACAAGGTTTACAATTGGGTGATATTTATGAAAGGGGATGCAGTTCGTTTTTCTAAAATCATGGGATAAACTAGGATGCTCCTACTTGGGGTTTGTCAACAGACCCTCAGAGATAAAAGACCCAAACAACACCAACAACAAGAAGTACGGAACCTCGGAGTACTTGAAGGCTTAAGAAAAAAAAAAAAAACACTGGGTTTACCTTCAGGTCAATTTTATTAAAGTGAAAACCTGAAAATAAACCATTCTTTGTTGAATTCTTAAAATCTCTTAAGTAAATCCATTTTTCTGTAGAGAACATTTTTGAACTCACATATTCTGATTTTCTTCTCTTTTCTTTTTCTGAAAGAAGTCTTATAGATTTTCCCTGAAATAGCCCAGTGGTTATTTTTTACAGTTCCTCTTGTAATTCAGCTGCTACCTTTGTGTGTGTGATTCTTTGCTTATATGGCAGCTCAATTAGTGTTGTTTGTGTGTGTGTGCTCGCTTTTTTTCTAATAGTCTTATTAACAAGAAAAAAGGTGGCGAACAGGTTATTCTCTTAACCTGACCTGGCTGTAAGAGTAAGATGAGCAGCACTGAACAGATGTCCCCATTTAAGCCGTTCTTTTCCCACATGCCTGCTGGATATTGCAGGCGCGCAGGAAGCTCGCTTCAAACCTGGCCCATTTCAGGCCATAATGGCCACGTTATTTCGGCCCAGTGAACACGAACAAAATCGCGTGCTTTAGAATCATTCGACTCTGAGTCCAGGAAAAGCAGGGGGTGTGGTGGCAGTGGTGGTGGCTAGGGAGGGGTGTGTATGGGGGGGGGAGCCGATTTCATCTCGGATCGCAGGAAGAGAACTTGCTCAAAAGAATTTTTCCCCAGCAAATATGGTATAATTTACAGCGCAACTTAATAATCCAAGGGGCAATGCAAAAGCCCTTTGCGTTGTAAACCGCTTCTAATTACCTGCCAGAGCAATTAGCTGACTATCACGAAGAAATTAGATCGCTCAATGTAGCATAAATAATGCGAATAATTTTGTAAGAAGAATGGAAAGCGAGACCTGGTGTTTCTTTATAAGGAAATAACACCTCGTACTGTACGAGCCCTCCATGAACACATATTAATGTCTAGGCATGCATGGCAATGAGTCCGAGCAGGAGCCTTCTGGCTGCGGTTCAGCACTTTTTCCGTTTACGTATGCGGGGTGAAAGTCGGCTTCCAGGCATTCGATCTCCAGCCTTCCAGCTCACAGTAATTAACACATAGCGACTTCAATGGGAAAACCTGTTTTCCAGATGATTTTTACAATGCAGCTTTATGTCTCATTTGGCAGTTTAAATAGCTGGAGTAGTTTTCTGGCTTCATCTCTACTATCATCTGTTGAGCATATTTTGCTTAGAATATTGAATCCCACCCAAAACTTGGGTGCAGGCTTTTGCTAACTTTTTTTTTTTCTTAAGAAGTGGTGTTATCAGAAGCCACTTTGAGGACACTAGGGTAAAGAATTCTTGTGGGGATATGAACGATATGTTTTCCTCATTCATGAGGCTGCACAATATATTGGGGTATTTTTGTGTGCTTCAACTTTATTTAAAAGTCTGCCTCAGTTATATTTAACTCATTTCTCTTGATGAGTGTTTCTTATAGGGGGATTCAGATAGTGAGTCCACACATTTCTTAGCAAAGAATTTTAAGAGTAAAGCGAAAACCTAATTCTGGAGGAAAGCTGACAGTGCAGTTAGGTCTGATAACACTATCAGGCTCTTTGAAATTTACTGGGTTTGTAAATTACAAATGAGAAGACAGCTTGGAAAGATGTTTGGAAAACGAGTATGCGCGCCGACACCCACCCACCCACACTCTCTTGCTCACAGGTCCACGTTTTCAGGTGCCGCCAAAGTGAAGGGAGTCACGGGCCCCCCCCCCCGCTTACCCTCGTAAACGAGATGGGTCACACATTTGGGTCAAGTTGAATTAGCCCGGAGAGTTTCCGTGGTAATCGAACTGGACGTCTCTATTGGTCACAGCGAAGGGGCGTCGTGTGAATCCGTCATTTGCCTGGTCCAGCACATTCGCCGGGCTGTGTACAGCCCCCGCAGCCCTAGTAGTTTAGGGTTAGCGCCCTCACATCCCCACAACCCGCTCATCCCTACACATCAAAAGCTTTGCGCCAGGTCATTTTTTACCATCTTTCACTACCGATTTCAGTGAGTTTTGTGGGACTTCGCGATGGTCTTGGCCGGACCCGCGGCTCACGCCCAGTTTCCTCCACCTGCGAAGACAGAGTCGATTTTACTGGTGACTGGAGAGTTCCAGATGGAAACGGAAGGAAAGGCTGTGATAAATTTCACCAACCCAGGCTACAGATTGGATTAGTGCTCTTCATGGCGTCAAGTCTATGCAGTCCTTCTCCCCTATTAAATAAACAGGCGCTAGCCACCTTACCCCCCCCCCCCCCCCCCCCCCCCCCCGCAGCTCAGGGTTTCTGGGCTAGGGAACAGGAAATAAAGATACATACAGGGGAGCCCACTTACCAGACTCCGCCCCCACTTCAGAATGTGTTAGAAATAAAATATCTATGTCAACTCTAGAAAATTCATGACGTGATGTGCTAATCACTGGGTTCAAGGGCATCTACCTTACCCAGCAGGAAGACCCCTTCCAAATCCTGACAGAAGAGCCCATCTCCATGGAACAGGGAATGTGGTTTTAAAGCTTGACAAGTATTGACTCATGTACTCAGGTTACTTTTTGAGAGGAAATAAAATCTTTATTCTTGCTTATGCATTCTGGAAAAGTAATAAAGGCTGTTCAGATAATGAGAACGCAATTTTCCTCAGTTGTCTCACCCAAAAATTCCAACTTACTGAATGGTTTCGCAGATCCATTTCTTTCGAACACTTAGCATCACTCCTCCTCCTTCTCCCCAAGTTGCCTCGATGATTTCTCCATCTTAAATAACAAGGACCCTGCTGGCCACCAAAGAAGGCTGCCACATTTTAATTCAAAACAAGGGCCAAGATTGCATAACTGAAAGTATAGAAGAGATCAAACTCTCTCCTCTTGAAGTGTCTGCACTTACCCTGCGGTAGCCTCCATAGTCCCCTCTTTCCCTCTCCTCCATCTTTACTTAAAGGTTTCTTTCCTAATTTTTTTGCAGTGTTTCTTAAGGTAAAAGAAATAAGCTGAACTCATTATTGCCATGTCTGTAATTGTTCTAAAAACATTTTTCAGTTCGGTCTCCGAAGGCAAACACATTGGTCTTCAATCAACACTGAAGAAAGCAAACATTGGAAGAACCAAAGCCCATGACTTTGGAGTCTACACTCAGCATTTACCACCCTCAAGTGAAATGACCCTCACCTTCAAAAGGGCAGCTATTAACAACAGAAAGTTCTCATTTTTCTGTAGATGGTGCTTCAAGTAGTTTTCTAGATTACACCTGTCCTAATTTAGGCATAATCCCCCTACTTCCCATATACCCCTTGAAGCTAGAAAAAGCAGTTGTTGCAAACCCAGACGATTTGACTAGTACTGTCCAAGGTCAGTTCATTTGAAGCTTTCTGGATAAAAATGTTAGAAGGACTAATGAACCCACTTCAAACCTTTTTCTGCTTTGGTTCAAGTCCTCTAAGCTTTGAGAACAAAAGGAAGACAAAAACGATTCCTGCAATTTTGTCGTACTTACCAAATGGGACTCTAAGAAGAGGTGTGTAGCAAACTAGTAAGAGCCAAAGCTAAACCAAAAGAAGTATTGTTTGTTGTTGCTAAAAGACACCTGAACTATCGATTTTATTGATTGACTGGTATTAGGGCAGTAAAGAGTGTTTTGCTCAATTTGTGTTTTAATAGATCTTAGATTTAATCGAAAATTGGCCAATTAATATATGGTATTTAAAATTTCAAAACAAGCCTTAGGTATTCACGACCAGTTTTATTAGGCGATTTTGCTGTTGATTTACCAACTAAGTCAAACTACTTTTTTTTCTTAACTTAAGCTTGGGTGATTCGAATTTCCTCTCCTTTAGTTACCTAAGACTTAGGAACAGGAGCTCCAAAACGGTTAGAAATAGGTGGGAAAATTGTAGGTTTACACGTCTGGCGGGAGGAAATTAAAAGGCCTGGTGTGTCCCAGTCCCTAACTCAGTTGGAGGGGAGAACCTTGCCGACCGAGTGTGTCAAACAGGGAATGGGCTCGCTGAGACCGCAGTGGACACAGAAAGCCTCGAAGATCCGCGCTTTCCCGCGATTAATTGTCCTGGCAACTTAGGAGGTGCTCCCGTTTTGGGTTTCACGCATATTCGGAGCGTTTCGCCCTATAGAGTTTACCATTGATCTTATGTCCCTTTTCTGTGCTCTGGCTACCTAAGGAATGAGGTCAGGAGACTGGCAACGAATATGCTACAGCCGAAGGGTGGGGTGGGGGCATAGAAGAAAGGCTCCCGCCTCACATCAGCCTGCAATAGTGGCAACCGCCCAGGAGCCGAAGCTTCCCGAGAAGTCTGTTTAATTAATATCCCGTCCTCGGGAAAACTAGAATAGAAGGTGAGTAGTGGACAACTTCCCCCCCGCCCCCCGTCGCAGGATCGGAAAGAAATGAGTGACGGCTGTCTTGTGTAGCAGTCAGGGAGTCCTTCCAAACCGGGGACCGTCAGGCTTCCAGGCAGTCTTCCGGGAGCCTGGAGTGGGGATCTCCGACAGCTCCGCAGATAGTTTCCGTACCCAGCAGTCACAATATTTGCACTCCCCTTTCTTCCCGGCTCGCCACTCCCTCCCCTTCCTACCGTCTTCCCCTCGCCCCACCCGCGACCGCCAACCTTCCCAAGGCCCGCTCGCCCTCCACCGCCGGCCTAGCGCGCAAGCCCGCGCCGCCTCGAACCTTCCGGGCCCGGGCGCAGGCCGCCCGCGGGGGGGCACACGCGTCCCCGCCTGCCCGCGCGGCCGGGGGCTGCGGCGGGCGCGGGCGCGGGAGGCGGAGGCGCGGGCGCTCGGCTCCGCCGCGGCCCGGCCCAGCCCCGCCCCGCCCCACCCTCCGGCCCTCCCCTCCGCTTAGCCGCGCTCTCCCGCCGAGCACCGCCACCGGCTCCGCTCTCGGCCGGCCCGGACGCCGCGGGCTGCCGCGGCTCTCAGGCCGGGAAGGCCGCGTCGGCTCCCGCCAAGGGGGAGGCGCCACCCCGCCTCGGGGCGGTTGTTTCGCGCGGACTCCCGGGCGGGCCACAAAAGCCCCTTCCCGAAGGCTGGCCGGGCCGGTAGTCGGGTGTGCGACGGCAGCTCCCCACCCCTGCACTCAGCAGCCCGCCCCGCTCCTCCTCCTTCCCTCCCCCGTCCCTCCTCCTCTCCCACCCCCCGAGGGTTCGCACACCCCGCGGGCGGGAAGGTGCCGCCCTCGGGGCGGACAAAGGGGCAGTCCGGGCGGGAGGGGGCTGCGGCCGGCACGCGCGGCTGCGGGAGGGGCCTGCCGCGCCCCCGGCCCCCGACCTGACTCTTGCTGGGCGGCCGGCGCAGCGGGGGGGCGGAGGGAGGCGGGCGGTGGGGGGGCTGCGACCGCGGGGGGCGTGTGTGCGGGAGGGGGTCGCGGACAGGTCAGGCGGCCTGGGACCCACCCCGACCCGGGTAATAGTTGAATCTCCTGTTCTGCTGGTCTCCCCCCTCCAGGTCTTGACTGGACTGGACTTGAAAGCTCTTTTAAAAAATTTATATTCTTGTTTCTCTGTCAGCGATAATATATCAGAATCACCCAAAGGGCTAGTTAAAACGCTTATTGCTGGGCCCCATCCCCAGAGTTTGTGGTTAAGGAAGTCTGGGGGTGGGAACTGATAATTTGCATTTCCAACTAGTTCCCACGTGATGCTGAAGCTGCTGATCCCGGTACCACAGTGGAGAATCACTGCTACACAATTCCTGCCTCGCCCCTCCCGTGCTATAGAAGGGGGAAGAAGATCTCCCACAAAGATCCCAAATGCACTGCTTGTGCTTTCATTGCCAAGGTAGTTTCACCTCTTTTGAAGGTAAGCTCTATATTGAGTGTGGACCACATTTTCTTGCCAGAAGCTCTAAATTTGAAACTCACCAAATGCTGGAGTGTAATCCCAGTGCCAGTGCTGCTTGAGGAAGTGACCCTGCATAGATGTGAACCAGAGAAAGTCACGGCTCAGCGGGCCATTTCCCCTCATTCAGAGCGGGAACCAGGGAGATGGGTCTCAACGCTCCAGCACAAATTCAAAAGGGAATCAAGTAATTTTCTTCTGATGTAATGACAATCGCCTGCCTTCTCTTCTTTATAAGTTTTTAATTTTTTTGTTCACTCCTTTGTGCTGCATATTTTTATTGTTTTATGTTTTACTGAGGGACCTACATTTTTTTTAAACCAGGCAGAAGAACTGGATGACAAGCAGAGGCTTGATTGAAACTTTTTTTTCAAAGCCACATTACAGTTGAAAAATTCTCCCATGTTTTAAAACATATCTATGTATTTAAAGGGAACATGATTAATAGTATCACTTGAAACGCAACCCCTGCCATCTCAAATCTGATTCCTCCGAAAAATTATTTGAAAATCTAGTGTGAAATATATTTTGACATTCAAATCCAGTGAGAGTTAGTTGAGGAAAACTACCCCAAAAGAGACACGCTAAACTTTTCTTATCCCCAGTGGGCGGTGTTAATCATCTGGTTTGAGCCTTGTAGTTTTCACTGTCAAATACTTGGGTTTGCTCAAAGGGAAGAAAGTTGGAGACTTGCATTCACTGTTTTTCAAGAGGAGATTAAACACAAAATCGATTTAATGGAGCATCTGTAATCTTAAATACAAGAAGTCAAGAGCTGAGGCTATAATAGAAAGGTTAGCTTTCCTCCATTGTTCACACAATCTAACTCATATTTTTGGAACTTAATTATCAATGAAAGCTACTACATCAATGCAATACAGTATAGGCAAATTACAAGAACCTTTTACTTCTCCCAACTGGGTTTAAATTGCAAATCTTAACACTGAACAGTGTGCTTTTGGCATTGAATATTCAATACAGTGAAATGTGTTTTAAGTGAACCACCCAAGGGCCCAGGAACATTTGCTTAATAATGATACTTTGCAATTCTATAGGGCCTTTCAGGCAAGGATCTCAAGTGGAATGCTCTTTAACTATACCCTGCATGGGAAACCTTGGGAATATTTTAAAGTGCTCACTTAAGGCCTATTGGAAAGCATCTTTAGTATAGATTTCACAGTATGGTTTTAAGAAATGAGGTACTGTAGAATTTTCAATCTCAGGGGTATCATATTCATGGGGGTTTGATGGGTATTGATTATTTATTAGTTATTTCATGGGAAGCTTAAAATGTATATTTCCCCCAACTTTTTATTTTGGAAAATTTCAAACCTACAGAAAAGTTGAAATAATAGTAAATGAAACATTTAATTTCAGTGAGCACCCATATTCCTTTCATCTAGGCTAACATTATTAACATTTGTGACAATTGCTTACATGTTCTCTCTCTATCTTTAGGTAGGCAGATGTTGACATACTACATCCGAACAGACAGGTAGCTATAGCTGTAAGATACCTAATTACTTGTTTGCTTGTTTGTTTATTCATGCACATGCATATACTTCTGTCCCACCCATTTAAAGTAAGTTATGAACATCATTGTACTTCTAGATGCTTCAGCACACTTCTGGTAAAAGGGCATTCTACCTAACTGTAATGCCAATATAAAGAATACATTCCAATGACTTTATTTTTGAATTCAGAATAAAAAATTTTGTCAGTATTGTCCAAGAACTTGGAAAATGAGATTTGAGCCAGTGCTAGTATAAACAATTCTAAAATACTATTCTATTACCTAGGCATCTTGGGGATTTAAGAACCTGAGATTCTGATTAAGGAATTGCTATAGGAACAATATATACTAAGTGTTTTGAAATCAGATTTCAAAAACATTTCAAAAAAACAGAAAAGCTTTTTGACATGCTTATGGCACACAAAAGGAACATTTATATTCCAATCCAAGCTTCCCCCCCAAAAAAATTAATCTGCTTTTACCTTAATTAATGTTTGATCTAAATTATCAGAATAATTGTCTTAATTATCCACTTTGTTTTGCTAGCTAGTGTAGACTTAACCAAAGTGAAAATAGCATTGGCAGTTATGTACTTTGAGAAGTGTATATAGACCATTTACATAATTTAGTCAAAATGGCCAATTAATTGGTATAATTATGAATGTCTAGACTTAGCTTTTATGGGTAAGCAGAAGAAGTAGAATCTCTCCTCTTTCCAGTGGTTCCCCTCCTCTAGCTTAAAGATCCATATTTTTCCTGTATTGAATATTTTTGTATTCCTAATTTAAAATATTCTCATATTTTTATAATATAGGCATGTTAATTAAAAGTAATTATCCAAAGACTATCAAGTATATCTTCTTGCCTCTTACAAGTCCTTGAATTATGACATAACTGAATGTGTGATTTATCCCACTTTTAGAAATGTATATAATTACATATTTATGTCTTATACTTAATTTTCACTCATTAGCATTATTCTCTCTTCTATAGAAAGTCAACTTCAAACTGCATGAAATTCCTGGAGCTTAAAGCCATTTTACAAATAAATGTTGATGAATTTATGCAGGTTTTTAGGTGTGAAATTTATACAGCTTTATGTAAAAATTAGCAGGAACATTAAATTTTATACATACAATTACCTCCTTGGGCCAGAATCACTGTTCCTTTGATTATTTAAATGTAATTTAATGTTTTCTTTTATTCTTTTGTAGTTCACATTTTTAACATGTCTTTCTACTGTATTCTAATAAAGTCTTCATCTTCTAAAGCTATTTGTCAAAGCAAAGCAAATGGTTGCGTCAATCCTATTAAACAAAGAGCTGTAGTATGAATAGTTTTAATCAGGACTTAAGTTTCAGAAATGTAGGACCTAAATTATAATACATGTTTTTTGACCACTACTAATGGTTATTGTCTCTGTCCTTGGTAAATTTGTTTTTATTGATCAACTGAAAGAAATTGAGAATAAAAACACTTCTACAACTGATAGACGTTTCCATACATTTGGAGAAGCTGTAAGTATAATGAATATTGAATTATACATTGAATTATACATTCTGTTTCCAATTTCACTGATTCTCTATATTAGGTTAGATGACATATCACTTAAACTACTGGAGCCTCAGTTGGTTCACTTATAAAATAAGGATATTATTTGCCCTATGGACTCCACAAGATGGCTCTGAGGATCCAATGAGATAAGGTATTTGAATTGTCCTATTTATTGAGCAACTACTGTAGACAAACATAAGCAATAGATGCCTAATTTCGAGATATTTAGTCTCTGAGTAGGAGAGCAAAAGTGCAGGAAGTCACTAGCACAACGTATGGTAGAGAACTGAATATGTGTTTAATGAGTTGTACAAATCACTACTTTGGGTCAATAGGGAATTGCAAGAAGACAAAACTAGGAGTCTTCAGTGGATTATAAGAAGATACATGTAACAAATATGGAGCATTTGATAAAAATTTTTACTGTTCAGATTTTTCATAAGTCTAAGACAAAGAGCAGCCCTTTTTATATGACATACAGGATAAAGCTATAGATGGATCAGTAGCATACAATATATATCTAGTAAAATATAGATAGAATTAAAAGGCAATAATAATGAGTTAGGGAAAACTAATTGTTGGTGTTTTGCTTGGATTATCAGGTAAAATGGTGTTCTGAGACCTCATCAGTAAATACTGCCTTGTACCAGTATCTTAGATTAAAAAAAAAACCAGAATGTTATAGAAAAAAAAAAAAAAAAAAAAAAAAAGACAGCTGGCTGAAAAAGAAAATTTTATTGAAGTAAATGGGGCTCCAAGACTGTCATCCTCTTTTGTTTGTCAGGGATGAGGTCCTGCCCACTTTGGGGCACTGGCTCTACATCTGTCATTCCATTCACCAGTAAGTCTCAAAGTCAGGACACTACAGCTGTCCTGTTCTTTTCACCCTTTTCTGGAATAGAAGAGATGAGACGACCGGCTGGCTGGTCCGGGCTTCATCGCATATTCAGCAAGTCCGTACAAGCACTATCGTGTAATTGTATTGTTCTCCCCTTTATTTGTAGAGCAGAACTTTTCAGTCTAAAAGGTCACTGGAATGTTTATTTGACTATATGTCCTTATTTAATGATTTTGCTTTGAGTTACATTTGTTAATAAAACAAGGTGTCAAACTATTAGCCAAATTTGTGTTCGCTCATATACATGTGTACATTTGCATACCCAGAAGTAGTTAGTGAAGGGAAGAGGAAAGGAAAAGCCAGTTGGAAGGTTCTGGTTAGGTTTCCTTCCAAATAAGGACTAATCTGTTGACTTCCCAAATAAGACATGTGGACATAAGCAAGGAGTCTTTTGTGTCTGGAAGTAGCGAATTCTACTAATTCGGTATTAATGGCTTGGATCTGTCACAGGAACTTGAATGTAGAGAATCAAATGGCTTTTCTATTGGTTGGTGACTGGGCTGGTTCTGTTTAAACTCTGCAGCTTTGAGTTGGATTGAATTAGTAGAGACAAGATCAAAGTTCATTTGGGTTTTCGTTTCGCCGGCTGTTGAGTGTATATGTATGTGTGTGTGTGTTTGAACTAGTCTTTAATCACCCTAATAATCGTAGTGGAAAATTGCTAATTCTGATTTCTAGCACCAGAAATTTAGATCATTTCACAGGTAGGTTTGGAGCGGTTCTAGTGAGACAGACTTTAGAGCCAGTAAACAGAAAACCAAGCTCCTAGGAAGATACTCCGCATGTAAATTATGGGAGAAACACGTGAATTCTGAAGATAGTTTCCATTTGGAAATTCAAATTCATTTTCAGATCTAAGGGTATTTTGTCAAAGAATACCATGCCTGGCTACTTACCATAGGAAACTTAGTAACATAAATAACCAACAACATCAGACTTCTACACAACTAATACAGACACAGAAGTTTGAGCAGAGTAGCTAGAACTAACACTAAAATAACACTAAAAAAGAAAAATATAAAGACTTTTTTATTAGTTCTTTTTAATGCTTGGGAAAAAATTAGAAGTTCTTTGGTGATTTGGAAGATTAATCTGTCAGCTATGAATACTGTACTGTAGATTTTAGCAAAATGGGAGTTACTAATCCTAAAAAAACAGCTGTGTCTACATCGGAACTTCAGCTTCAAGTAAAGCTTAGGTTTGCCTATTCCTTTTCTTTCAGCTTTGTTCCCATTTTAAACTGTTAGGTGTTAACAGCTGAGAAAATCAGAAAAATGCCTTAATTACTCCATAATTCTACCTAGATACCCGAGAAGCATTGTAATGAGGCATCTCTAAGGGTGCTCTCAGATAGTCCTTGCTCAGCTGCCATGAATTTAAATACCCAATCCCTATGCATGGCCATCACATCCTTTGTCTTTTCCTTGAGTCTCAGTTGTTTATAATTTTTTTTTTAAAGATTTTATTTATTTTTTTGACAGAGAGAGAGGCAGCAAGAGAGGGAACACAAGCAGGGGGAGTGGGAGAGGGAGAAGCAGGCTTCCCGTTGAGCAGGGAGCCCAATGCGGGGCTCGATCCCAGAACACCGGGATCATGACCTGAGCAGAAGGCAGACGCTTAATGACTGAGCCACCCAGGCGCCCCTCGGTTGTTTTTAATCTTGGCTATACTTTCATACTCTCTTGAGAAGGTTTCAGAAATCCTGATGCCTGGGCCCAATCCTTAGACATTGACTTAATTGGTCTGGAATGTGGCCTGTGCACTGGGATTTTGAAAGTTCCTCAAAAGAGTTTTGACAGATGATTTTAACCTGCAGCTGAGGTAGAGAACCATTGACTTAAGGATGCACTACTTGGAGGATGCTCAAGAGCTTATAGCTTAGCAGCTCCTTTCCAGGTATTTCCTGAAAGGTCTTTAGTAAAGGGTGATAATCTCAAATATCTATAGGGGAGAAGCAGGTAGGATGTTACGTAAATTCAGCATGAGAACAAAGTACACAGGACTCAGAGCTCTGTCGTATGGAATGTCTTTTCTCATTTAACTACCACAATATCCCATACTAAATGCCTTCATTTTGTTATAATTGCTGTCTTAGATTTTAAACTCTTAAAGGACATTGTTGTTTCCTTATACCATGTACCTAGGAGCACTTGGTAGATTTATTTAAATAATAGTTATTTCAGTTCCCTTGCTTCATACTCCTCCTCTGACTCATGTACAGTAGACTCAACCTAATACTATTATTAGGGAAAAAAAGACATAAGTTGAATATTTCCCCACTGATAGTTACAGGGAAGGAATCTTTTCTTAAAACATTACCTGTAGAAACTAAAAGCCTCCTCCTTTTTTTTTTTTTTTTTTTTTTAAGATTTTATGTATTCATTTGTCTGAGAGAGAGAATGAGAGAGTACAAGCAGGGGGAGGGGCAGCCAGAGGGAGAGGGAGAAGCAGTCTCCCTGCTGAGCAGGGAGCCCTATGTGGGGCTCGATCCCAGTATCTCCGAGATCATGACCTGAGCCAAAGGCAGACACTTAACCAACTGGGCCACCTGGGCACCCCTAAAAGCCTCCTCTTATATTAGTGATTCTTATCTTTTGCTTTATCTTTTTTAAGTCACCTTTATAAGTTCCTAATGTAATTTTCTAGTTAATCCTCTGAGGTTTTATAGGCAGACACTCTACTGGTAATCATAATTTGGTCTCTCCTTTAATCATAGTTCACAATCTCTTACCCGCAATTCCTTTTGAAAATGGAAAGTTTGTAAGTTTGGCACTAAAACCTAACTTGAATGGATGTGAGGCTGTTTACAGTCTTTATGTTTCCACTTTGTGTTAATCTTCATACACTTTAATGTAGAAATATTGCTGATTGCAGAGTGCTGCATCAGTTTCTGTTATTATATGATATATAGTAAACTTTTCTAAATTATGAAAACTTCTGAATTCACGAGTGTATACAACCCGAGTCAGAAAAGGAATGTAGACTATATTTATTGCTTTATCTTAATGTGTTTCATTTTTTTGGCCTATTTACATTCCTATTTAATGTCTAAATCCCTACTTAATTTTTTGATCAAAAATCTAATGTGAAATTATAACTATTTTCTGAGTGCATATGGCACTAAGTTCTCTTTTAGTGATGAGGAAGTTGATTTTGCTACTTTTAGTGATAATGATGTTGATTCTGCCATATTTCTTCAGCAGAGGATACAGCCACTGATTGCAACAAAAGCTTTATGTACTGGAGGGAAAAAATTGTATTGGAAAGAATACAGTTGACTAAAGTTTGCTTTTACCCAAGCATCTAAATACCTTATGTAGATCCTGAAAAGCAGCATGAAATAGTTTGCCTTCACTTTAGCTATCTGCAGGCCACTGGGAAGTTATATAACTATAAATATAGCAGGTAGCCATAATGATCATGTTATATGCATAATCTATTCAGTTAAATGTTAACTGCTGGTAGTGATTATTTTATTTATGATTTTATTTATTTATTAGAGAGAGAGAGAGTGCATGCACAAAAGCACGGGAGGGACAGGGGGAGAAGATAATTCCCTGATGAGCTACGAGCCCAATGTGGGACTCGATCTGAGGACTCTGAGATCATGACCTGAGCCAAAGGCAGACACTTAACCGATGAAGCCAGTTAGGCACCCCAGTAGTGATTATTTTAAATTGCAGTTATACCTATGACTTTTTAAATAAATAAAGACATAAGTCTGATCCAATTATAAAAAGCTAATTCAATGTAGTCACTGAAGAAAATGTGATTTAGGGACTTCTAGCTAAATTTCACAGATTGAACATGTAGGTGCTTTTCTGTCCTCTCTCCAGAAACCGGTCAAAATCATAATGAAAGGATATGAGAAAGCAAAGTAGAACCCGGAAATAAACCGAGAAATAATCATAGAATCCAGAAAACAATCCAACCAAAGAGAAGAGATGAAGAAAAGAGTGACAAATAGATATTAGGTTTGGAGAGAGCAACCAATCCAGGCTGAATCAGGAAGCTATGGGAGGGAGAACTTCAAGAAAAAAATGTAAAAATAATGGATTATTTGATGTGCATAAACCTTGAAAAAAATTAACGAACATTTGACAATCTGTTATAGCTTTTGGAGAAAAAAAATAGCCATGAGTACACAGAAAACTAAACCAATGTGAAATCAACGAAATTAATAACTCCAGGAAAAACAAAAGGGTTAATGAGAGAGAAAACAATTGGAATATACCACTTGGCACAATAGTAAACAATACGTAGTCGTAATATAGTAACTACCAATTATTCATCTAAATAAAATGTTTGATGTAACTATATTGGTTGGATGGGGGAGATAAATGTGTATTTTTTTTTGAAAGGGAGGTGAGGTGGTATAAGAAAGTTGATCATCATGCATATCATCCATAATAAGAAATCAATGGGTAATATTAAAAATATATATTTACAATTTGAAAATATGTGCTTAGTTACTAAAAGTGGTTGCTTTGGGCTATAGGATTTGTTGGGGGGATGGTAGAGAGAAGTGGGAATGGGAACAGGGGAGACTTTTTAATAGTATTTGATTTTTGTACCGTGTGTATGTGTGACATAGATAAATATTTAAATTAAAGAAATGCCTTTTAAAAAACAAACACGTAATTTGAGGAAACACCCTCCAACTATTCTTTCACTTCCAAAGCAGTTAACATGTACATATGTGATTTATTTTAAGGCTTCCCAAATCAAAATATTTTTTTCAGCTTGTTACTAGGGGAAAATGCTAAAGCTAAAGCCCTTAGGAACTCAGTTTTATGGGCTCAGAATTCTAATCAAACTATTAAAAAGAAAAAAAAAGTTATAACAATGAAGGGAATAATTTACATGTTTTATTTTTTATTCCATCTTTTTGATTTCTTAGTGGCAAAGTGCAATGGAATCAACATTCCTGGGTTTGAAAAAGCTCTATCACTCATTATGTGAGCTTGGGCCAGTAGCTTGACTTCTCTAAACATTGGTTTCATCTCTAAAATCAGATGATAAGGGTTTCTATCTCATAGGATAGTTGTGAGAACTAAGTAAAATGAGATTATATTAGTTAGCAAAGTGTCTGGAGCATCACAGGTATTTATTAAATGCTAAGCCATTACTTTTCCTTTCCTTTCCCTCCTTCCTAGAAAACAGGATATTCTCCAACAGCTCCATTAACATGCATTGTCTTCTTCCACTGGGTAACTAGATGCCTTTTAACTTGCTCTACTAGATAGTTATCTCATTATCTCTAGCTACATCTGTTTTTATAAAGCAATGAATTATGGGCCATTATATGCTGTACAACTGAACTAATTTCTTAATAAGTGTCTATTATATATTATGCAAGAACAGGAACTAGTTTCTGATGTTCTGAGGGAGTATGTTTAATATTAATTATAATTATAGAGAATTTTCATTTGTCAACCTTAAATTGCTATATATAAAATCTGATTAAGCCTTTGATGAATTATGACTAATTTATTATTCCCATTTGGCGGATGAGAAAACTGAGGTTTGCAAAGTGTTGTTATAGGCTATATAGTTTATGTTTTTGAAAAGAAGTTCATTCTGTTCTAGTATAATATATGATACATCTCAATTCATTTTAACTTTATCATTTTAAAACTACCATAATTGTTGCTGAAAAGGTAATAAAATGTTTTAAAATTTGAATATATAGTCAGTGATAACTCTGTGCCATAAATTGGACGGCATTTTTGAATCCTAAATGGCCATAGGGTTACCCTTGGTTGCCACAGGGTCAGTAAGACTTTTTTCCATTGATTGCTTTGATTGGTTTATTTGTGCATTTGTTCATTAAATTACTATAGAATGCTCAGAGTGGTTTTCCACCCCCCCCCCTTTCAATCTGGAGTTGTCTTTGGTTCTAAAATGAGTCTCTTGCAGACAGCGTATTGATGAGTCTTGCTTTTTCATACAATCTGATGCCCCGTGTCTTTTGATTGGGGCTTTTTATTTTTATTTTTTTAAAAGATTTTATTTATTTATTTGACAGAGATAGAGACAGCCAGCGAGAGAGGGAACACAAGCAGGTTCTGTATATTGTCTCTGTTCCTTTCTGGTCTCTGTTTCTTTTGGGCTCTCTCTTCACTCAAAGGATCCCCTTTAATATTACTTGCAGGGCTGGTTTAGTGATCACAAATTTTTTTAGTTTCTGTTTGTCCTGGAAGCTTTTTATCTCTCCTTCTTTTTTGAATGACAGCCTTGCTGGATAAAGTGTTCTTGGCTGCATATTTTTCACATTTAGCACCTTGAATATATCATACCAGTCCTTTCTGGCCTGCCAGGTCCCTGTGGACAGGTCTGCTGCCAGTCAAATGTTTCTACCCTGGTATGTTACAGAATTCTTTTTTTTTTTTTTTTTTTAAAGATTTTATCTATTTATTTGACAGAGATAGAGACAGCCAACGAGAGAGGGAACACAGGCAGGGGGAGTGGGAGAGGAAGAAGCAGGCTCATAGCGGAGGAGCCTGATGTGGGGCTCGATCCCGTAACGCCGGGATCACACCCTGAGCCGAAGGCAGACGCTTAACCGCTGTGCCACCCAGGTGCCCCATGTTACAGAATTCTTGTCCTGAGCTGCTTTCAGGATTTTCTCTTTGTGTCTGAGATTTGCAAGTTTTGCTATTTTATGTCGAGGTGTTGACCTATTTTTATTGATTTGGGGGTGGGGTTCTCTGTGCCTCCTGGACTTTAATGCCTCTTTCCTTCCCCAAATTAGGGAAGTTCTCTGCTATATTCTGCCCCCCCTTCCTCTTCTTCTGGGATCCCGATTATTCTAATATTGTTTCACTTTATGGTATCACTTATCTCTCGAATTCTCCCCTCATGATCCAGTAGTTGTTTATCTCTCTTTTTCTCAGCTTCTTTATTCTCCATCATTTGGTCTTCTATACCACTAATTCTCTCTTCTGCCTCATTTATTCTACTAGTTAGAGCCTCCCTTTTTTATTGCACCTCCTTTATAGCCTTTTTGATTTCAACTCGATTCGATTTTAGTTCTTTTATTTCTCCAGAAACAGATTCTCTAGTGTCTTCTATGCTTTTTTTCAAGCCCAGCTAGTATCTTTATAATCGTTATTCTGAACTCTAGTCCTAACATCTTTCTTATATCCATACTGATTAGGTCCCCGGCAGTCAGTACTGCTTCTTGTTCTCTTTTTTGAGGTGAGTTTTTCTGTCTTGTCATTCTGTCCAGAGAAGAATAGATGAATGACAGAACAAAATACTAAAATGGCAACAATGACCCCAGAGAAATATACACTAAAAAAATCAGAAGAGACCTGAAACCAGAAAAAAAAAAATTTTAAAAAAAGAATATAATCAGACAGGTGCACAGAACAGAGCAGTATGCTGGAGCTTGTGTGTATTTTGGTCTGTTTGTTAGAAACTTAGATCCCAAAATTGTAAAGAAAGAAAAACTTATATATGTACAAAAATAAAATTAAATACAATGAAAGGGTAGAATGTAACTATAAAAATGAAAATTAAAAGACAAAAAATAAGAAGGAATATAAACAGGTGAACAGAACAGAGCAGTACACTATATCTTGGGTATATTTGGTCTGTTTGTTAAAAGAAACTGCATCCCATGTGAGACAGGAATCCATCAAAATTCTAGAGGAGAACATAGGCAACAACCTCTACGACATCGGCCAAAGCAACCTTTTTCATGACACATCCCCAAAGGCAAGAGAAACAAAAGATAAAATGAATTTATGGGACTTCATCAAGATTAAAAGTTTCTGCACAGCCAAGGAAACAGTCAGAAAAACTAAGAGGCAGCCCACGGAATGGGAGAATATATTTGCAAATGACACTACAGATAAAGGACTGGTATCCAAGATCTACAAAGAACTTCTCAAACTCAATACACGAGAAACAAATAAACAAATCAAAAAATGGGCAGAAGATATGAACAGACACTTTTCCAATGAAGACATACAAATGGCTAACAGACACATGAAAAAATGTTCAAAATCATTAGCCATCAAGGAAATTCAAATCAAAACCACACTGAGATACCACCTTACGCCAGTTAGAATGGCAAAAATAGACAAGGCAAGAAACAACAATTGTTGGAGAGGATGTGGAGAAAGGGGATCCCTCCTACATTGTTGGTGGGAATGCAAGTAGGTACAGCCACCGTAGAAAACAGTGTGGAGGTCCCTTAAAAAGTTAAAAATTGAGCTACCCTATGATCCAGCCATTGCACTACTGGGTATTTACCCCAAAGATACAGACGTAGTGAAGAGAAGGGCCATATGCACCCCAATGTTCATAGCAGCAATGTCCACAATAGCTAAATCGTGGAAGGAGCCGAGATGCCCTTCAACAGATGACTGGATTAAGAAGTTGTGGTCCATATATACAATAGAATATTACTCAGCTATCAGAAAGAACGAGTTCTCAACATTTGCTACAACATGGACAGCACTGGAGGAGATAATGCTAAGTGAAATAAGTCAAGCAGAGAAAGACAACTATCATATGATTTCTCTCATCTATGGAACATAAGAACTAGGATGATCGGTAGGGGAAGAAAGGGATAAAGAAAGGGGGGGTAATCAGAAGGGGGAATGAAACATGAGAGACTATGGACTATGAGAAACAAACTGAGGACTTCAGAGGGGAGGAGGGTGGGGGAATGGGATAGACCGGTGATGGGTGGTAAGGAGGGCACGTATTGCATGGTGCACTGGGTGTTATACACAACTAATGAATCATCGAGCCTTACATCGGAAACCGGGGATGTACTGTATGGTGACTAACATAATATAATAAAAAATCATTTAAAAAAAAAAAAAAGAAACTGCATCCCAAAATTGTAAAGGAAGAAAAACTTATATATATACAAAAATAAAATTAAATATAATGAATGGACAGAATGTAACTGTAAAAATGAAAAATTTAAAAAGAATTGATGAAATAAGAAATTGGTTGAAAAAGGAAAGAGGAAAAAAATTAACGTTGAAATACTTAAAAAAAAAAGAAAAGAAAGAAAGAAAAGGTATAGCCCTACCCTCAAGCAGTCCAGTGGGGAGATCTGTCCTTATGTATTTTTAACAGAGTGCCACTAAGGACATAATGCAAAAGTGAACAGGGTTCTCAGTTTAAGGTGGAGTGTACAGGCTAAGAGCACAGTGATTGAATGTTCGCTCTTGTTCATGGTCACCTTGGGCAAGTTACTTACCTCTCTAATGCTTAGTTTCCTCATCTATAAAAGGAGAATATAGTAGTATCAAATGCATGTGGCTGTGAGGAATAAATCATCGTAAGTACCTAAAACATACTGGCTTTACCATTTTCTCTGTATATGCCAGGCATTCATGTTTAAAGTGAATACAGTAAGCAGAGGTTTCTAGCACTTTGTCTAGTGTGGTCTCTCAGAGGATTATGCTGTTTCTTCAGCATGTCTCACTTTGGTATTTGGTTCACTTTCAGAGCCTGGATTTGCAGATGGCAGCTTTCCTACTGTCCTTCCGTCCCTGAAACTGCAACTTACTGGGAGATTTTATCAGTAAGTCCAGGGATTATATTAATTGGGACACTGGAAACTGTTTGAATTTCACTAGCCTGTTGATTACTTCCTGGATGTCCTTTTGTATTTTTACTTTTATGTTTTTACTTCAACTTGTACCCACCAATATGGTTATAAGAAGTAGCACCAAGCAGGGCACCTGGGTGGCACAGCGGTTAGGCATCTGCCTTCGGCTCAGGGCGTGATCCCGGCGTTATGGGATCGAGCCCCACATCAGGCTCCTCTGCTGGGAGCCTGCTTCTTCCTCTCCCACTCCCCCTGCTTGTGTTCCCTCTCTCGTTGGCTGTCTCTGTCTCTGTCCAATAAATAAATAAATTCTTAAAAAAAAAAAAAAAAGAAGTAGCACCAAGCAGATATTTATATAGAGCCTCAAAAATTGTGAGTAGGTTAGGGGTGCCTGACTGGCTTAGTCAGTAGAGCATGCAACTCTTGATCTTGGGGATTGCAAATTCAAGCCCCACATTAGGGGTAAGAATTACTTAAAAATAAAATCTGAAAAAAAAAAAAAAAAAGAATTGTAAATAGGTTAGTAACGTCCTTCCCAAAAGTGTATCTTTACATGTCATTTTTATGTGGTATGGAATATCTAATAATTAAGTGTGGCAAGTATTACCTTTCCCTATTGTATAAGCAGAGTAATAGATTGTTGTGACTCTAAAAGTCCAAAAGTAATTTTTTTTGCAAGTAAGAATACAGAATATGGAATATTTTTACTGAATCATAATATATATCTTAATCATAGACTCCATAAGAATCCCAACATTTTAACTCTGAAATATCTGCTAAAAATGATCAATATTTGATGACTTATATTTGATAATAGATATTTTACATTGCTCTAAGATTTTTTTTCTTAATTTTTATCAATTATATAATTTTATTAGAGACTTCATCAGCAAGCAGAATTTTCTACATGTCTGCCTAGTGTTTTTTTTTTCTGGTTTTATTGAGAAATAATTGACATACATCATTGTATGAGTTCAAGGAGTACAGCATCATGGCTTGATTCACATGTATTGTGAAAAGATTTCCACAATAGCTTTGGTTAACATCCATCATCTCCTTTGGATACAATAAAGAGAAAAGAAAAAAAAAAATTCTCCTTGTGATGAGAACTCTTAGGATCTACTACTGTCATAAGAACTTTCCTATATATATTATAACAGTGTTAACTATAGTTCATATTATGTATTACATCCCTAGTACTTATTTATCTTATAACTGTGAGTTTCTTCCTTTTGAACACCTTCCTCTAATTCCCTTTTCTCCTCCCTCCCACCTTCAGTGAGTAACCACAAATCTGATCTCTTTCTCTATGAATGTAGTATTTTTTGTTTTGGGGGTTTTCTGTTTGTCTAGATTCCATATGTAAGTGAGAGCGTATGTTATTTGTCTTTCTTTGTCTGATTTATTTCACTTAGTATAATAAGGCTTACTCATCCACGTTCCTGCAAAAGGTAGGATTTTCTTGGCTTTATTTATTTATTTATTTTAATGAATGAATAATATTCCTCTGTGTGTGTGTCCATTCATCCATCAGTGGAAACTTAGGTTATTTCTATGTCTTGGTTGTTGTAAATATGCTGCTATGAACATGGGGATGAGCTATCTTTTCAAGTTGGCGTTTTTATCTTTGGATAGATTCCTACAAGTGGAATTGCTGGATCATACGGTAGCTCTATTTTCATTTTTTGAGGAACCTCCTTACTGTTCTCCATAGTGGCTGCACCAGTATGCATTGCCACCAGCAGTGCCCAAGGGTTCCCTTTGCTCCACATCCTCACCAGCACTTGTTATCTCTTGTCTTTTTGATGGTGGCCACTCTAACAGGCATGAGGTGATATCTCCTTGTGGTTTTAACTTTAAGAATTTTTTAAAACAGAATTTGTAATAAGACAACTCTTAAAGGAAGAATATTTGGTGCAAATTTCAAATATTTGCTGCCTATGTAAGGAGGTCTGGAATCAATGTGAGGTCCAAATGATGTATACAAGTATGAGTCAAAGACGGTGTTTGAGCATTACTAAGAGGCTAAAATTAATCATGTCATAGAATTTTGAATGTTTGTTTCTCCTATTTGTTTGAAAGTTCTTTGAGAGCAATGACGGTATCTTAGGCCTCTTTATTTTCCTTCCGGCTTACATTATCTTGCCTTGAACATAGAAAATACTAAGTGAATACTCAAATGAATTAAATGAACATGAAACAGTTGATGAACTTGAGATCTCAAATCGCAGTAAACTCTAATTTTTTTATTTGAGTCTAGTAATTCTTATCGATATCACTGTTAACTTCTGTCACTCTGGTTAGGTTATTAGAAGATCAGCCTTTGAGTTAATTTGCAAGATTAGACAGGGTTTATCATGTCATTCAGGAAAAAACTAATAAAACACTGGGACTGTGGACAAGATATGCTCGGTGAAATATTTTGATGAAGAGATTTTTCTTTAATCATTGCAAAATAATGATTTGGATGAACATATGGAATCATTTGTGTGAGGTAGACTGCCTCTAATTCTTTTGTGTTTTTTTTTTTTTGAACATTAAATATTGGACATAAAATAGAAATTAAAATTCAAAATACATAGTGTCTTTGGTTCTTTTAAAATCATTTCTCTCTTTTCTTTTTTTTTTTTTTTTAGTGGCTACTGTAGCACTTGGAAAATCATATACACTTCAATCCCAGGGATGGTAGTATTGCCAAAGCAAAACATCTTCTATTTACATATAAATATCCTCATTCAGCATGACTGAATACCTTTCTCATTTATAATGATGTGGCAACAACTACAACAATCAAATTCCAAGACACAGATACTAGATTAAAGTGACTGAGCATATCCCAGGATCAAAAAACAATCTTTCAAAAATTCAGCCTGGTCCCAATGTATAATCCTTCTTAAAGCTATTTTGAATTACTGCCGGATTCCTGGCTATGATTTTGCAATCTCAACCAAATAATTCATAAGACCTTTGGAGGAGAATATTGGAACTTCCTGTCTCATCCAGTGACACAGAGGGAGTGTTTGATCTATTTTCACTATACCATCTATCTTTTGCTGAGAGACCAATAGTTTGAATTTATAAAGTGACCTATAGAAGTCAATGAACATTGTGGTTTCACATTAACCACAATATTGTCATTTCAGATGGAATGTACAAGTTCATCACAATCCAGTTTAACCTTTTCATGTCCTCACAGCTGCTGGAAGCCAGCTTACCTGGTCAGTTAAATGGCTCTTGACTTTGACTTACATACTTATGTTATGCTCTGATCATTGAACTTGAAATATCTTGAAAACCAAATCAGGACATTTAAAAAACGGAGCAGAATTTATTCTGCAATTGTTCATTTTAAAATTTAAAATAACAAATTTATTAACTTATTATTTAATCTTTGATTAAATATCATTTAAATATCAATCTCACTATCAGTATAGCATAATAAGTCATGTTCCACCTCTTAAATGTATTTTTATATCTTCTATTTTTGTCCCATTATCCCCCATTGATGAAGAAGCATAACTCCATAAAACTGTTAAAAGATTAAAAGCGTCTCAAATCGTATGAGCAAGAGGAAATAATGGTACAGCTGATTTTCATGAAGTTTATAATACTTCAGCTAATGTATTCAATGAATTATTTATTTTTTAAAAGGATTCTATAAATCTTTGACTTCTACATGTGATGATTTCTGTAGAAGGAATGATAAATAACGTGATTGGGGTAGAATTTCCTGATTGAAAAAATAATTATTTTGCATGTTTGAATCAAGTTCATTTCAACAGAGTATAAGAAAAATTAATAAATTGAGTGAAAGAATCTATCAAGATTATTAATTTAATATTAATACTTATAATTATTGGTTTTGTATTAATATGCAATTACTGTTAAATTTATAGAATCTCAAATAGATGAGTTTAATTATTGGTTAAGGATCTACCATCTGATCCAGTAGTGCAGCTAATAAGAAGGTTCTCAGATACAGGGTCTAACCTAGGCACCCTCAACTTCACCAAACAAAGTGAACATGAAAGTGGTTTTGCTTAAGCAAGAATCTTTGGGGGAGTGCAAGTGGAATTCATGCCAGCAAGTTTACCAAAGAACCAAAGATGGAGGCTTCAGGGCCTTAGGTAACACAATTTCATTGCCCTGATGTTGAGGAATGTTTGTGAAGAGCCTGGCTCCTGCAGAATTAAGGTCAGCATATGTAATTCGTACCTGAACGGTACATTGGAGTATAAGCAGAGGCTGTAGCCTTATCCCACCAGCACTACCATGAGCTTAGAGCTGCCTCAGCCTTGCCTTTACAGGTTTCCAGCAACCATTTTAGGCCAACTTGTTCCCCATATCAAATGCCTATCTGGCAATGAACTTTTAGGGACCCTTATAAAGCCTAAGAGCTGAGTGGCAAGGCTTCACCGTTGGTTCAGTTTTGCCATCTCTGATTCCCCTACACTAGAGCTGGACAGATGGCAGGAATGGAATTCCTCTTAAGTGGAATTGTGGGTACCTGCAAATGAGGAGCACATGAAATAGAGATGGAGCCATTTATTGAGCTCCCTTTTTGAGTCGTTTGATATGGAGTGAAGGGCAAGGGTAGAATATGGACAAGATAAATACTCATGGAAGAGGGTACTTGAAGTCAGTAGACTGTTGATAATCTATGTTATGTTGTAGTGGAACGTGCCAACAACCCCAGGCCCTGGCTTGTGTTCTTTTCATGTGGGAATAGCCTCACTTCTTCTGTTGTTTAGGGAATCTTGTGGATCTTGTAAGGGCCTGCTTGTTGGGGTGCTTGGGTGGCTGTTGGTTAATTGTCCAACTCTCGGTTTTGGCTCAGGTCATGATCTCATGGGTTGTGGGATCCAGCCCCAGGTGGAACCCCGCTTTGTGCTCCAGGCTCAGTGGGGAGTCTGCTTGAAGATTTTCTCCCTCTACCCCTCTTGCAACACTCTCTCGCTTTCTCTCAAATACATAAATAAAATACTGAAAAGAGAAAAAAGAAAGGCTCTGTTTGTTGACACCCTCTGCAACTTGCGTCATCCTTCTCTCATACTGCTCTTCCATTGTCTGGGGACTGCCAGCCCTGTCCTCTGGGTTCTTATGTAGTAGTCCTCTTATGGTGTGTAGTCAGTTCATGGTTCCTTTCTTTCCTGAATTAAGATATCCTTGTGGAAGAGACCTACTTTTTATAATCTTAGTACATAACACAGTAGGTGACTATAATCTACACATGATAAATGTTCCTATAGTGAATTGATATTCAGGAGAGCTGTTTAAATGACTTTAGAGAACACGGGAAGAACTGAATGGCAGTAGATTTTTAACTAAAAAGTTGCATATAAATATGAACTATATTCTTTTGTGAAATGAAGGGGCCCTGTTTGTTTACTATCTGGGGAAGAATTGGCCAATGCCAAAACCATCAGATTCCATTGTCACCTCTTAGAGAACCCACTGAATATCAACAGAGTCCGTTCAATTAAAAATCTTTCCACAAGGAAACCACATCCCTGGGTTTTAGAAGCTGTCAGAGAGAGGTGAGAGGAAATCAGATTTTCAAGAGATTGTGAAATAAAGGAAACAAATCAGGCATTTCTTCAGAAAAGAGATCTCTGGGATCTCTGCTGGGAATGCAACAGGAAAAAATAACAGCAACACGTAAGTTATTAGCAGGCCTTATTTATATTTTGGATGAATAAAATTCTGATAACTTGTTGAAATAAGAGGATGAAGTTAGGATTAGAAAATTTAGGTTCATGTCCTATGCCCTTAGTCTGTCAATCTCTTCTTGTGCAATGTTGGGCAAGTGATAGTTTTTCAGATGTTTCCTAGTCTGTGAAACAGATATAGTTTCTACCTCATGAAGCTGTGAAGATTCAGTTTAATAATGGACACGAAAACATTCTGTAATGTATGACAAGTTAGTAGTTATTGTTCTTTTTACTATTCTAGTCCCTCTGGGACAGAGTAGGGTTGTGGTTAGGAGAGCAAGACTATCTTGGCTGGATCGTAGTTCTGTCACTTACTTACAAGGTTGCTGTGAGGATAAAATGAGTTAATACATGTAAAATTTAGAATAGTGCTTGCACGTAATAAGCAGTCAACAAATATTAGTTATTATTATTTTTAAAAGATCTATTTATTTCACAGAGGAGAGAGAGAGAGAAAGAGAGTGGCGGAGGGGCAAAGGGAGAGGGAGACAAGCAGACTCTCTGCTGAGCAGGGAGTGTGACACAGGGCTTGATCGCAGGACCCCGAGATCATGACCTGAGCCGAAATCCAGAGTTGGGTGCTCAACCAACTGAGCCACCCAGGTGCCCCTAAATATTAGTTATTATTATTTATGAGGTAGTCATATGGTTGAATCATTCTCTTTTAAATTTCTGGGGTTTTTTAAACACAAAAATCCCTCTCTGTTTAAAAAACTTACAGTATTTCCTTCTCTCTACTAACTAGAAGCAGATTACACAAGTAAATAAGCATTTCACAAGTAAATAGAAGCATTTCCAGTAGATGAGCAGGCTCAAAGACTTAGCATGTCACAAAACCAGAGCTGCCATTTGTTGCAGACCCGGCAATAGATCAATGAGGAGGAAAATGACCTCGATAAGTGCATGAATGTCAGAGTTGAGATATAAAATATGCATTATATCTTCCCAAGCTACTTTCTGGACAAATGTGGGGGTCATTGTCAAAATCTCAAGACTGAATATTTAACTCTGACAACGCTTATCAAATATTAACAATTTTCAGGTAAGACCCAAGTCTCTTCAATATGTGAAATGATAATGGCATTTTATTTCCTTTGTTTCTTAGATTCCTTTCATAAACTATGTATTTAATTGCTCAAGTTGACCAAAATTCTTTTGTTAATATTACTTACATTTATAAGCATTCATGGATGGTTAACTTAATTACTTAGCATTAATCATGACTGGATACCACTATGGATGTATGAACTTTGTCCCATTTACCAGGTATGGCCTGGACCCTCTATCCATTACCTATGTCCTCACAAATACATGACATTATCATGAGAAAACCCTACATCTTCAAGGAAAATGGTATTAGCTAAAGATAAGCTAACATAACACACAGTTGCTAAATACATGCCTTAAAGAGCATAGAGGTTTATGTTTCTCTCTTATAACAAGAACAGTTGATGGCAATTTAGCCACATGAGATCACTTAAGGACCCAGGCGCCTTCCTTCAGCTTACATAAGCATCCCCTAGGGCTTATTGCCACCTCTTGGGTCAAAGTGGGATTGCCCTCTATCCGGTTTCCTTCAAATGGAAAGGGAAAAGAAGACACGGGGAAACATGGCCAGAATCCTAAGGCTCAGGCCAAGTAGTGGTATTTGTCGCATCTCTTCACACTCTATGGCTACACCTAACCACAAGGGATGCTGGGAAATGTGGTCTAGCTCGGTAGTCATGTGCCCAGAAAAAGAAGGAAAATATATTTTGGGAGACTGCTAACAGTTTCTATTCAATATATTATTTTGTTCATCTGCAGAATTATATCTCCAAGATAAATAATTTGTTAATTTCAATAAACTTTTTCTTTGATTCATAGCAATTTAAACCTGCTTTCATATTCCACTGGATTGCTATTTTCTCATGCTACGTGGAGGGCAAAACTTTTGCTTGGGAGGAAAGTACTTTTCAATTTGTGCTGAATTTCCTCAAACAAAGCCAGATAGCCCAGGAATCTTCCCAATGATACATTTTCCTCAGGGGCCAAAGATGAATGGCTTGCTATTTGGGGATATCACAGAAGCTGGGATAAATGTAAAAGCACTTTAGAAAATGTAAAGCCTTGCATAAATGTAAAGATTGTTATTATTATAGTATTATTATCATGTAAGTGTTAGTGGTCTCTTCTTTATGGGTTATTATGTGTATTGGGTCAATATGGAGTTGAACTCCAAATAAAGACTCTGTTCTTTCCCTTCCCTTCCCAGTTCACTTGGCTAGTCTGTCCTCCAGAGTTCTGTGTATTCCGCAAAGGTGACCAAAATGTGATGATAAATAGAACAGACTTGGTCACAGAAATGAATAATATAGTGAAACTCTGTTTACATGATCATAGTCTATGTATTTATGCAAATTTACCTTCTTGTTCTGAACTCACAAAATTTCAGTATTGTTAATATACTAGTTTCCCACAACTTAAGTTTATTTCTTATAATTTGCTCTTACCTTTTTAGAAAAAGCTTCATTAAAATTTACCTTTCTTTACTGTGATGCTGGCTTTTCCATCCAAGATTCTCATAATTGCCTAGGACATTCTTTGAAGAAGTAACCCTTAATTTTCTTACAATCATTCCATAGACTGGTCTCAACAAAAGGAGCTTGATTGTCCTGTGACTGGGCGTCTTTTCTGGTAGGTAAGAAGAAACCTGTAAACATCTTGCCTTTTCTTAGGAAAAGAAAAAAAGTAACTCATTTTAAAAAAATAACCAATTTATTTTTTCTTGTAATATGCTCTGTTATCATTGTTGAATGGTATGATTGTGGTCAAACAACGACTTTTTATAATCACCTATGATTTGCATTTTTGTACTCTTTATGTGAAATTTTCTCCAAAAACAGATGGGAGAGGAGCTTTACAGTAATAATCATTCCTTAAGCATGCCCAAGAGTATGATAGTATGAGGTGAGTGAATTATTTAATTTTTTATTAATTGGGTAATCCCTGCATATTAGAAGCCTTGAAGTATGAAGAAACCCTTGCCTTCAAAAAGCTCACATTCTAATCTTAGAAAAATTGGACCACGCTGACCAGAAAAAGTTCGTTTTGTCCCTCATGGAAAAACGTAACTGCTTTTAGAAAGTACCTCTACTGACTCCCCAAAACATTAGTTTAGATCTCACTCGGGTTAATTTTATACACCACTCCTATTGTTTTAAGAATGTTTGTTCTCTACAAATGTCTCTTCTTTCAAAAGTAAGCCCATTTGGGGATTATGGTAATCTTTGTTCCTGATTAAAATTTCTCTGTCCTGTCCCTTTGTATTTTACCTTTCACAGTAGCTTAACCCACATTCTATGGTTTTGTGATTAACTCTGAATATGGAATCTTAGTGTCGGTTTCATATAAGCCTCATCTGAACATAAAGCACGTCTCATTGTTTCATTTAAAATTTCTCCGGTAGCATTGATTTACCTCGCTTTAGTTTTGTTCACTATGCAAAGAATTTTCTTTTGAGTCTCTCCCCCCCACCCCTTTCTTTCTTAATTGGTCTGTGCTGGTGGGTGATTTTGTGGATTTTTTTTTTTTTTTTTTGGTTCAAAGCACTGATCAGTGATTCATAAAACTGATTTTCTTTTTTTCCTTACAATTAAAATAAGCAGTGACATTTAGCCATCTACAAACCTTGGCCCTACTGTCCTCAGTGTTAAGATAACTGATTAGTTCCGCAGCCCTGCTGAACACCTCCCAGCATTCACCTATAATGGGCCATAAACTTGAAAGCCTCCTCGGCCTCTTTCCCTGTCTCTGGGTGAGGCTTGCAGGGTGGAGGAGGGGCACCAAACCCGGCAGAGAATGAGTGAGAAACACTGACAGAATCGCAGGGGGAATGGAAAAAAAGAACTTAAGAGGATTATAACAAGAAAGGAAGCATTTGGAGTCCTGGGAGGTGATGCCAGTCAGAATCTCTGAATGGCTAAGAAAAGAGAAAATTTTCCCGTCCACATGTAGGGCCTTGGGCAGGGAATTTCTTTTTCACACTCCTATCTCCTTCCATCTTTCTTCCTGAGAACTGATGATCCTGTGTGTCAGGAGAAAAGGGACCCGGCCAACTTCTCCAAAGAAGGAAGCTTCTTGAAAAGATGGCTTTGACTTTACATTTTCATGGGGTAGGAAGGGGCAGTCAGAAGAGGCATGAGTTTTAGCCAGATAAGCTGATGACGTCTGAAAAAGGCAGGCCAACATGACTTCTCGTGGAATGTAGAAAATTGCTATTCAGCTGTGGCCATTCAATTTAGGGCGTTCTAAGAAGGGCTTTTCCACAAAAAGCCTTGAACTTTCTGAAGGAAGGTCAGGCAACATGGATCATTTGAATAAAGATTTTAATCTTGACGTGTGTTTTGATCATATTAGATTGTGTATCTTTTTTTTTCATGAACATGTAAAAATATTCAGCGCTAGAGAATCCTGTAGATTTGAATTTTAAAAAATATTAATAGGCTTGTTACTAATCACATAATTTTCAATCATGAGCCTATTCCTAGTGCTTATAATTTAGATAACAGATTGTCAAAAATATTCAAAATTCTAATTATGTATAATTGCTGATTGTAGAGGTGAGAACTCTATTCCTTTTTAAAACAACATGAGAAATTTACTAAGAATTTGCTTAAGAATACTTCAATGGAAGCCAATTCATAAATACTTATGGTATTTTAATGTCCTACAAAATCATTTTGAGGGACTGAGACAGCAGTAAAGAGATAAGTGTTAAACACAGTCCTTTAATAACAGTGGAGCTTTGGGGAAGGGTTGAGAGAAATTCCACTGGTAGTCACCAACTAAAGGACTCTACAGACAAAAATCTTTATTTGGGACCCTTAACCCCAATAGACTTGTATGTCTATATGTATGACTATCTTTCCTAGACTTTTTTTTTTTTTTTTTTTTGACTGAGACTATTTTTTAGAGTAATTTTTTAGGTTCACAGCAAAACTGAGAGGAAGGTACAGGGATTTCCTATCCACACCCCTGCCCCACATGTGCATAGCCCTTCCCATTATCAGGATCCCCCGGCCGGTGCCTGTTTGTTACAACTGATGAAGCTGTATTAACACATGGTAATCACTCAAAGTGCATAGTTTACATTATGATTCAACCTTGGTGTTGTACAGTCTCTGGGTTTGGACAAATGTATAATGATATGTATCCATCATTATGGTATCATACAGAGTATCTTCACTGCCTAAAAATCCTTTGTTCTCCGTCTATTCATCCGTTCCTCCCCTCCCCATCCACCCCTTGCAACCACTGAACTTTTTACTGCTTCCAATATGTTGTCCTTTTAAGACTGTCATATAGTTAGAATCATAAAGTATATAGCATTTTCAGACTGGTTTCTTCCACTTAGTTTATATGCATTTAATGTTCCTCCATGTCTTCATGGCTTGATAACTTGTTTCTTTTTAGCATTGAATACTTTTCCCTTGTCTGCACATACCACTGTTTACTCATTCACCTTCTGAAGGACCTCTTGGTGGCTTCCAGATTTTGGCAGTTATGAATAAAGCTGCCAAAATATTCATGTGCAGGTTTTTGTGTGGACATAAATTTTCAACTTCTTTGGTTGTAAATATCAAGGAGCACAATTGCTGGATTGTATGGTAAGAGTACCTTTAGTTTTGTAAGCAACCACCAGACAGTCCGCCAAAGGAGCTTTGCCATTTTGCATTCCTACCAGCAATGAATGAGAATTTCTTTCACTCCATATTCTTGCCAGCATTTGGTCTTGTCAGTTTTCTGGATTTGGGCCATTTTAATGGGAGTGTAGTGGTATTTCATTGCTGTTTTAATTTGCAATTCCCTGATGACATATGATGTGGAACCTTTTTTCATATGCTTATTTGCCATCTGTATATCTTATTTGGTCAGTGTCTGTTAAGGTCTTTGGCCCGTTTTTTTAGATTGGCCCGTTTTTCTTGTTGGAGAGCTTTAAGAGTTGTGAGTATATTTTGGATTATAATCCTTTATCAGTTCTGTCTTTTACAAATACTTTCTCCCAGTCCGCAGCTGTCTTCTCATTTTCTTGACATTGTCTTCCGTGGAGGAGGAGTTTTTAGTGTTAATGCAGTTTATCAGTTACTTATTTTGTGGATTGTGCCTTTGGTATTGTATCTAAAAACTCACCACCATACCTAAGGTCATTAAGGTTTTCTCCTATGTTATCTTTTAGGAGTTTGATGGTTTTGTATCTGTTTATAGTTTATAGCCTAGGAGTTTATAGTTTTAGGTCTGTGATCTGGTTTGAGTTAGTTTTTGTGAAGGGTGTAGGGAATGTGTCAAGTTTCTTTTTTTTCTTTTTTTTTTTTTTTTTGCATGAGGATATGTACATAAGCAAACATAATTGGGTACATTGTTGTTATTGTTGTGAACAAACTGTTATCCCTTGGATCAAATAAGAAAAAGAAAAATAGGCATTGTTAATTTACCTTTGCTTATTCTTTCTTTGATGCTATCTCTTTCTTTCTGTAGATCCCAGTTTGTGACTTGTGTTTTTTTCCTTCTCTCTAAAGAACTTCTTTTAATATTTCTTGCAAGGCAAGTCCACTGGTAACAAATTCCTTCCATTTTTGTTTGTCTGAGAAGGTATTTCTCCTTCACTTTGGAAGGATCACTGAAGGGTACAGAGTTCTGAGTTAGTGGTTTTTTTTCCTCTTAACACTTTAAGTATTCCACTCCACTCTCTTCTTGCTTGCATGAATTCTCACGAGAAGTCAGACGTAATACTTATAGGCAAGGTTCTGGTTTCTTTTGGGATTTTTTTTTCTTATATTTGGTTTTCTGTAGTTTGAAAATGTTATGACTAGGTATAGTTTTAGGGCATTTATTCTGAACTTCCTGGAGCTGTGTGGTATGGTGTTTGACATTAACTTGGGAATTCTCAGTTACCATCCCAAATATTTCTTCTGCTCCTTTCCCTCCTTCTTCTCCTGCAGGCATTCCCATTTCACATACGTTATACCTTTCCAAGTGGTCCCGTGGTCCTTGGATATTCTGTTCTGTTGTTTGTTTGCAGCCTTTGTTCTCTTTGCTTCTGGTTTTGAGGATACTACTGATATAGCCTCAAGTTCAGAGATTCATTCCTCAGCTGTGTCTTGTCTACTAATAAGCCTATCAAAGGTGTTCCGTTCTGTTAGTGATTTTTTTTTTTATCTTTAGCAAGATATTTTCTTTCTTAGGATTTCCCTCTCTATGCTTACACTGCCTGTTTGTTCTCACATGCTATCTTCTTTATCCATTAGAACCCTTAGTATATTAATCACAGTTGTTTTAAATTCCCAGTCTGGTAAGTGCAACATCATTGCCATGTCTGGTTCAGATGCTTGCTCTCTCTTTATAATTGTGTTTTTTGGGGCACCTGGGTGGCTCAGTCGGTTAAGCGTCTGCCTTGGGCTCAGGTCATGATCCCAGAGACCTGGGATCTAGTCCCACATTGGGCTCTCTGCTTAAAGGGGGAATCTGCTTCTCCCTCTCCCTCTGCTGCTCCTCCTGCTTGTGCTCTCTTGCTCTGTCAAATAAAGAAACAAAATCTTAAAAAAAAAAAAAGTGTTTTGGGGGGCACCTGGGTGGTGCAGTTGGTTTAGCAACTGACTTTTGGTTTTGGCTGAGGTGATGATCTCAGGGTCATGGGATCAGGCCCAGCATGGGGCTCTGCACTGAGTGAGGAGTCTGCCTGAGTTTCTCTCACCCTCTCCCCCTGCCTCTCTCTGCAACCCCTCCCCACCCCCACCCCACTCTCTAAAATAAATCTTAAAAAAAAAAAAATTGTGTTTTCGTCTTTTGGTATGCCTTATAATTTTTTTCCTGATAGTCTCTCATGATTTACCGGGTAAAAGGAGCCGCTATAAATAGCTATTTAGTAATGTGGTGGTGAGGTATTTGGGGAGGGGAAGGATTCTCTATTCCCAGGAATAACTCTCAGTCTTTTAGTGAGGTTATGCCTCTGGGCGGTGAACTCTACAAGAGTTTGAATTTTTTTTCTCTCCCCTTAGGTGGAACAGGATAAGCTAGGGTGGGCTGGAGTTGGGTGTTTCCCTTCCGCCAGGTCAGTTAGGCTCTGGTAATACTCCAACAGGTCAGGCTCTGGTTAATGAGTTTCCCCTGAGAGCAGGCCTTGTTAAGAGCTGAGTGCTCCACTGTGTTTCAAAATGGTTCCTTTTCTCCTTCCTCTGCCAGAAGCATGAGGGCATTTTTCTCCAGTACTTTTTGTGGGAACCTGGTGGAGCTCCTGGAGGTAAGTCTTAGAATATTGTGGGACCCTGTTTATGATCGAATCCCCCTGAAGTTTTTAAATCGCAGACTTGTTTATACTGAGCCTCTAGCAATTTGTCATGTACGGTTCGGATTTTCCTCCCCTCGCGCCGGCTCCCACCTTGGTTTCTGCTTATGTATTTCTGCTCCAGGAAGGTGGGACTCCTTGTCTGTCTTCGGGGCAGCATTTTGTCCTGTGTCCTCCCTTCTCGTATGGATCCAAGAAGAGTTGTTGAATTTTCAGTCTGTTCAGTTTTTTACTTGTTGTTCAAGTGGCAGCTTTCACTCAGAAGTTACATGCAAAACCAGAGCTCTCCTAGATTTTTTTAGCCCATTAGAAGGGTACATAGTTGAGTAACTACCCGATGGTTAAGTCCTGTGAGTACCTTAAGCGGTGTTGGTGGTCAAAGGAGACCTAATTCTTCCTTTTTCTTCTGCTTCTGTGCAGTCCTCAGAAAAGTCTGGTCAAAAAACCCACCAAAAACAAAACAAAACAAAAACCCTTCCTGAGAAGTCTAGAGGTAGTGATTGGGTGATTCGGTGTGTCCCCGTGTCTCCCTGGAATGCATGCTGCGAGAGGGGCTTAACATGCCTGCTTGACGTGGCCCGCGGCTGGGGAGTCTCTCCCCTCTAACCATAACGAGAGACGTTCCCAGCAGAAGAGAAGTCTTAAGGTAAAATTTCTTAAGAGCAGCATTCGGAGTATATTCTTCCTGAGCCCTGGCTCTTGATAAATATGGTTAAGATGGAGGCAGACTTTTAAGTTAGAGCCTCTGTAATTATCCAGCGGGACAGGCTCCTAGTAAATCCCGAGCAGTCATCTCGCAAACCTGTGTTGGCTCATCCTTTATGGTCTGCGGCGGCCCTTTATACTGATTAGCTTAAAGGCAGGCAGGTTTGGTGGTGTTGGTTCAGATAGGCTCTTGATTACAGATGCATCGGTTTGGTTGCAGTGGTTGTCAGAAGCAACAGGACATTATTATCAACAGGTTGCATTTAATCAGCACCCGGGCTGTGCTTTGCAGCTGAGGTTAAGATGGAGCAGGGAGCACTTGCAGCGCTTCCTAGAGTAAGGATCTGCTGCCACCCTCTTTCATTTCTCCTTTCAGTTTGTATGATTTTCTCCTGGCTCATGCTGCTCCAGCCTTACCACCTTCTGTTTCTTCCATTGGCCAACATTAGTCCTGCTGCAGCTACTTTGTGGCAGCTGTTTGCATTTCTCCCAGATTTTCCCATGCACCACTCACACCATCCCATCAACAAGTCTCAACTCTAAGGTCGCCTTTGCAGAGAGGTCTTCTGCAGCCAGCATGGCAGGCCTCTGTCTCTCACTGTCGGTTATTCAAAACACTCTGTTCTAGTTTCTTCATGGCATTAGTCACTCTTTGCAAATGATCTCTATTTTTTTCCTTTTTTTTTTTTTCTTTGATGGCCTTCCCTACTAGGATGTAAGCGCCACGAAAGCTGGACCTTGCTACTTACTTCACATTGTATTCCTCGTACCCCAAACTGTAACTGGCATTTAGTAGGAACCAGATAAATATGTGTTTAATGAATGAATAAAAAGAATTCCCGTCCAGAGTAACCCTCTTGAACTCCAGGCCAATGTCACATCCTTGTTTTTCTCCACTGTCATATTAGATGTTACGTGCTTAAGCCACCCAGTTTCCAGACCGATCTAACCTTAAATGGGTACAATGTAAACATCTTCAGATTCCCCTTTAGAAGGAGGATGCAGTGGTCACCAGCCCAGCTCTGGGTTCTGCAGACCCCACTCCTGATAAGGATAGAGAGTCTTGGTGGCTTCTCCAAGATAGGGACTGCTGTGTCTCCACATGATCTTGAGACCCGGCTGTGGTCCCAGGTCACAGTTATACTTGCCTCCATTGGTCCCAGTTTCCAAGAGTACAGCTGCTGTTTCTCTAACCTCCCTCCCTACCCACTCCCCACCCCCCAATCTCTGTAGCGTGGGATCTAGCATGATCCTTGGTGAAGATTCCATCCCACCTGGACAGAATCCCTGGATGACAACCGTCTGCCATGCCCTGGCTCTCCCTCCTTTCTACCACGTTATGCCCTCCCACCCTCTCTCAAGGTAATTACTGCTTGGCAGTCCAGAAGGTGCCTGTAGGCTGGGGAAAGCAATGCCATTACTCAACCCTGGTCAGAATTGCTTGCCGTTGGAGAGAAGAAAAACAGTAGATAGTGAATCGTTTCAGTACAGCTTGAAGTTCTTGCTTTGCTTTTGGAGTAAGCATTTCTTGTATTGCATCTATCTTATTTTAAATGCACTGAATACACAGCATTGATGTGATGAGAAAAGTCTAACTAATTGACATTGGAATTTCTCATTTCTCTCTTGCTCACTTTTTATTTATGCTTGCACCTTAAGAATCTAACTGTAGGAATTCTGATACCTTTCCTAAAATCCAACTTGAGTTGATAGCATGCCCTTTATGGACTACGACCGTGCCTCTAGTGCTGGCAGGTAGGAGGCAGAGAGAGAAGTTCGGGTATGTATTCTCCTAGCTCCCTCCCTGCTAGGTTGCTCGGCAGGCCACAGCTCCTTCCAGGAGGACTCCACGGCTGCAGCTGCTCCTTTTGGGTCCTGATACCTGCTCTCCCTCTTGCCCCATCAGGCCTAGGGGTGGTAATAGTGCCCCAGTGTTGCTTCCTTCCGGAGTGCCTCACCCTTGTTGTTTTCTCTTTTCTCTTCCTACTCCTTTGTAGATGATCACTTTATTAAGCTTTTCCAGTTCTCTGTTCAAGTGTGTCATTTGCTTCTGCAGAGACCCTAGGTACATGGGATATGAATTAGGATAAAAGTATTAGTACATTGGGGAGCCTCCTGGCTGGCTCAGTCGGTAGAGCACGCAACTCTTGATCTCACGGTTGTGAGTTTGAATCCCACGTTGGGTGTAGAAATTACTTAAAAATAAAAAAAATCTTAAAATATTAGTCCATTGGGTATAGTGTATGTGTAAACATTAGAAGAAAACACAGGAGACAATCTCCAGGATTAGGACTAGATGAAGTGTTTTTAGACATGACACTGAAAGCAAAGAAATTGGGCTTCTCAAAAACTTTTGCTCAGTGAAAGACCCTGTTAAGGGCTCCTGGGTGGCTCAGTCGGTTAAGGGTCTGCCTTCGGCTCAGGTTATGTCCTGGGATCGAGTCCTGCGTTGGGCTCCCTGCTTGGTGGGGGGTCTGCTTCTTCCTCTTTGTCTGCCTGCCACTCCCCCTGCTTGTGCTCTCTCTCTCTTTTTCAAAAATAAATAAATAAAATCTTAAAAAAAAAAAAAAGACCCTGTTAAGAGAATGAGCAGGCAGGCTACGGACTGAAAGAAAACATTTGTAAATGACCTGCAAACCATGTATCTGATAAAGAACTTTCAAAACTCAACAGTAAAAAAATAATAAATAAATAAAGCAAACAATCCTGTTAGAATCATAATGGCTAAAATAAAAAGAAATAGTGATAACATCAAATGTGGCAAAGATGCAGGTAAACAGAATCACTCACACATTGCAGGTGGGAGTGAAAAATATTACAGCCACTCCGGGAAATATTTTGGCTGTTCCTTAATAATCTAAACATACTTTACCATGCAATCCAGAAATGACACTCTTAGGCAGTTATCTCAGAGATAAGAAAACTTAGGTTCACACCAAAATGTCTACATGAATGATCCTAGCAGCTTTATTTGTAATAATCAAAAATTAGAAACGAATCCTGTATCTTTCAGTGGATAAGGGAATAATCAAAGTGTGTCGCAGCCACATGACCGAATACTACTCTGCAATAAAAAGAAATCAATGATCGGAGTACACGTGTAATTCTAGCGGACCTCAAGACAATTATGCTCAATGATAAAAAGTTATAAACAAAAGGTTATATGTTGAATTAATCTATTTTTATAATGTCATCGAAATAATATTATAGAGATGAAGAACAGATGAGTGGATGCCAGGGAGCCACTTTTTGCAACTTCCTATAGTTCTATAATCATTTAAAAAATGAAAAAAAAATCAGCCCCCAATTGAGACGAATAATTTGGGAAATAGGTTGTTTTTGTCTTTGGCGTGGGGGAGTTGAGGGCATGAGGTTAACACCATGAGCACGGTGCTGTTAGCTGTATGCCAGTGCTGAGCTGTGTCAGTAATTGTTAAGTTGGCAAAAGGATGAAAAGCAAGATCTCAATATTCCCAATGGGAAGATTTTATTTTTAATTATTTAACTTAAAAACTTAAATTTAAACAAGTTTTTTTGGGGGGGGGGTTTGGGTTTTTTTTTTTTTTTTAATTTTATTTATTTGACAGAGAGAGAGTGCACAAGCAGGGGGAGCAGCAGGCAGAGGGAGAGGGAGAAGCAGGCTCCCTTACAGAGCAGGGAGCCCTCTGTGGGGTTTGATCCCAGGACCCTGGGATCATGACCAGAGCCGAAGGCAGTTGCTCAAACACCTGAGCCACCCAGGTGCCCCTAAACAAGTTTTCTATATTATATCTTTGTGGAGATACAAATATACAAATGTAAAATTTCTACTTTAAAATGCTAGTAATTGGGGGAGCTGTGTGGCTCAGTCGGTTAAGCATCTGCCTCTGGCTCAGGTCAGGGTCCTGGGGTCAAAATCCTGGGATCGAGCCGTACATCATCATCAGGCTCCCAGCTCAGTGGGGAGACTGCCTCTCCTTCTGCCTCTGTCCCTCCCCCTGCTTGTGTGCTGTCTGTCAAATAAATAAATAAAATCTTTAAAAAAAATGAGTAAATAAATAAATATGCTAGTAACGTGCCCCTTCAGGATATTCAAACTTGTATAGAGACTTCACCCATCTTCAAGGAGCCCTGGGCATATTTACAGAGACTTTTTAAAGAGATGTCAACCTTCTCAATGTGTGAATGTTAAACACTGCTCTGCACAGTGAAATCAGAGTTCTCCAAACCCTGATCTCTAAAAATTCCCCCCAAAGCTCGGGGGGCATGTTCCGTCTGTACTAGCACATTCAGGAATGCTTCTGCGGTGCCAAACACTAATGTGCTTTCCAAAGAACACAAAGTATTTCCCTCACAACCTTTCCTTTGCCTTCTACACACACGTAAATTCCTCTTTTTTATATACATGTTTTGATCCATCCAAGTTATAAATAACATTTTCTGAATGGATAAAAATCCAAACTTAATAAGAGTTACTACGTTCTCATTTTATAGATTGAAGAGATTTATTATTTTTTAAAGATTCTATTTATTTGTCAGAGAGAGAGAGGGAGAGCACAAGCAGGGGACCAGCAGGCAGAAGGAGTGCAGATTTCCCGCTGAGCAAGGGACCCGATGCGGGACTCGATCCCAGGACCCTGGGATCATGACCTAAGCCGAAGGCAGACCCTTAACGACTGAGCCACCCGAGCATGCCAGCTGAAGAGATTTATGACAAAGTGAACGAATACCTGATTTGAATAGAGGCGTGTTTATTATCTCTGTGACTTTACGTAAGTTACAAACTCAGAGAGTTTTGGTTTTCTTACTGGTAGAACTATGTCACAGATTTTTTGGAAGGGTGACTGAAATCTTAACTGTTGAAGTGATTTGAAGTGCAAAGTATTTACATGAGGACTGGGGTTAGTTAGTGGTTAGTAGTTCGAGTTAGTGGACTAACTCAAAGATTGAAGTTAGCGGCACTGGGAGATTGGATCTAGGTCTTCCCAAACATGGTTCAGTTCTTTAGCCTGTAGATTTGTTCTATGTTCAAAGTTGTTGCTCATCTTTTAACCTTTTCTAAACCTGGTCTGAGAGCAGCAAGTAGAGTTTTCTACAACATGACACGAAGAGTACCAGAGCAAGATTATATCTGTCACAGACGAAAATACTCTATTTATGTGTCATAGTAATCTATTCATTGGTTTATGGACCCAAAATTCTCCAGGGGGACTCACAAATCCCCATAATGTTTCTAGGTGCCAGATTTTTCATTTGGAGCTCTGATTTAGTTGACAGATGTGTAAAAGTCACATGTAGCCAAATGACTTCTCAGTCAGTACAAAGCTGATGATGCTGAAGACTGGTTATTCCTGCTAAGATTCACTGGAAACTCTACCCAGACTGTGCTTTTCAAATCTCCTTCTAGAGTTTAATGTTATTTTATGCTAATGCCAGTGCTTGTTCCCCACAGCTATATCTTTAAAATATCCTGCCCTTTTTTAAAGGAAAACACTAACTTAACAGAGAGAGCACTCTTTGAAGAAGTCAAAAGAGATCAGTAACAACATTCAGCTACTCACCTGTGAGTGAAACTGTATTTTGGAGATTCATACACAAATCAGACTGGGCAAAGTTTGTATTTAGAATAAGAATTAGTTGGATGTTGAATGTTGAGTCCCCAGCTGTGTCCCGTCACTAATAAAGAAGGAGATCAATAGAGGAAAATTGATTTGCCCAAGGTCTTATAGACGGTAACTGGGAGAGTTGGAATTTGAATCTGGGTCTTCTGATTACTCTAATTTGAGTGTTTTATGTGCTAATACTATCCCTTAGATAAAAATGTGACCATAGTCCCTCCTTATCTGTGGGGATACGTTCCAAGACCCCTTCAATGCCTGAAACTGCTGATAGTAACAAACCCCTGAATGAGCTACATTTTTTCCTATTAATACATTCCTATGATAAAGTTTACTTTATAAATTAGCCACAGTAAGAAATAATAATAACTAATAACAATAGAACAATCATAACAATATACTGTAATAAAAGTTATATGAATGTGGTCTCTGTCTTTCCCTTTCAATATCTTACTGTGCTCTTCTTTTTTTAAGGTTATTATTATTTTTTTAAAGATTTTATTTACTTGACAGAGAAAGAGAGAGAGAGGGAACACAAGCAGGGGGAGTGGGAGAGGGAGAAGCAGGCTTCCCCCTGTGCAGGGACCCCGACGTGGGGCTTGATCCCAGGACCCTGGGATCATGACCTGAGCTGAAGGCAGACGCTTACAACTGAGCCACCCAGGCGCCCCTGTGCTCCTACTTCTTATGATGATGATGTGAGATGACAAAATGTCTATGGGATGAGATGTGGTGAGACCGAGAGAGCTGAGATGAGGAGTTGAGGAGAGCTGCTGGTAGAGTTCCAGTCTGGGTCTAAAGCCCAAAGAACCAGGAGAGCCAATGGTAAAAGTTCTGGTTCAAGTCTGAGAACTAAGGCAACAGAAAACTCTGATGTTCCAGTTGGAAAATGGGCAGACAGTACAAATTCCCTATTACTCTACTTGTTGTTCCCTTCAGGCCTTCAGTGGATTGTATGCAGCCCACCCACACTGGGGAGCGCTATCTCTTCTACTCATTCTGCCAATTAAAATGCTGATCTCATTCAGAAATCCTCACAGACACACCCAGAATAATATTTTACCAAATATTTGGGTACCCAGATGTTTAACCGTCACAAGTGGACAAATTCCCAGGTTTTTTTAAGATTTCATAATGATGATAACAACCTCTAAGTAGGATAGTTATTTTATAGAAAAATTCCACATACTTTACATTTCTGTCTTTTTGCCCTTTGCCTAATTTCAGGATCCCCCTCCCCTTTTCTTTCTTCAACTGGAAAAAAAAGTGCTATATGAAAAGATTCATCGGCTTGATTTTTTTTTCCTCTAAAAATTCCATTATTATTTCTAATAAGTGGTATTCAGGTTTTTTATGTGATAGGAACAAATAAAAAGCTTCAATTTGTAGCAACTTACTATATATCAAATATGTACTAGGATGTATATCAGAGTAGTGGGCTTTTTTTTTTTTTTTTTTTTTTTAGAAAGAGTGTGCAAGTGGGGCTGTGGGTGGAGAGGTGGGGAGGAGGAGGAGAGGGGCAGAGGGAGAGGGAGAGAGAGAGAATATCTACTTAAGCAGGCTCCACACCCAGCACTGAGCCAACACGGGTTCAATCTCAGGATCCTGAGATCATGACCTAAATTGAAATCAAGGATTGGACGCCCAACCAACTGGGCCACCCAGGCGCCCCAGAGTGGTCTGGTCTTATATACAGTTAATGTTTTATCTTTATAAATTCTTACTAATGGTATCTTCCAGTCACTTTTAAATTCCCAAGTTTCTAAAAACCACTATAGGGGTAAAAAACTAAATTACTTCCAAAGGCCAGGTAGATAATGTAAACGAGGAAAGCATTTTGGAGTAAGTAATAGAGGGCAGCGTGGACTGGGACAAACTGGAAAGCACACGCTCCGTCTGTAGGAGGTGGTCTGTAATCAGCTCCAGTCCCATGTTCCTGTGGGAGAATACGAGTCCCATACTGCAAGTTCCCAGGATTTTTTTTTAAAGATTTTATTTATTTATTCTTGAGAGAGAGAGAGAGGCAGAGGGAGAAGCAGGCTCTCCGCTGAGCAGTGAGCCCGATGGGGGGCTCAATCCCAGGACCCCAAGATCATGACCTGAGCTGAAGGCAGATGCTCAACCAACTGAGCCATCCAGATGCCCCAGCCAGGATTTTTTTTTAAAGAAGAATTTTAAGTGCTGAAATTTTTAATTATCATTTTTAAAATTTAAAGCTGCGTTAACTAATTTAGCTAATCCTAGTTAAAAAAATAATAATGTTCAGACCAAACTAAACACATCTGTCATTATATCTGGCCTAGGGTCTTCAGTTTTTGCCATCTGGTCTGAAGCATATAGTTCCCGCTATAAAATTTATTCATGGCAAGTAGATGGCAACAAAGCCCAAATGAGAGCAGATGCTGGACAGTCAGCCAGGCTCAGTCTTCAAGGCTCATCTGCATAACTATATAATTCAAATTCATGATTTAGGAAAATGACACATTCCTATAAGCCATGGGTCTTAAGATCTCTAATGGAAACTTTAAATCAAATCCTTGAAGCCAAGTATCTTCTGTATTTGTGACCCCCTCTAGTCCTTTCTGTTCTTGTCCAGTACTGGCATGGCCTGCCTCTAAAAACCAAATGAAGAGATTAATCTTCTCATGGTAGAATTTCAGGGGCTATTTGGCCATAAATGGCAGAGTTTTGCACTGAGGGCAGCCACGGTCAACTTTGCCAATATACATGGCTGGTTTGGTTTAGGTAAAAGCATGGTATTGAAATAGTTTGTATTTTCTTTCATTAATAAACTTTTTTTTTTTTTTTTTACCCAAATAGTATACTTATTTTTAATTTTTTCTGCAAGGATAAAACCAGTGTCTTAGGAAATAATATAATATGATCTAGCACCATGAGGAATTCTTTTTTATTTTTTTTTATTTTTATTTTTTAAGATTTTATTTATTTATTCGACAGAGATAGAGACAGCCAGTGAGAGAGGGAACACAAGCAGGGGGAGTGGGAGAGGAAGAAGCAGGCTCATAGCGGAGGAGCCTGATGTGGGGCTCGATCCCATAATGCCGGGATCACACCCTGAGCCGAAGGCAGATGCTTAACCCCTGTGCCACCCAGGCGCCCCAGAGAAATTCTTTTTTAGAATATTGTGTGTGTATGTATACTTTGCTCTAGGGTTGTTACTCTTACTAGTAATAGCTAGTTTGATGCAAAAACTATGTAACAACTTACTATGAATGCTGAAAACTGCTCTTAGGTTAAGTTCAAGTCTTTGCTGGATTTAGCATTTTATAAGAGCTGTTCTCAAATTTTAACTGTAAGATCTGTTGTAAAAGCTTGTCTCCAATAGTGGCCATCGACAGTTCTTCCTATCCCTGTATATGCATGCTGCTCCTTCTGTTAAAAGGTGGATTCTTAGTTTCCTTCCCCTTGACTCTGGGCAGTCCATGTGACCAGTAGAATGCAGCAGAAGAGTTTCGTCGTTAGGCTTTAAGAGACCCAGCAATTTCTGCTCCTATGATCTTGGAAACGAGCTGCCATATCAGGAAGCTCAGACTAGCCTACTGACCCGTGAGGGACCGTGTGAGAAAGACGTGCCACAGGAAGGAGGACTGGGATGCTCCATCCGTGGTCAGCACCACGTGTCCAAACTGCACGAGATCTTGGTGGATAATTTAGGCCAGTAGATTTCGCAGCCGAAAGCCGCGATGTAAGTGAAATCTGCAAGATACCTCGTGGCGCACAAATCAGCCAATCCACAGAATTCTAAGAAAAAAAACCAGTCATCATTTTAAGCCACTATGTTTTAGAATGGCTAGTTACCAACAATAAACAATAACTAACCTACTTGTTACTAATTGCTAACAACGTGGCATCTTCCACAGGGTTTCAGGCTCAGTAGGTTTGGATGAGGCCCAGGGATCACTGTTTTAACAAGAGCCTGGAATAATTCAAATGCCGGGTAGCATTTTTCCGAGCCACCTGTTGGGGTCATGACTCTGAAGCACATCCAGGGAATGCTCAAGAGATTTATTGTCAAGGATGAAGAAAATGTTCCAATTTTTATTCATATATTTCTTTGGTCTAAAAATTCATAAAGAAACTAAGCCTGACTATTAATATCCTATTGTTAGGTGGTCACTGGGCATGCTATTCTTCAAATAGGAAGAACTTCTATTTTTTTTTTAAAGATTTTATTTATTTATTTGACAAAGATAGAGACAGCCAGCGAGACAGGGAACACAAGCAGGGGGAGTGGGAGAGGAAGGAGCAGGCTCCCAGCAGAAGAGCCTGATGTGGGGCTTGATCCCATAACGCCGGGATCACGCCCTGAGCCGAAGGCAGACGCTTAACCGCTGTGCCACCCGGGTGCCCCCAAATAGGAAGAACTTCTAACACAAGGAGGGGCTGCCACTGTCTTCTTTCCTTTCTTCCAGAGCACTGTGGTTTACGTGCGTCCCTTCTAAGCAGACTTATGGATTATAGTGTCTTATCCTAAATGACAGAATCTTCACAATGCTTAGTAAGATAGGGAAGATAGGGAGTAACTATGGACATCTCTGATGTCTTACAGAAGTTCAGTGTTTATTTTGAGACAAAACACTTGGAGGAATTGTCAGATTTCAAGATGAATAGTGCATTTTTCTTTTAAAAATACAAGTTTCCAAATTTTCTGACCTGTGATAAGTAACTGTGAGGAGACTGCTCCCTATTAGAAATTAACACAGACACAGACACTGAGTTGCTCTGTACCAACAAAATAGAGGCAGTTTTCACAATTAGCAAGAAAACTCCCCCCCCCCCTTTTTTAAAGAAGTATTTTAAAAACAGATACTGGGAAATATCTCTACTGTTAGATGGTATTGCAGAAAATGATATGTTTCCTAAAAAATGCTGATTTTAGCACGCTTCAATTTGGAAACAATTGGAAAATCCATTTTAAAACCTTCCAACTTGAGTTTCTGTGTGTTGGAATATGTTTGTAATTGGTTTGCAATGACTGTTGGACATCAGAGAAGGTGGAAATTTACTAGCTAAATGCCACTAAACACCTTCCTATAATTTTTGGGTGGGATTGAAAAATGAGCGTCAGGATTTAGTACGTAATGACGTGCTTCCTCCATTTGAGTGTTCATATTTTATGAGAAATCTTTCTCACCAATAAAAACCTTGTCTCAAAAGAACCTGAACTTAGAAGCTGACCTTCAAATCCCGTCTCAAGGTGTTAAACCAAAATTTGTGAAACTGTCGAAGCATATTATTAGGCTAAGAATTTAATTATGTTTTTAGTGAGAATCATGTTTTTAAAAAAATACTGTTGACTAATAAGATATTTAAAAATATTGTATGCTTCATTATCTTCTTCTGTAAATCTTCCTATTTTGGTGTTTTAGATGAACATAATATAATAGTATATATTTTCAAAGTAAATTAATATGACTATTTGCAGTTCATGCTTGAAGATTTTGTATTGATGGAGTGTACTGTCCAAAGCAAGCTGAGAAACTGACATTCTAGAATATCAAGGCTATTCTGTAATACCGTTCCATGCATGTTACTGTAGAGAATACCATATATCTGATTGCCCATCGATGAAACATCTGCAGAGCAGGAACATAGTTCTGGTCCTTCATAGATAAGAGAATGGGGTCCTGGCTTAGATGTATTGTCTAGTAGATCACTCGCGTTTGATACCTTCAGAGTCTATTCTAAAACGACATAGATATGCACGCATGGCAGCTTACGAGAACTCTATTTATCATACACTATGAGGGTAACACATTTCTGGGTAGGTCAGATACTTCTTCTATAGTCTAGAATTGGTGTTTAGTTCTCTGTCTTGAAAATAGACCAAGGGACAATGAATACTTGACAAAACCGAATCTTTTTTTATTCTATTCCCCCCCCCCCCCCCACTTTTTAGCCTGATGCTGGGGAGGCATTATTGCAGAGAAGTTGAGCCTCATCCAGCAGAATTTCCTGGTCCTTTGAGCCTTCAGGAAGGGAACATACTTTTGCTTCTCATTCTGGCTCTCTAGGAAAGGAGACAGGGAGCATTTCAATATAAGCCCTTCTCACCCATGCAGTGTGGATAAGTGCATCACTTAACAGTGGCCCGCGCTTGTAGGGAAAAGTATAATTCAGTAAGTGGAATGAAACCTTGCTGGCTTGTGCTGAAGCAATTTAGGCCTTTTATTCCACTTCACTATTGGAGAATTTCACTATAAGCAACTTTACAAAGTGGGATACCATAGAAAAACACCCTCTGGGGTAAGCACTTTAGATGGCATATGTGGTCTCAAAATGTAAGCCAGCTTTCTTTTAATTTATCAGGAATTTTCTCATGATATTATAAATGTTATAAAATTGAAAACCACACATGCTATACTGATAAAGTGAGATCTATGTTAACTTCATAGTAGATGTAATGCAAATAAAAAGAAATACCCTCAGAAAATACTTCCCTCTCACATTTTATGACCTTTGTGTTTTTTTATAATATATTTAAATAGATGTTATTGTTCATCCTATGTACATTTTATTTTATTTTATTTTTTAAAGATTTAATTTATTTATTTGGCAGAGATAGAGACAGCCAGTGAGAGGGAACACAAGCAGGGGGAGTGGGAGAGGAAGAAGCAGGCCCACAGCGGAGGAGCCTGATGTGGGGCTCGATCCCAGAACACTGGGATCACGCCCTGAGCTGAAGGCAGACGCTTGACCGCTGTGCCACCCAGGCGCCCCCATCCTATGTCCATTTTAAATTATATTTTATTGTAGTCACCCATATTATCATTTTATCAACTAGATGTGTTGAATTAGTAATAATTATTTATACTCCCACCCCCCTTACCTCTGGCCTTTCTAGGCCGAAGGTGACAGATCATCCCAGGAGCATACGTGGTATTTGCTTTGTGGAGGGGCTAATGGATGAAGATATAAATTGGAGAAATTTCCTCAATAAGGAAGGGACAGAGACACTGACGGGGGGATCAGAGTTTGAGGAGAAAAAGGAAGAAGCTTCAGGTGACAGGAAGAGGGAAGAGAGTCTGAGGGATTTCAAAAAGAGAAAAGGGGTGGGGGGCTGAGTAGGAGGGAAAGAATTTTAAAGATCTGTTGTGTCCTCTATTATGTAATTCCCCAGCCACCCCACAAAACCTCAAGTAAAATTCAGTTGTTGGTTGTGTTTTTGGAGCGTTTGTATTTGTTTATGAGTCTGGATGTATGTGTGAGGTTGGCTTTAAAGTGTCAGTGGGTACGGAAGAGTGGAGACCAGAGTTTTGATTAAAATAATTGGGGATGTACTAAGAGGCAAGAGTGTGGCCGGGTGGTTCGTTCAGGTAGGAGGGAATGTTTTATCATGGACGTCATTTAATATTTTCTGTGCATGGTGATAATAAAAAACAGACTAGGGGCGCCTGGGTGGCACAGCGGTTGAGCGTCTGCCTTTGGCTCGGGGCGTGATCCTGGCGTTGTGGGATCGAGCCCCACATCAGGCTCCTCCGCTGTGAGCCTGCTTCTTCCTCTCCCACTCCCCCTGCTTGTGTTCCCTCTCTCGCTGGCTGTCTCTGTCAAATAAATAAATAAAATCTTAAAAAAAAAAAATAAAAAACAGACTAGTTCTTATTAACTTTTATTATGTTTTTAAATTTGCTATGAATGTGTCCCGACTGCAGACACCCAGGCAGACTGCTTCCCCTGCTCTCCCACCGTGCTCTGTAGTTAGAAAGAAGCAAACAGCTCTAATTTATTTTTTTAATTTTTAATTTAATTTTATTTTTTAAAGTTTTTTTTTTTTTTAAAGATTTTATTTATTTATTTGACAGAGATAGAGCAGCCAGCGAGAGAGGGAACACAAGCAGGGGGAGTGGGAGAGGAAGAAGCAGGCTCATAGTGGAGGAGCTGGACGTGGGGCTCGATCCCGTAACGCCAGGATCACGCCCTGAGCCGAAGGCAGCCGCCCAACCACTGTGCCACTCAGGCGCCCCTTATTTTTTAAAGATTTTATTCATTTATTTGACAGAGAGCAAGAGAGAGAGAGAGAGCACAAGCAGGGGGGAGCAGCAGGGAGATGGAGTGGGAGAAGCAGGCTCCCCGCTGAGCAAGGAGCTTGACACAGGACTTGATCCCAGGACTCTGAGAATGTGACCTGAGCCGAAGGCAGATGCTTAACCAATTGAGCCACCCAGGCACCCCCAAAACAGCTCTAATTTAAAGTCAGGAGAATGTAGTAGGAATTTCCATCAGAAGCTTATCACTCTTTTTTCCAGGTGTTCTAAGAAGACCCTGCAGGTACCTAGGTGACCAGTGTACCTCGGAATCCCTGGTGACTTTGGTTCTGATTTATGGCCATTTGATGGTACTTACAGATTGAAAGGCAGTTCCCAAAATGGGGGCGATAGGGAGTAACATTCTTGCCCTTCTGACAGCTGAAATTCCTTTCTCCTACTTCTCATCATGTGTCAAGAGGTCAGAATAGGTTTTTGGTTTGGTGTTGTTTCAGTTTTTGTCTTTTCTTTCTCGTCTCCCTCCTCTTTTTCCTTCTCTCATTTTCTCTCTACCTGTTCTTTCTTGCTGGCTCTCCTTCCCAGAGCCGAAAGAGTGGATTGTCAGAGACCAGTGAAAGGATGAAGGGACATAGAGCGCCCGCTGGTAAATATTCTGGTTTCTTTCTTTTTCATGGCCGGTCAAACTCAAATTTAATGAGTTTCAGTGATCAGTTTTGTTTTGTTGGGGCCACCAAAAGGAGAAGTCGGTGGGGGGGGGGGAAGAGCACATAAGGGAGAATGAGTGAGCAAAGACACTACCGTGGAAATAATGAGAGTAAGGCTGTGAACGTTAACATGCGTCTTTTGTTTCTAATCCTCTGTCCTCTCTCACCCTGCCTACGCTTGTGGGATATTTATAATGAGGTTAGAAATCTTAGTCTCTTGTTTGTTAGGATGTAAACTTAAGATTTCCTCGTGCAATAGATAACTGCTGGATTGCTACAACTGGATTTCTGCTCAGCCTCAATGCTACAAGGAGACACACAGAGCTAGGGACAGCAAACAGCTTCTTCTCACGGACTCCTAGGTCACATGTGTCTTGGTGCCACTTTCTCGTTCACTGATGAAGGGTCCTAGTTATCAGTAGCACGCTCTTGCGCTTCCGACAGGATCTCACTGAACTCACAGATGGACGGCCTCACGTGGGTGTGGACGGTCACCTGAGGCTTACGCCTGGGCCGCCCAGAGGGGGCACACCCACTTTCCTCCAGAAGGCCACACGTCCTGGTGCCCATTCTAATCGCATGTAAATAACCAGGAGCTGTAGCCAGAACAGGGCTCCTCGAGCTTTTTTGAAAGGCCAGATAGGACATATTTTAGGTTTTGCAGGTAGTATCGTCTCTGTTGGAACTCTTCACCTTTGCCGTTGAAGCACAAAAACAGCGCTGGGTAATAGAGAAACAAGTGGGTATGGCTGCGTCCTGATAAAATTTATTTATGGACACTGACATTGGAATTTTATATAACTTTCACATCTCATAAAATATTCTTCTGAGTTTTTTCAGCCATTTACAAATGTAAAAACGGTTCTTGGTTTGTAGGTAGTACAGAAACGGGGTGGGCTGGGTTTGACCTGCAGATCGTAAACTGCTGGATGTGAACTAGAACGTTATTCCTTGCTCTGCTAAGGATGCATGCGCTGCGAATTAAGTGGCTTCAAACAGCAACTATTTATTTATCTAGTTTACCATTCATTGTTTGGCAGTTTGGGATGGGCTCAACTGGGTGGTTCTGGTTTTTTGTTTGTAGCTTGCATTTATTTTACTACCCCGTCGGAAAAGCTAGGCATCTCTTTTGTTGCTGTTGTTGTTTTCGTTTTTAAAAATTTTATTAATTTCTTGGGACGCCTGGGTGGCTCAGTCGGTTAAGCGTCTGCTGTTGGCTCAGGTCATGATCCCAGGGTCCTGGGATCGAGTCCTGCGTCAGGCTCTTTGCTTGGCAGGGAGCCTACTTCTCTCTCTGCTTGCCGCTCCCCCTGCTTGTGCTTGCTTGCTCTCTCTTTCTGACAAAAAAATAAATAAAATCTAAAAAAAATTTATTTCTTTTTAAAATTGTAAATCCAGTGTAGCTAACATACAGCATTATATTTGTTTCAGATGTATAATATAGTGATTCAACAATTCCACGTATCAATGGGGTGGTTCTCGACTAGTTTCATGCAAGCGTCTGTGGTCAGCTTTTGGTCATCTAGTTGATTCTGCTTGTTGGGGTTCCTGGCTGTTGGCTGAGTGACCAAGTTGACTGGGCAAGTGTCTTTCATCACCCCGCAGGCTAGTCTGTGCTCATTGACATGGTGGTTCTAAGAGCAGCCAAAACATGCAAACTGCATTGTATGAGGACTTTTCAAGGTTCTGTTGATTCCATTTTACTCTTGTCTCAAACAAGTCCCATGGCCAAGTCCAGTGTGGTAGGGGACTAAGGTTTGGATACAGGCAACTGTGACAAATTAGAGTTTATTAGTGCCACAACCTACCACCAAAGGCCTCTGCCCTGATGAATTCTATCTCTCCCACACATGAAATCTGTTCTCTCCCTCCTAAGCGGCCCTAAATTTCATCTAGTCATAACGTCAGGTTCAAAGTCTAGGACTTCCTGATATATAATCATGTCCGGAAGTGACTCTTTGGGTGCAACTTCTCTTGATCCCATGGCACTAAAAAGATGAGTTGCAACATACAGTGAGAAGAATATGATAATTATAGTAGAGGGAATCATTTGAAAGGGGAAGAATGGGAGACACTTAGCAGTTACTTGACCATAGACATTCTGAAACCTGGCCAGGCATCTGTTGGCAGACTCCCGTACTCCAGGGTCCTCCTCCTCGATGAGGGGGAGACTCTGCTTCCTGGGAGTATCTGTCCAGGGTATTGTTGTCCACAGCTCTCTGGGAGTGGTACCCTAGTCCATTGTTTGTCACAGTTTTGGGCTTGGTCCTCCCAGTTGTCATCCTTACTAGTAAGATACTGCTTGTGTGTGCAGCCGAACAACTTCCTTAGCCTTCTTCCTGCCTGTAGAGGGTTGGGGGCCCGGAGGCTTCTTTTTGTTTTGAGCTGACCTGGTCTCTTTCAATCCAAGATGGTAGTGCCTTTCCCAGTACAGTTAAATCCAACATGTGGAGAGCTTTCTATGACTCTGATTCTGGTCCAGAAACTATATCCACAAGCTGCTTTTTACTTGAGGGTGTCAGTCTGCTGGGGAAAATATCCTTACAGATTTTAAAAGCCGTTTTTTGTTTGCGTGTGTCTACTCTGCATGTCCTTCAACTTTTAGAGTTTCTAACAAAGGGACTTAATCTTTACCCTGAAGCCATTTATTACTTTGACAATTTTTCCTGACTGGGGAGATTGGAGATTAGGCACAGTTTACTCCCTAGCACGTCCAGGATCCTCTGTTTTTGCCCTCAGTTCTGCTTACAAACAGAATTTTTTGAGCTCATCTTTCCTAAGAAACCCATTGACAAGTTTAATTTTCTGTGAGGCACTCTCCCTATCCAAGTCCAGTTTGTTAGTTATAGGTAGCATGTTTACTAATTATTGCAGAACTACCTAACCAATGTCGCTATTTTTCCGGCCTGCCAAAGCAGTTTCCTTGTTGTTTGGTAGCGTCTGCCAACAGTAGGGTCCGTTTTCCCAGGCCTCAGAGTTTCTCTACAGCTTTTCCAGCCTCCACCAGCCATCAATTCCAAAGCCAATGCCTCCTATTTTTGGTTTTTGTTACAGAAACACCCCACTTCTGAGTATCAACTTCTTTCTCAGTTACAGTTGTTGCAAAATGAAGCATCCCAAAACTTAGGGGTTTAAAACAATCATTTGTGTCACTTATGACACATGTGTGTTGGGAAATTTGAGCTGAACTCAGGGCAGAGATTCCGTGGTCTTGGCGGGGCTCACTTATGTGTCTATGGTCTCTGACAATTAGAGAAGAGGCCTGACTTCCGATGTTGGCTCGCTACTGAGAGGGCCACAGGGGACAGGGCCAAATGTCTCTCATGATCAAGCTGGCCAACCTGGGCTTGCTCACATGGCGGTGCTGGCTGGGTCTCCAAGATCAGCCAGAGAAGGCAAGCTCCAATGTGCAAGCCCTTTTAAAGTCTCTCTCTGTCATGTTTGCTGTTGTCACATCGTTTAAAGCAAATCATACGGCCAAGTCCAGACCAGAGTGAATGTGGGAAGGAATTATCCAAAAGCTTACGTTGAGGGAGGTGATGAATTCAGAAAGGTGTGAACAAATCTGGGGCATTACTGCAACAATCTGCCAGCCCTTTGCTAAACAGAGTAGACTATGATCTGACACACAGAAAGCCCGCCAAGTTTCTAGAGGAGTTATTCTAGCAAAAGACCTGCCCGCTTGCCAAAAAACGTCACCAAGTTTGATCAAATTGCAAGTTTTGAGTGACTGGTTATGCAGCTAGCTGATACAAACAGGGGAAATCCAAGTTATGGCTCTAAATTTGGTAAATGGAACTTGCCCAGTATCAGGGCTCCCTAGATTTCTGACATGTGCTTTCAGAGCTTGAGCACCAAAAATGCACGTGATGGAAAGAAAAAACGGTTCTGATGGTAGGCAAACACGGGAAAATAACAAAATTTAATATCTAACATTTAGAGGGTGTTGATTATGTGCTGGACACTATGCTAGTAGTTTGTCATGGATTATGCCTTTATCTCTTTTAAAAACAGAGAAATTAGGAAAGAAAACCCCAGAAAAACTAGCATTAAGAGAATCTAAAAATTTATGGTTTAGATCTAGGGAGCTTGACCTGCTCTGTATAATGCAAAAGCATTACATTGTAGTGTTGCTAAGGATGAACGGATCTCTTTTCAAACATTGCTGGTTGGAGGTTGAAGTTTATAGTACAGCGTAGACTTTGGGGTTTTTGGTCACTTGTCCAGTTTCCTAGTTGCATATATATTACTGTTTGGGATCGTTTCATAGTTTCCATCTTTGTCATGATAGCAGCTCACACTGAAGTCTTTTCCCCTGGCCTTTACAAGTAGAACATCCTAGTATAATAATTGGCTCTCAGGAAGAGAGCGTATATTTTGATTTCCTTTGCATAGTTCCCATCTGTTCTTTATTGACCCCAAAGTTCAAAAGAAGGAAAAAAACACAGAGATTTTTCTAGAATAAAAGATTTGTTTTTCATGGTTATGGCAATTTAGAGTATTTTGGAACACCTGTATACACTTCGTCTAGATTTTCCCTTTATGAATATTTTCTCACATTTGTTTTATGTCTTCATGAATATGTATACATTATCTCAATTGATCTATCATGCTGAATTTTTGGAAAGTAAGTTGCAGACATCATGACTGTTCCTCCCTAAATACTTATAACATATGTCCTCACAGTCTCCTACATTAATTTAATACAGATTAATGATCAATTTTGTAATTGTAATTTAATTTAATATAGTCTAATCATCAAACTCAGGAACTTTAACATTAATACAACACAAATTACCTAATATACAGTCTGTGTTTGGATCTTTCCAGTTGTCCTAATAATGTCCTTTAGAAGAAAACAAATAAAACCTTTTATTTCCTATCCAGGCATCATTTCGGAATCACTCAGTGTTTCGTTATTGTGTCTCTTTAGTCTCCTTTAATCTGGACTAGCCGATCAAGATCTTTGTTTCTTCATGACATTTTGAAAAGAACAGGTCGGTTATTTTGTATGACATCCCTACATTTGTGTTTGTTTCCTCCTGATTAGATTCAGGTTATGCATTTTTGTCAGGAGTACTCACTGCGCTATGTTGTGTCCTCAAACCTGTCATGCCATGTCGCACAGCGTCAGTGGGTCCCATTATCGGTGACACTAACTTTACTGCTTTCTTCAGCAAGTGTCTGCTACTCTCTCTAGAGATATCATTCCCTTTGGTAATTAATAGGTAAACCAAGAGGAGATACTTAGAGTCTGTTCCCCAACTAACTTTCGCCCGGAGGTCATAATGTTTACCAATAATTTTTGCCTAAATTAATTATTACTCTGTTTGCTACCAAATTTTTTTTTTTAAATTTTGGTTAAGCAGCAATCTTTACCAGTGATTTTTTGTTTAAGTGTAAAAAGGGGATTATCCTAGGGGATTAATACATCTGTAAACAACTAGAAGGGTGCAATATTATTATAGGTGATTAATCTGGAAAGGCAAAAGCGGAGACCAACCCCTCTGAAGAACAAAGATACTGCAGCAAATGCTCTGTGTTTTTCATCAAGCAGCAGGATGGTAATAAGTGAGATATGAAGTAAGATGCGCACATGAACCGTTTCCCCTGCATAATCTCACACCGCTTTGCATTTATACACAATCATGCACAGTAATAATCAGGAAAATGTTTGGAATGCACACGCACAAAAAAGCTTGGCACCAATATAACAGAAGAGAAATAGGAAAACAAGGGAACAGGTGAGGCATTTAAGATTAGAAAATGTTTGTGTAAAATTTCTAAAGCAACTGATAAATTATGCTACTCCTAGTACTAGTTTTTCTTTCTCCATATCTGGCTAATTTTATTAATATACTATAGCTTCTGATTATTCTCAGTTGCATCTAGTGAATTTAAAAAAGAACAACCCTGCGATAAAGTATCTATCATGTCTTGCTGAATAAAATGTGTATTTTGTACGACCTGAGATTGAAGGCTTTCTAAGCTTCTTGGAGTTTTAAATCAGACAACCCCCCACTTCCTGTGGACACAGTTGCTTATTTGTCATTTTGAGTTTGATTTATCTCAAGCAGCAGCTAAAACTGTATTAAAATCTTCTGTTAAGCATGTAAAACTCTACATATAGAGAGCCAGTAAGTTAAACATCTCTAATAAAAGACAGCTGCGTTCTCATTGGAAGCTAAAATAGGATAGAAAGAGATTTGTTTCTGTGAAGGATGATATGAAAAGTACGAGAACCTAGGTGTCTTCTCTTTACAAAATGGCGCTGATATATAAGGCAATAAAAATATTTTTAATGATTTTTTTAAAGTGCACATAAAGTAACCAGGGAATCTGTGTATTCAGCTATTGATCAGTTTAGTGATGGGCTGAAAAAAATCAGTGAATTCACGAGTGCCCTCTGCTTTATTCATTATTTCGCCACGTTGTATTTTTTCCTTTTTGTTTGTATCTTTGAGAGTAACCCAGAATATGAAGTTATAGAATGTTGATGGTTTAATAATAATTGTTTCCATACAATTTCTGAGATTGTTTTCAGCCTCTCGACATTTTTGTGTTGCTCATTTATGAGTACATTTTTAATTTTTAAAATTATATTAGGTAATTTAAATATGAATATTGAATTTTAGCCTTAAAAATATGTAAAAAAAAAAAATGCAACCAAAGAGAATGGCCCATACATACTACAGTCAATATAAGATATCTAATTAGGTGTCTTGTAAATACTTCTTCATATTTATACCATAATGTACATGAAAGGAAACATGACTTCCTGTTAAGAAACTTCAGTCCAGATTAGGACAGCATGGTCTCTGGAATTCTGGTTTCATTTGCCTGATTATGGTGGTGCACTGAAATTCTAGGATTCATTCATTCATTCATTCATTCATTCATTCATTCATCTAGAGCATTTATTTAGTGCTGGCACATGGAGATTGTTCAATTAACAGTCATTATAATATTTTTCATTTTTTAAAAAAGATTTTATATATTTATTTGATAGAGCACAAGCAGGGGGGAGGCAGAGGGAGAAGCAGGCTCCGGCTGAGCAGGGAGCCAGTTGCAGGGCTTGATCCCAGGACCCTGGGATCATGACCTGAGCCGAAGGCAGACGTTTAACCCACTGAGCCACCCAAGTGCCCTTTAAAAGTGCCCTTTAAGGTTTTTTTTTTTTTTTTTTTTTTGAGAGAGAGAGTGGGAACAGGAAGGGGGGCAGAGTGGGGTGGGAAGTGGCAGAGGGAGAGAGAGAGAGAAAGCATCTCAAGCAGACTCTGCGCTGAATGTGGAGCCTGACTCTGGGCTGGATCTTATGACCCTGAGATCATGACCTGAGCTGAAATCAAGTGTTGGACATTTACCGACTAAGCCACCTGAGGGCCCCTGTTTTTAATGTTTTATTTATCTCCACACATGTCCACACACATATTGCTAACATGGACTCCTCGTAGACTGAGATTTAAATTCTATTTTTATAATATATGCAGTATGGTTTCATGTGTATGTCATGCTTTTAAGAAATCTTTGAGAGTGTTCTATGAGCTGGGCACTGTACCAGGCTCCAGAAATACATCCGCGGATAAGGTGGGTAGATTCTCAGCCTTCACAGAGCTTATATCTTTGTGGCAGAGATAGAAAGGAAGTAAACAACATAATCAGAAATTTTGATGAGTGCCACAAAGGAAAAGTGCCCAGAGTCATTGTTCTTGGCAATTAAGTGTGTGTGCACGTGCCCTTGTGTGTTTGTGTGTCTGTATATGAATGTATGTTTTCTGTATGTGTGTGTGTATGTGTTTAGGTATGTGACACCATAGGTGGAGTGGTCAGGGAAAGTCCTCCTTGGAGGGCATGATACAGTCGTGAAGAATGAGAAGAAATCAAACATGTAGAAAAGGCTTGGGACGTTATTCCAGAAACAGTCTTCAGAGTTTATTATGACTTTTAAGATAATTTTAAATTTGAAAATAACAAAAAGCTCGTCTAGTCCACCCAGGGCCCCCAGAGCTCAAGCTACTTGCCTGAAGTTGCATTAGCCAAGCCCAGAGCTCGGGGATGGCTGCCCTCCTTAAAACAGAGTCAATTAGATACGTAGAGACATAAAAGCAGAAAATGATCATGTGGGGTATTAAGGGAATGGAGTTGGAAGCTTAGAAAAACAGATCTCTTGCATCTTCACATTTTCCATTTCATCTAAACTCAGTGAAGAGTTTAAAATTGAATATAGGTAAGTTGGCTAAAAAACTATAATTCTGAGTCATCAACAGCATATCTGAAAGGAGCAACACAGCCCAGCCTGGCAGCTCCTATTTTTCAGATTAGAAATTAACTGCTATGTTGTCAGGATGAAATGGTATGTTTTATTATTGAAAAGGCAGCTCTATTAGCTACTTTGGGCCACAAGGGCCCATTTATTTAATTACTTCTCTAGGACACTAAGTGGATCCCTAGTGACCAGGCCAAATTATTGCACCTTAAACGGTGAGTGACACATTCACTTTGGTGGATAGTAGGTTTCCCTTCCTTTATTTTTTCACTAAATATAAGAAGAATTAGAGGAATCCATTTCTTTTCACCTCTCCTGAAGATAGTTTTAGAGCCAGAAGCACTTTTTATTCACTTTTATTTATTTTTATTTTTTATGTTTATTATTATTATTTTAAAGATTTATTCATTTATTTTAGAGAGAGAGGGAGAGAGAGAGAGAGTGAGTGGGGTGGGGGGAGAGGCAGACGGAGAGAGAGAATCCAAAGCAGACTCCCTACCGAGTGTGGAGCCCAACACCAGGCTCGATCCCATAACCCCAAGACCATGACTGAAACGACTGAGCCACCCATGCCCCACTAGTAGTATTTTTAAGTAAGCTCAACACTCTACGTGAGGATTGAACTTACAACCCTGAGATCAAGAGTCACATGCTCTACAGGCAGAGCCAGCCAGGTGCCCCCCTTCTTTAAATTCATGTTTAACAAAATAATATAATAGATACAGAAATGAAAAGTAAAATAAATCTTCTAACCAAGGAACACAGGACTTGTTTTAGATTCCTTTAAAAATTTTTCAAAATAGATTTTATTTTATAAAGCAGTTTTAGGTTCACAGTACAACTGGGGGGAAGGTACAGAGATTTCTCATAGATTCTGCCCCTTCCTCCAGGCTCCCCCACGGCCAACGTCTTCTGCCAGAGTCATCCATTTGCTATTGTTGATGAACCTACTTTGACACATGATTGTTACTGTAGGTCCAGAGTTTCAATTAGGGTTCACTCTTGGTGCTGTGCAGGCTGGGGGTTTTGGCAAATGTATCATGACATGTACCTACCATTAGAATATACTTAATAGTTTCACTGCCCTAAAATCCTCTGTGCTCTGCCTATTCATCCCTCCCTGTCCCATAACCTCTGGTATCCACTGACCTTTTTTACTGCCTCCAGGATTTTGCCTTTCCTACAAATGTCATAGAGTTGGAATCATATAGTACGTAGCCTTTTCAGATTGGCTTCTTTCCCTTAGCACTATACACTTAAGGTAACTCCATTTCTTTTCATGCCTTCATAGGTCATCTCTTTTTAGCATTATCTGTATTCCATTGTCTGGGTATAAAATTCCTTTTTTAGAGCTCAAAGCTTTTTTTTTTTTTTTTAAGGATTTTATTTATTTATATTTAGAGCACACAAATGAAGGGGGGACTTTGGGGGGAGAGAAGCGAAGGAGGAGGGAGAGGGGGAGAGAATCTGAAGCAGACTGCACGCCCAGCACTGAGCCCCACGGGGGTTCCATTCCACGACCAGGAGATCATGACCTGAGCTGAAACCAAGAGTTGAATGCTTACCTGACAGCCACCCGGGTGCCCCTAGAGCTCAAAACTTAATAGAGATTTTAAATGAAAAGATTTAAAACCAGAGAAGGAAAAAAAAGTTAAAATTATTATTTGAAGTTATTTTTTACAATACGGCATGAAAGAGTAGTCATATTCTTGTAATTCAATATGTAAGAATATATAAATATAAGTACTGTTTTGTGGAATGTTGTTCCTTTGTTGACAAAGTTAAGGAAATGCTAAAATCTCAATAGAGTCAACGAGGAAAGGACAAATAAAAGTTAAGACATCTAATAATGTAAATATAGGTCATGGGTAAATATCATAGTAGAAAAAAATCTATATCTTGAGGATATTTAGTTGTAGCAGCAGACAGCTTTTCAAGCAGATTTTTTTTTTCAGATTTTTTATGGGTGTGGTTGATATTTAAGCTTTGCTAGCCTAGCATCAAACACCTCTTACTGATGGATTATGAATTTCATCCTTTAATTTTTGACTTTTTTTTTTTTAAAGATTTTATTTATTTATTTGACAGAGATAGAGACAGCCAGTGAGAGAGGGAACACAAGCAGGGGGAGTGGGAGAGGAAGAAGCAGGCTCATAGCGGAGGAGCCTGATGTGGGGCTCGATCCCATAACGCCGGGATCATGCCCTGAGCCGAAGGCAGATGCTTAACGACTGAGCCACCCAGGCGCCCCTAATTTTTGACTCTTAATTTAACATGCTATAAAACAGTGACAATTCTAATCCTTTGAAGTGAATTTTCATTGGTACTCACTTTGTTTGGGATAAGAAAAGTTTTTCATAGCATCTTTCTTAAGAGATATGAAAGCTTTTCAGACCTTGCTAATTTCGAGAACTTTCCTAAATGGTAATTTGGAGATATTTATCACAATTCCTACCGGGTGAGTGAAAAAACATATACACAGACTGTAAGCCAAACTCTTGGAAGTTAATTCATAAATCAGCAGGGATAAGTGAAAACAGAAATTCTGTGTTTTCACTCTTGGGGTATCATGTTTTGCCTTATAAACTTTCCCTTGTTGATTTTAGTCATGTAGCAAATTGGCATGATTTGTACTTTATTACATCATAATGTATAACAACTTAGGTAACCGTATAAATTCTATTTCATTTTCTATCTTTAACCCCACTCCCCAATGGTGGAATGAAGGTGATTAGGTATAGTGCTTATGATTAAGAGGCCTGGTTTGGAAGCACAGACACGGGCTGAAGTCTTGACTCTGAAATTTACTGAGTGTGATCTTGGGAAGATAACTTCAATCTGTCTCATCTGTAAAAAAGAAATGAGAGAGAGAGAGAGAGAGATACATCTATATCATATAATACCTACATACTAAGAGTTTTTTAATGGCAATAAGACCAAATATTAACTAAGGTAGAAAGTTGTTCTTCTTGTTTTATCGATCATAGGTTCCTCCAACAATAGGAATTTAAACTTTACCTTAAATTATTTAAATGTGTATTTTCCTGTTATTTTTGGACTGAAAGAAAATTCCTTCTTGAGCTTTTTCTCTCATGTGCAGATTTTTGAGGTTTCATCTGTTATAATGGGACTGGCACATAAAAACACGTGGGGGTGGGGAAAAAACACCTTTGTGCTTCTAATATTATATTCAAGGAATCTAAGTTTTTGTATTGAAAAGGTGCCTTTGTTTGCTCATGATCATGGAATAATCAACATTTTAACTTGAGTATGTGTAGAAGCATCCAAAGTTTAGAACATACATGTTGTAACTTACATACTTGCTGCTTGATGGGCTCCAGCTAAAATTATGATTCAAGTAAAATGGGCCACAACTGTTAATTATTTTAAATATTGGAGTCAAACAGAAAGCCCTGGTCTATGTGACAAAAATTGTTGTGTTAATTCTGACACCACACTGGGTTTTTTTTTTTTTTTTTTAAGTTGGAAACAAAGCCTACCTCTGTACCACAAAACACACTGATGTTCTACTTATAATAATATATGAACCTAAAGGCAGGACTGACACCTTCCACTGTCATTGCCTACAAACGCAGTGACTGCTTCTTGAGCTGGTTTCATCATTCCTCTATAAATGAGTGCCCTCAGGATGCTGGTCTGTTGTACGTTGTCCAAAGGTTCTAGGAAGACACTTCACTGATGTGTTTCTTTAAAATACATCTTAGTTGTTTGATAACATAATTTAGATTTCATTGGTTGGAGAAGAGGAGCAGTCCGTTGTGGGGAGACCTCTTTGGGGACATGACGATTAAAACTGAGATGTAAAATTTGAAAAGAAATTAATCAGTCCAAGAACGAGGAGAAGAGCAATTCAGGCAGAGAGAATAGCATGGTTTATGACCCTGAGGCAGAAAAAGATTGACATATTTAAGGATATGGATAAAAGCCAGAAATACTGGCCCCTTTGACCAGGGCAAGACATGAGCCTGCCTGGTTCATGGTAGGCTATTTGCCTGGGCCTTGAAAAGCCATGATTTGGCTTATATGCGGACCTGCTTGGAAGAGGAAGATTTGTGTGCTTAGAAGACAATTGATACATGCTCTGTTCCATCGCATTTGACTCTGGGATTTCTGCTCGTAAGGGATTTCTTTTCTTTTCTTTTTTTAAAGATTTTATTTATTTATTTGACAGAGAGACAGCCAGCGAGAGGGAACACAAGCAGGGGGAGAGGGAGAGGAAGAAGCAGGCTCCCAGCGGAGGAGCCCAATGTGGGGCTCGATCCCAGAACACTGGGATCACGCCCTGAGCTGAAGGCAGACACTTAACGACTGAGCCACCCAGGCACCCCTCTTAAGGGATTTCTGCTTGGAATCGGACTGGCTTATGTGCCAGTCCCATTATAACAGAATGACTTTGTGATCCTAATAACCACTTCCTGGGGTCCACCAGTGATGCTTTTCTCTTTAGTGGCACAGGAATTTGAGGCACAGAATGAAAAGTTAGAGTACCGTGAAGAGGCCATTGATCCAACTGTAGGCTTCCTTCCTTTTGCATAAAGAACGACAGAAAAAAATCTCTCTTTGGAATAGCAGTTGAACTTGAGAGGAAACTTGTATTCAGTTCTTTGCGGTCTTCTAAATATTGCCAACCAGCCATGGCCTTGAACAGAGGCACAGATGATCTAGGTTGTGAGCATATCTGTGAAATCAAACACTGAACCGTGGAAGCCACATGCCCCCAGGAGGAAGTTAGGGCTCTATTATAGGGCACTCAACTCTTTCACAGTAAGGAAATGTAACTCCCAACCCAAACCCAAATACTGTCATGGAAGTTAGTCATAGATCATAGACTACAAATCCCAGAAAAAAGCTAAAAGATGGCAAAATCCAAATCCCCTCGTTTTGTAGATACGGAGTCCCAGAGAGGTGAAGTGACTATCTATGGATAGACATGAAATGACTTGCTTAAGGTCACACAGATAGTTAGAAATGAGCTAGGTTTAGAAGAAAGTGCCCTAATTTCTTTCTTTCTTTTTTTTTTTTTTTAAGATTTTATTTATTTATTTGAGAGAGAGCGAGCACACAGGTGCGGGGTGGGGGGGGGGAGGCAGAGGGAGAAGCAGGTTCCCTGCTGAGCAGGGAGCCTGACATGGGGATGGATCCCAGGATCTTGAGATCGTGACCTGAGCCGATGGCAGATGCTTAACCAATTGAGCTGCCCAGGTGCCCCTCAAGTGCCCTAATTTCTAATCCAATGCCTTTCTCACTAGGACTTACCCCCAAATAACCAAATTCTTATATCAACATTAAAAAAGAAAAAAAATATTTAATACAGAACAAAAAGATTCGTAAGATTATATCTAACCTCAGGTACATTGTTAAAAAGTTACCATTTTGAATACCTGCAATGCAGTTTGTAGCCACTGATGCCAGGCTCCAAATTTTGAAAGTACTGGCCATATCACAGTGATTGCCATGAGTATTTTCTCATAAAATAGAGGATTGCGTATGTTCTGTGACCAGATCTGTACCTTTCCTACGCACCGCACCTAGTCCTTTACTCCTCTTCACGCTCACTCTTATGCCTCTGGTCTCATCAATTTTCTCCTTTGAGAAGGAAAGAAATTCTGTCATTGTTTATCCTATGATGAATTTTGGACTCGTAATTCAGCCTTTTACTGATTTTAGAGATGTATGAACTCTTGAAATAAAACCCACATCCGGAAACTCCACAGAATCTAATTTCAAGAGAACTGGTTATATGGAAGTGTCTTAGCCTTATGGATCATTATGTGTAAAGAACATGGCCTAACCGTATTTTTCATCCAGCCGTTGTTTTTAAAATTTCGGAAATGGACCGGCCATCGGATATGTTTAGCAAACAAATACATTTAAGGTCAAGGAAGGAAATTGAAGCTGGATGATCTTGTTACACTTAGCAATCCATCTTTAGTCGGATTTAGTCCTATTATGTAGCCATTACATGTGCAGTTTTAATGAAGGGAGGACATCACTCACTTCCCAATTGGGCCCAGCGGGAAGATCTGCCCATTTGTTCCCACGGACCGGAGGGTGTATTTGAGGTACAAGCACTCGACAGTTGAGGGGGTTTGCTTCAAAGTGACTTTGACTCTGAACTTCTTCCTTCTGCTGCTTCTGTCCAGGGCAGGGGTTATTTGGAAGTAGTAAAACAAACACACCAGGAAACATGCTCGTGAATATGGTATTAATTAATATTTTCTAACTTCGTGTGGCAAATCCTGACTTCAGATAAATGCAAATCTCTACGCATCTCAGTGTCTTCAGCATATTTTATGCAAATAGTTGTTAAGAATAAAAATTCTAATTTCAAATGAAGAAAATTCATGACATGCATCTTGGCTTGTGGTTTAATCACTGTGTACCCAGGAAGGTATCGACAGTTGTCCCGTGGAAGCTATTAAAGTTGCTGTCCAAGGTTAAATGAAATTGCAGTTTATCAGAGCAGCATTGAGAAAATAAGGGAATCTGTTCATGGCTCTTGATTAATGCCAAGCGTGATCAACACAAGGGGGTTCATTAAGCTATACATCATGTGGGTAATTTCACATGTCATTGTGCTCGCTGTCTGCTTCGAGTGTGCACGGCCCCGAGTTTCAAAGTTGTATCTCTGATGCCCCCGAGTTCTCCCCGGAAGCATCCCTCTTCTTTTGCTGTACATTTTCCATGATGCATCCTTATTTTCTTTTTTGACATGGTAAGCATTTCATATACATTACTTAATATATTTTGGGACAAAAGTATATCTTGGCTTTTTAATGGGTTTCCTTCACACTATATATAATAAAAACTTATTAGGAAACTCTTTTGAATTTTCTTTTCCCTCAATCATATATATGCCTTGAAGTCTGATGTGACATGGAAAAAGCTTTTGAAACCATTAATTCAATCCATGTTATTTTTTAATATTCTAATTTATGTGTTGTAGTTAAAATATCACATGTTTCAGTGGTTTATTTTTCAATGACCTTAATTTTACTGGATGTGATGAAGGCTTTATCTGAAACTATAGGCACTGTGATTTTGGCTTCTAGTTTTACTTAACTTTTTCCTTTGTTACTTTACAAAATTAATGTTGCCAATGTTATTAATATTGAATGGAATTTGACAGCTTATTAAAGAAACAAATTTTGTGAAAGAATGAAAAATTATGATTTATCATTCCACATTATTTGTTATCTAATATATGGAATTCAATATAATCATGCTTTATCACTCTCACTTAAAAGTAGACTCTCCCAGTCACTGAAGATTTATGAGATGGAATGAACTAGAGGCCGAGATCTCAGCCTTAACATCAATGGTTGTTGCAAGGAAGGACATAGCAGAGGAAATATGACCACTGTTGAATGCAGTCTTAATATTCAAATTTTTGAGTAGGAATTTAGACAGTAAGTTCCATGTCATGTGTCTTTTAGAATCCTGTGAGTGCATATGCCAATTGGTAAAATGGGGAGGTATAATTAATAATTAATAATAATTAATAAATAATTATAATAAATAATATAATTAATAATAAAATGGGGAGAGTCCTAAAACTTCCTAAAATATCCCAGTATGACAATTGTATACTGATGACCATGGCTTGAACTTGGCTAATGTCCTATTAATTTGGAATCCTTCAGGGTTTGTTTAAAAATGGACTCCCATATGGTATCGTAATGCTTTTTAACAGTTAAGACCTAAATACACATATGAAAAAAACTTCCGTCACTGATGTGCAAAATACTGAGCTTTTTTGTTGGGGGTGATAACCTTGGGATCTCCCATTCTTGGGAGAAGATTAGAATGCCATTTAAGAGCTGGAGAAATCAAGTGCTAGCTTTTAAAGATACACCTGAATAATGGAATGTTATTTTCATGTCCATTTTTTTTTTGGGGGGGGTGGGTTCCTAATGCAATATCTACACTATCCTCAATGTGAACTGTCTGATTATTTAAACTGGGTGTTTGAAAATGTATTTTAATTGGGTCTAAGATCAAATTAGAATGGTATCTAGTGAATACCGAACATTTTCAAAAGCAACGCAACATAGAGTGTTTTCCTTCCTGGTATGTAAAGTAGGAAGGATGTGTTGTCACTCGCCAGCTTTCGTTCACAAGTTCCAGTCCCTGTGAGATGGTTCTCCCCTAAAAAATACTGCTAAGGTCATTCATATAGTCAAGGTCTTCTCGAACACTTAAAAAAAAAAAGTACTGACTGTTTTCTGCTTCCATTAATTGGCAAGGGTTTATTTACAAGACAATAATTAATTATACCTCTGGGAAGCTCAAGAGTCAACATGAATCAAAGCAGTCTTGGTAAGGAACATGGAAGTCTCACGTAATTAAGCAGGGCACTGGAGACCAATTGTTTATAGAATGATTTTGCTGGAGCTAATTGACACTAATTATTTAATCTGATTTTCTTCTTCCTAGTTACTCTTCTATAGAGTCACTGCTTTCTGCTAATGATGCGCAGGCAGCCCTCAAGGTGCTCTATGCCGCCGCTCAGGGTAGCCAGCCTTCTGTGTAGGAATGTGATATTGCTCAGATCCTTTCCTGGCAGGCTACAGAGTGTTGTATGAACAACCACGTAAGAAATCAACGGATGATCCATGGTGAAATCCTTCTCAGGCAGTCATTTGTATGGATGGCTGTTATCGCTCCCTCATATTAGAATAGTTCAGTTTTTACTCAGATTTGAGTTAAATTCATTAAAAAAAAAGTCTATGCCGTGAACTCACAGTTTCCACACAATATTTTTATGCATGAGATGAGGTGAAGACTGGAGTATGATTGAAAAGAAAAGCAGAACGTTTATGCAGCTGCTTAAATAAAAAGAAATATTCCAATTGAGCATATGGTGAAACTTAGGGTACCAATTACATGCAAACATGCTGCTTTCTAGACAGGACCTACGCTGATGGGTAAACGAAGGCTTGGGAGGCAGGCTGGCTAACTAGGAAGGGGGCAGCATGAATTGCATTTTCCAGGACCAGTGTCTCTGTGGTTTCTGCTCCTGGGCAGCTCCCTCCTCTGAACGTCCTTGTTCCCTGACAGCATTCCAAGTTAAGATAATCAAAGATGGGCATTAATTTCCTGGTTGTATATTTTGATTCATTAGCTTCTGAATCCTCCACCATATTTAGCTGTTGTATTTTGTGCAAGACGCAGGTTCTAACTAACCTTCTGTCTAAGAAATGAGGAGAAATGGAATCTCTGCCCCGTTTGTAGTACTGTGAAGGATTATAGGTTTATTTTTGGATCCCTGTTACCCATATCATCCTCTCTGGGTACACCTCCCATCCACCTTTCTGGTGATGTCCTAATCTAGTCCGTACTGGTCTCTTTCCTAAATCATTCTCTCCTCCCACTCTATTTTCTTTTCCTGTCATTAAAAGTTACATGTTCTGCAATGTATCCCTCAGTCTCCCCATCCTCTCTTTTCCAGAGTGACAGGTAGCTAAGGGGTCCGTGGTTGAGTTTAACATGCTCATTTCCCCATATCATTGCCTGTTTCGGATTTTATCAATACTTTGTTCATTGTAGAGTACCCTAAAGAACTTAGCATAGTGGGAGGATTTAGACATGAAAAGAAATATTTGGGGATATTGTGACGAGTGTAGCGGCAGCTTGTAGAATTCAGAGTGTGAGGACAGGCAGCCAATCTGAGGGTCAGTTAAAGCACCTAGAAGGTTGTGGAGTAGTCAGTCCCCCCGCCTGCAGCAAAGAATTCAGTCAGCATGGTTGAAATTCATCCCTGAGTTAAGTACCTAAATCAGCCAGAGACCTCAAAGGCAGTTCTTTTTTTAGAAAATATTATGAGATACAATAATTGCCCTTATTTTATGCCAGGCATGATTCTAATTGCTTTCCATGCTTTCCTCGGTGAATCTTCCCAAAAATCATATGCAGAAAACAATGTTTATGTATTTATTTATCTCCATTCTGCGGGTGAGGAAGCTGAGGCATTGAGGTTATGTAACTGGCCCACGTTCACATGACTGCTGAGTAGTGGAGATGAGCTTCAGCGGAAGTGCTCTGACCCCACAGCTGAGCTCCTAACCCTGGTAACCGAAGGGGACTGGCTGATGTTTTATTCCTGTGTCTTCGGTCAGCGTGGTTCTCAATCCTGGCTTTTCATTATGATCCCTGGAGGGGCATTTTAAAAGAAAACTTCATCTCTGGGGGGCGGGGCCTGGGAAGGGGCGCTTTTCCCAAGCACCCCCTGTGATTCTGATGTGCAGCCAACCCTTGAATTCCTGTTCCAGGCCCTGAAGTGGGAGCCGTTTTCCACCCACCTCCTGACTGCGCTTTGCCCACAGTTTCTCAAGGTTGTGAAAGCATGCCAACGGTCCTTTGGCAGGAAGCAGTTCCTCAGGTAGCCGTTCTCAGCACCGAAGAGTCAAACTCAATAGATCCCAGGTCTCTACATTTGTAAATAGATCAAATTGTGATAATGGTTGACCCAGACAGTTGCACACAGAGAGCTTCCTGAATGCCTCTTCCGTTCCACCACGGCTGTAATTTCAACATTTCTCCTATAGGTTATCTACATTTTAGATCTGACTGATTGTGTTTTGTTGTTTAGCATACTTTCTATTCCTTGTATTTCCTGTAAATGGTTTTTAAGATTTAGACTCTTGATGACATAAGGACTCCAATTATTTGCAAGCATGCTTCATAAATATTTGTTTTTCCTGTTGCAACGGAGGAGCATACATAATACCTAGTCCTTCTGCTTTTAAGGATGGTGAGAATGATCAGGGAAGTCAAATGTTGCCACTCTGAAACCTGCATTATCAAGTTTCCCATCAACCTTTTACCTAATGGCTTTTCGCCATTGAAGATTGTTGCAAGATTAGTTATCTCATCAGAAGTTGCAAAATGCTCATATCCTAAGTCCACCATTCCTTTTGCAATTACTAGCCACATTTCTTCTATAGATAGAACTTTTGCTCATCTGAAATCAATTTGTACGGTAAAATGCTTGATTTTTTTGCCTATCCATTTTCAGAGTAATGAATTTGGTGTCCTGATAATCTTGAAAGGAAATACGCTTTTTGTTGTTGTTAGCATTATAAACTTACAGCTTTCAATGCACTGTTGTGGTAATTCTTGATAATTACATTGTCCTATGTTCAGCTGGAAGAACCACCTCAAGTTGGGACTCTATTAGACACTGTATAGCAATCGGATAGCCTAGGCACATTCTTTGTTATTTCTGCTCTAGCCGCAGAATCAGCCCTGGCTCCCTTTCTGTGGGAAATGGTATTTAAAGGTCCTAATCTGGGCCTTAGGGGTGCTTATTGCTCCTGGCTTATCACTGGCTCTGAATCTTTTTGTTGGGCAGATATGATACAGTTTTAAGAAAGAGAAAAATAAATTATGAACATTCACTCATATTTCCAATCCCAAAACAAAATTACACATTTTTAAAAATTTAATACTCTTGATTTTATATTTGTATCTCTTTTCTCTTAACTGAAAATCTGGCTTCCCAATAGTGTTAACATAATCCATGATCATTTATTTGCTTTGTCCTTCTCTTTTTCTCTCCATTTGTATATGAATATGGATGTTTACATGTGTGTGAATATATATATGATGTTTTTACCAACAGCTCTTTGTAAGAGACTCTTAAACTGAAAGCAGTTTCCTATTTCACTGTGGTTCCTTTTGTCTTTTTGATCTGTACTGCTAGAACTGTATAGTCAAATTCTTTGTTTTAAAGTCATTTGAAATAATCTGGTTATGCCTCCAAATTAATAAATGGCTGTTTGCAATTTTAAAGGATTCCCCTTTTAAAAAATCATTTTAAATTATGTAAAACAGTTACATAGTTCCCGAGTCAAAACCGTAGAACAACTCAGAGAGGTCTGACTTTTGTCTTAGTCCTCTTCTTTTTCTTCCTTTCCCAGGTGGGTATTTTTGTTTTTTGGGTTATCCTTCCATGGTTTCTTTAGCAAATACACACACACACACACACACACACACACACACACACACGATAGAGTGCCCCTCTCTTCTTACACAGAGGTAGCCTGTAACGGGCATCTCCTTCCATCTCCTGCTCGTTTATCTAATGATATACCCGGGGCTCCTTTGCTCGCCTACCGTGTTTAGGGGTCTGTCTTGTCACTTGTCATAGGTGTATCGTATGGGTTTAGGGGTCTGTCTTGTCATTTGTCATAGGTGTATCGTGCGGGCGGCTACATCAGGTTGCTAGGTCTCCTAGTTCCTTTTTTTTCCTTTTAAGTTCTCAGTTTATTAATCCTCTCACGAAGACTCTGCAAGCCACCACAGAGAAAGTCACTGCAGAATCTTTACTCCTTCTGTTGTCCTATCTCCAGCTCACTTCTTGCCAGCACCAACAGTGGCTTTTGCAATCCCCCTGAGTTTCTTCATTCTGTTCTTGCATTCCTTTCACTGTTTTCTTGAGGTCCTTTTCTTCTCATACAGGCCATGTCTTGCAAGTCTATGTTTGGGTTCGTTTTTCTTTGCCCTATGCAAGGAATCCTAAATCATGCCCAAGCCAGTTGTCTTGCCACAACCAAATGGGTTCTGAATTCAAATACAAAGATGACATCTGGTGTGGTCTTGTACATTTTGGCTAGTTTTTCCCAAATTTCTGTTTTAGGTACTGTTGCCTTTCTGGAGTGCAGAACATCAATGACCATTAGTTTCCACTGAAGTGGTTGGCTGGTCATGAGCTTCCTGGTCCAGAGAGTTACTGTGGTGTTCGTGATGGCAGCTGAGTTTCGAGCAGCCGGGGAAGAAGAGGGCTCTCCTAGTCCTTTTTAGTTCCAACATGATTTCTTATAGTCGATTCTCTTAGCCTCTGGAGGACTCCAGTCTTTTTGGCCCACCGCCCCATTTCTTGTCCGTGTGGCCTTCAGCCCCTGGCCGTGCTTAGCATAGGCAGTCACTAAATGTTGGGTGACCATAATACAAACAACGATGAGGTCTCTTTCATTTTACTTACAGAGAATCCCTAAAGTTAAGACCCACCTTTTCTTTCTTGATTTGCCCCCTTGTTTTTCAGCCAGGTTGACCTTAAAATAATCTTATCTTTTCCTGCTCTAAATCTGCCTCTTTCTGAATCCACTTTCTCTTTGATCTCCCCTCCTCATGGGCCTAACATATCTGATCCTGCCTCCCCATAGTCCTGGATGGCAATAGATTTCAGGATGTGGAGATTTTTCTATCTTACAGGTTCTCTTACTTCTCCAGAATCACCCCTCTCAGGAACTCATCCATTCTCAGTTACAACAAAGGCTATCTTTAAAAAAAAATTCTTTTTGTTTACTTATACTCTACTTCATTCCAGAGGGGATTCTAGGCCCTTAACTGTGACTATATTAGTTATTTAGTGTCTGACCAGAGCATTGGAGAAAGGTTTTCAAGTATGGGCATAAAAACTCCTACGTATATACCAGACAAACCTTTCAGAAGCATTCTGATATTGAAATAAGTGCTAAAATATTGTGTGTGTTATTACTAAATTAAAAAGTCATGTTCAGGGGAAAAAAAGTCACGTTCAATAGCGCAGATAATCATAGCATGTGGCTTCTAAAATTTTACATGCCACTTTATAGGAATGTGATTCCTAAGGTTAATCAGAAGCTCCTGCAGGCTGTCTTTATCTTATCATGGTTGCTAATCCATCTGAGTTTGGGAGTGTGAATTATCTCAAAAGCTAAACTTTAACTGAATTCTCCAGTGGATTTATAGAAGACATTCTTGAGAGTAATTGAAATTTATAAAGAAGCTGTTTTTCTTTGGTGGATATAGAGAAATGAAAGGTGAAAATACATTTGCCTTATTTCCCTGGGCAAAGGGAATTTAAGAAATCACCAATTTAAGAATAATTGCTCACATTTTCTCCTAAGTTTTTTATTCTGGATATAAATGTAATACATGCTCAGATTATGAAATATAGATCTTTCCCTAAACAACTGTGATAAGCACTATTAATATTTTGATATATTTCTTTCCAGGATTTTTCTAAATATAAAACAAATTTCTGTAATTTAAAATGCAGTTGAAATTATATTACATGTAGTCTTTTCTATCCTTCTTTTCTTCACTTTCCATTATGTTTATTCAGCATGTTTAAGCCAAATCATTAAAAATTCTTTGTAATATAATTTTAATACTTTTATAGTATTCCATTGTACAGAAATTGCGAAATTTATGCAATTGTTCCTCTGTCATCTCACAATTTTTAAAAATATAAGCCGTTGTTTACATATTAGGTCATTTCCTCACGCTGTACTCCAGAAGTGAAATTACTGAGGACCAGCCTGCTCAGTGTTTGCTATGTCATCCCTACTCTTCATCAAGATGGTCCAGTCCGTCAGGAAGTAAAGGAGATAGAACTTTTGTCCTGATATCAATCACGATACGTAGAATGCCTGTCAAGAAGAGCTGTCATTAGTTAATGAGAGCATCCCTCAGCATGAGTAGATTTGAGCCCCAGCCCGTCCCAGATGGCTTGGCACGGAACAGTGCAAGGACACTGAGGAGAGGACGGGATCGCTGGGTTCTAGTCTCAGCTTTTCCACAGTCGGCTTGTATGACCTCAGCAGCATTAACACCCCTATGCCTCAGTGCCCTAGTCTACAGAGTGAGGGAAATGTACTATATTTACTAAAGATTCTGCTAGTTCCCAGATTCCCTGATTTTATGTTTGGAAGTTTAAGGTGACCTACACAGGTCCAAAGGCTACTGTCTAAAGATGTGGCCGGTTGGCTTCCTCTTGTCGGTATGCCATCAAAGCCATCCTTTATTAGCAAATGAGGAGAGCACAGCTTGACTTGTACTTTGGCTCAGTCCTACTTGTTCTAGTTCATGCAGCTTATTTGAGGAAGTACCAAGTTACCTGACAGTCCTGTTAGAGTCTGCCTCTTACCCCCTGGCAAAGCCTTTGATTTACATATCACAGTCTTCAAGAAAAGTTCTAGAGGCAATTATCTGGAAGTTTCTGCTCACTAATAACTCAGACCTTTCATCTGCCAATGTAAGGAGACATGCAGATCAGGAGTGTCAACTCTCCACTAAAGCCCACTACTTGTCATCCGTCCTCTGACAAATGACACCTAGTAGAAAAAAGACAAATTTACTTTAAGAAGTTGAAAATGTCCCTTGAAGCCTGAGGTAGAGGAATAAAGTATTAATTTGCCATTGATCTTCAGCCTAAGGTAAGGGTTTACAGAGCGGCAGTTGTAGCCAACTTATCACGTGGCTATGACACTGGGGAACTGCCAACAACATCTCTTCTAAGAACAAGAGCAGTACTCACCAAGCCATCCACGCTCACCCTCAAATGGAAAGGAATGGCCGCTGACAGAAGGATCTCAGAGCACAGATTGTTACACGGCAGTGGTTCTCAAATTTTAGCATGCACGAGAGCCATGTGTGAAAACAGGAATTGCTGGACCTTATCTCCAGTGCTTGATTTAGTGGGTCTAGGATGGGGCACAAGAATTTGTATTTCTTGCAAATTCCCAGATAGGCTGATAGTGCTGGTCCAAAGACCACACTTTGAGAATCAGTGGCCTCCTGGATTTGAAGCACACTTCATTGTAATTACACTGGTTCCTTCCATTTGAATGGAAGGTGAGGTTGCGATACCGATGTGAGATCCTTTTATAAGGAGAGGTGAAGGGTAGTAGCTACAGGTGGGGCTGTCTACAGAGGCTAACCCACGGAGAGTCCAGGTAGTAAAATAGAGAATATGGAAGCTAGAGTGTAACGGCTGAGGGTGTTCCTAGCGGAATTTGGCTGTCAGAGATGAGTAGCTAAGCCTAGAGAAGAAGCCACATGGTAAGGAGCTTAACTGGCAGCAAAATTGCCTCTTTACAGAATAACAATCCAGAGATCAGTTACACATTGAACTAGTCAATTATCAGCTTCTATCGGTTTACACCTTTCTCGATCAGTAAGATTACACCTAGTTTTCTCTGAAAATAGGAATAATAGTGATAGATTACTAATAGAGTAGGCTATTATGGAATATTGGCTAATAGGAAACATCTCCTTTTCTTGCATTTTTTTTCCACAGAAGAATTTTTCACATTTAAATGATCTGCATCTTCAAGTACTTGCCACTTACAAAGGGAGTTCGATATACCACAGCTCCCAGGAATCTGGACAGGAAGAACTCTACTTTATAGTTATTGTCTCCTAGAGGCACTCCTTCTTGTCCAAGTTTCAGCCAGAGAATCAATGGGGAGCAAACCAGGATCAATTTTAATTGATTGTTCAGGTTTTTAAATAATTGGCATTCTTCCTTAATGCTTGACAGAATAACAACTAGATTCTGATGCCCTGTAATTTTAACTCCCATTTTAAATGCATATTACTGTATAGCAACTATTGTACCTACAAACAGCACACTGCCCTCACGGTATGTCAGAGGAAATAGCTGAGCAGAATAAAGGAGAAATGGGGCAAAATTCACACATACACAAACACGTAGGCTCCAGCTGTCACGGTTTTGGTCAAGATGTCCATTTCTGAAAACAAACTTTTACAAATGTTAAATTGATATGCTTTCATTTCCTCCTAAACTCACATTTGTGAACTTCTCCAAGATTATGTCAAGAGATTAATCGTTCCAAAACAGGAGAGAACAGGATTAGGAAGAGTCTTGAAAACCAGGTTTGAGGGCGCATGGGTGGCTCAGTCGTTAAGCATCTGCGTTTGGCTCAGGGCGTGATCCCAGAGTCCTGGGATCAAGCCCCATATCAGGCTCCTCCACTGGGAGCCTGCTTCTTCCTCTCCCACTCCCCCTGCCTGTGTTCCCTCTCTCGCTGGCTGTCTCTCTTTCCATCAAATAAATAAATAAAATCTTAAAAAAAAATAACTTAAAAAAAAAAAACAGGTTTGGACACTAGCACACATTGGAAATCTAGCAGATGTGGAAGGCAACCCACCTAACGCCTATTCCCCCCTTCTCATCTTGCTAATAGAATCTAGACATTGGGGCAGCCATTGTCCCTAGCCTCAAGGGAGACAGAACATTAGTATTTATATTTATTATATATCATATACATTATTATATATTAATATTTGTAAAAGCTCAGCAGCAGCTATGGATGAGAATACTTGGTTTAAAGTTTGAAATCACTGAATTTTAAAACAAATTGCTTATAATTCCCCTTCACACTTTTTTGATATAAGAATATTTAAAGACAAAATAAGGAAACTATGGGGGCGCCTGGGTGGCACAGCGGTTGAGCGTCTGCCTTTGGCTCAGGGCGTGATCCCGGCGATCTGGGATCGAGCCCCACATCAGGCTCTTCCGCTATGAGCCTGCTTCTTCCTCTCCCACTCCCCCTGCTTGTGTTCCCTCTCTTGCTGGCTGTCTCTATCTCTGTCAAATAAATAAATAAATAAAATCTTTTTTAAAAAATAAGGAAACTATGATTCCCCTGTACTTGTGGTGTATAGAATTAGAAAACATGTGGACCTGCCTAAATATTCATTTTTGAGCCCTGTCATAGCTATTTTCCATACACTCTCATTGAATTCTTACAACACTATGGAAAAGTACAATTAATATGCCCATTTTATAGATGAGAATATTGAGGCTAGGCTGGGAGGTAGTCAGTGGAGTCAAATCCAGATGTTTTGGGCTCCAAGCTTCATAATCTTTCCACTCTACTGCTTTTCAAAGGTTTCTCTTGGGGTCCCTGGCTGGCACAGTCAGAAGAACATATGACTCTTGATCTCAGGACTGTGAGTTAGAATTCTACGATGGGTGTAGAGACTAGTTAAATAAATATTAAAAAAAAAAAAAAGCTGTCTCTTTTCATTTACTTCCCAGTAGCTGGTTCCTATTCCTTGCTTATCTAGTACAAATCCAAGACAGTAACTTGGCATTTCTGACTCTCCACTCCAATGCTCTGGCTCCTAAATTTAGGATTCAGTCCAGTCATGACCCAGTCCTTTTGGACTACTTTTTAGGATCCAGACTGTGTCTCTAAGTTCAAGTCCTGCTGCCCACACCCTTCTACTCCTAGGAGCCTTCCAGTGCCGCCAGTCCTGGAGGAACAACAGAGATTGCTTTGAGCTTCTTGATAATGCACTTTTAGAAGATGCTTTCCACTTGTGCAAATATTTGCTGTGAATCCTCAGGAGTTAAATTCCTCTGCACATTATGTCTCAGTCGACTTTGGGATGGTAATGATCAGAATTAGCTATCTACCCTCCGCTGTCTGGATAAAAATCAGGTGTCAATTTTAGTGATACCTTTCTTGTAATGAACTGTAACTGTTTTGTTTTTAAGATTTTATTTATTTATTTTAAAGAAAGCATGCAAGCAGGGGGAGGAGCAGAGGGAGAGGGAGAGAGAGAATCCCAAGCAGACTCTATGCCGAGCGTGGAGCCTGACGAGGGGCTCGATCTCGTGATCCTGAGAACAGGAGTCGGATGTTTAACCACCTAAGCCACTGAGGTGTCCCCGAACTGTAACTGTTAATGCATCTTGCAAGAGAGCCTAAGGTCTGAATTCCTTCTTTCACCACCAGTGGCCAAACAGCCTTAAGTAATTTGTCATCGTTAGTGTTTTGCTTGGCTGTCAACCAAATATTCTTTACCCGTAATCAGTGTATATTTTTTTGGAAGAAAATTCTTGAGCCTATATAAACTGACTTGATTTATTTTGTTTCTGATATTTCTCTTACTTTACTCCTGTTTCAGTCTGTTGCATCTAAGCTGTTGAATTCGATTAAGAAGGCCCATTTTTCCAAATGACCAAAGTAGTTGTGAAAAATATCACTGTTAACTTTCTGAATAATATAGCACCTCAATTCATGTTGGTTCGCACTCACTGAACATGCCATTTTTTTTACTGTGTAAATATGACAGAGGTATATTGATCTCATCTCTTAAGTGCTTAATCAAACTCTATTAATACTGTTGGCCATAAACCATCAGAAAGACGTGGCTTTGAAATGTTTGCATCTATGAATCAAACTTAAATGAAATAATTTATCATAAGACTATTTTTCCAGGGCCTAAGGGGAGTTGATCCTAGATTTTTCGTGCTGTGTTATTAACTTGCATGTTGGCTTTGTCTAATTCTATGAAAAGTATGCTGATTTATTAGAATGCTCATTCTACGGTAAACTGTAATTGGATGCTCTTGAAAGAATGAGTTTCATTGATCTAGTCAATGACCACAGATATTACTGAAGTAAACCTCTTAACAGTGTTGGGGCGTATTTTGGCCATGATCAATGTTTCTGAATCTTCCCTTGTATTTTTGTTGTTGTTGTTGTTTTGTTTTATTTAGCACTATCTACACTGATTTAAATCTGCAGCAACTGTTAAGGGCTAAATTTATCTTGACACAAAGTTTCATTACTTTTCTGGAGCTGCAAACTTTTCTTTGTTTATTATAGATTAAAAATCTTCCCTGACAGCTTTGAAAATAATCTATTTGTACTTATGTCAATATGCATCAATGGTTGACAGTAAGTGAAAAATTAAAAACATTGCCCTTAAACAATTAAACTGAGTTTCTTTCTTTTTCTCCTTCCTCCTTTCCTCCCTCCCTCTCCTTCCTTCCTCCCTCCCTCTCCTTCCTTCCTTCCTTCCTTCCTTCCTTCCTTCCTTCCTTCCTTCCTTCCTTCCTAAAGATTGCAAGTGTCTACCTTGGTGGTTTCTAAAGAAATTCTGAATTTTCTAAAAACAAAAGGTCAATTTCAACAGGTTTGAGTCTTTTCTGTATGCCAGTGAGTAGAAATTGACAAGTAATGTGCTAGAGGATTAATAATGAGCCTGATCTTGACACAGCCAGAGAACTAGCTTTTATCATGGGATGTGCTGGCTTTGCAAGTAACTTTCCATCCTATTTAACAAAATGAAGCCTGAAGAAAAAAATCAGGAACGGGTTCCAAACTACATGTGAGCTGTTTATCAGTTTTCTGAATTAGACATCATGGAAAATGTAGAATATACAGTTTAGTGATATTTTATTAGAATTACAGGACAAGAGGGGAAAAGAAAAAACCACAGCAGATACATGCACGGTACACTTTGTGGTTAGAGTAGATGTTACTTGAGAATGTTTGATTTTTATGACCCTCATTTTAATGTCTACAATAAAGTTACATTTTTCTCTGGGTGTAAGGAAAATAAGGATACTATGTTTATGTGGCTTTCTTTAAAAATATAGTACAAGCAGGCTATACAAGCACATACTATAAAATTTAGAAAGTAGAGGGGCGCCTGGGTGGCACAGTCGTTAGCGTCTGCCTTCAGCTCAGGGCGTGATCCTGGCGTTCTGGGATTGAGCCCCACATCAGGCTCTTCTGCTGGGAGCCTGCTTCTTCCTCTCCCACTCCCCCTACTTGTGTTCCCTCTCTTGCTGGCTGTCTCTCTTTGTCAAATAAATAAATAAATAAAATCTTAAAAAAAAGAAAGAAAGAAAGTAGCAAAGGGATTTGAGATAAAAAGTAAGCCTTCCCTCAACTACCCAGTAGCCAGCTATGTACCTAATCGCTTCTCTGCAAGTATACTTCTAGAGACACATTCCATGAACTTACAACTATGTGTGTCTTTGTATGTGTGCACGTATACACAAATGATAGCACACTGCATGGTGTTCTCTACCTTGAGTTTGTTTTTAATTTAACAATGCTTTTTAAAAAGTTTTCCATATCATTACATGCCGTTGTCTCATACTTTCAAAAAACTGCATAGTAATTCATTCTATGGGTGTACCATAATGTATTTTACCAAACCTCCATTGATGGACATTTAGGTCTTTTCCAATTCCTTGTTGTGCTGAATAACATTGTAACAAATATCCTCTTACATAGATTATTTCTTACACATGCAAGTATATCTGTAGGTTATATTTGTGAGTGGAATTGTTGGGTCAAAGGGCATGTTTAAGGAAAATTTGGGCAAGCATTGCCAGAGTGATGTTTTAATCTTTAACAGTTGGTTCAGCACAGGGTCTGATCCGTCAGAATAGATGTCAGCTGTATGGCAACTGGTCAAGGCTGGATATCAGATGAGAACTCTGTCAAACCCCCTCCAAAGATGTAATTGATTGGTTTCCTTTAAATCATGTTTATGAGAATAGATACCATGCTCTTCCGTTATTATTTCCACTTATAGAAAATCTAAATCTCTAAAAATCTCACTGGTTTTTATATGACCATTATTGCCAAGAAAATGTTACCTGGAGACCACTGCAGTGGTAAATTGCCATATTCAAACTACATATTAAGTGTAGTAAGTATTCATAACAAAGACAAATTCAGCATTGCCTGTCAACGTTAATGCCATGCAGGGGTCCCTGCCCACGTGACTGAGTAGGTGACTAGAGCAAAGGGTCTATCTGCTCACCATTAGAAGGTAAGCTTCACGGGGGCAGAAAGTTGTTTTTTTTCCTACGACATTATCTTCAACACCGAGAGAAATGCCTGGTGGTAGAGAGCAAAATTGTATTTCCCTATTGATTAAATAAATGGACATTGAACTGAGAATCAGGGAGATAGAGACTCTTCCCTACAAGAGCAGTGAAAGCTTGTGGAATATTCACATAGTGACACTTTTCTGCTTGTATATTTTCTGTTTCCTAACTTTTTGAAATTGGTCACTTATTTTTTTTTAATATTTTATTTTTATGTTTTTATTTTGAGAGAAGGAGACAGCAGAGCAAGAGAGAGCACGAGCAGTGGGGAGGGGCAAAGCGAGAGGGAGAAGCAGGCTCCCCACTGAGCAGGGAGCCAGATGTGGAGTTTGATCCTGGGACCCAAGGATCATGACCTGAGCCAAAGGCAGATGCTTAACCGACTGAGCCACCCAGGTGTCCTGAAATTGGTCACTTACTAAAGATATACCCTGAAGTCAAAATTGTTGAAGCAAAGCCTAGATTTCACCATTAGGTCTTTTAATTCAGCTCCTTGAGGAAGAGTATCTATGTTTGAATATTCTTAGACCATGATTATTGCTAAAATTTGCACATTTTATAATGTGGTAATTGTATCTAGCTGGTGGATGTCTTTTGTTTTGGAGGGCTGGGGTGTAGATACTTTCGAATGTAGAATTTAACACCTGAAGTAGTAATTATGTGTACTTAGAAATTACAGGGTAGAAATTGGAAATTGGAATGGAAAAGGCAGGTTATAGAAAATAATATGCAATATATAGATGTATGTGTTGAGTACTGTGGGGACACATAGCAAAAAATGCTTGTGATACCTTAAAACAAAGTTGCTGAGTTTCTTAATTCTCTCCCACCTCCCTTCCACCTCCAATTCATGAGAAACAATGAAATAAAGTCAGGTAGCAAAATGATGCCTCAAACACCACAGTAGTAACGCGGAATTTAGTGCTGTCTCATAAATTTAAATTGTCTAGGAAAAGCATGCTCTAGAAATATTGTTTCACAAATAATACAATGTCTTCAAAACAAACAATTATTTGGACTTCTTCAGTCTTTCTCCCACATAAATGTAATACTGTATTATAAACACAGGGACTTGAGATGACTAAAAAAACAGCCCAGAATTTCACATGAATGGAAATTAGCTAAATGTAGTAGTGAGTCTCTACAGAAACTTTATTTATTTATTTATTTATTTATTTATTTATTTATTTTTAATGATTTTTTATTATATTATGTTAGTCACCATACAGTATATCCCCGGTTTCCGATGTAAGGCTCGATGATTCATTAGTTGCGTATAACACCCAGTGCACCATGCAATACGTGCCCTCCTTACTACCCATCACCGGTCTATCCCATTCCCCCACCCCCCTCCCCTCTGAGGCCCTTAGTTTATTTCTCTTAGTCCATAGTCTCTCATGTTTCATTCCCCCTTCTGATTACCCCCCTTTCTTTATCCCTTTCTTCTCCTACTGATCTTCCTAGTTCTTATGTTCCATAGATGAGAGAAATCATATGATAGTTGTTTTTCTCTGCTTGACTTATTTCACTTAGCATTATCTCCTCCAGTGCTGTCCATGTTGCAGCAAATGTTGAGAACTTGTTCTTTTTGATGGCTGAGTAATATTCCATTGTATATATGGACCACAGCTTCTTAATCCATTCATCTGTTGAAGGGCATCTCGGCTCCTTCCACGATTTAGCTATTGTGGACAATGCTGCTATGAACATTGGGGTGCATATGGCCCTTCTCTTTACTACGTCTCTATAGAAACTTTAAAAGAGTGTGAGTGCTATGCAGTTTTCTGGAAAGGCTCTCACTGTAAGCTTCACGAGGAGTGGGTTTATTTGGTTCACCATCATGATCTAGGACCTGACACATAGTAGGTACTCAACAATTATTTGCTGAATGAGTAGGAAGAATGCTCTGTGTGAGGCTCAGGAGGTTCTCAGCAAAAGCAACAAGTGGTCAGCATTTGTTAAAGTGTTGAGCTTCATACAGAAAAGAGTTTGAATGTTGAGTTATTAAATAATGGTCATGAAATCACTCCTGGATCCCATTAAGCCCCAGGCTGAGGGGTGAGCCGTTAATTTTCATAGCTGTACTAAATAGTTACATGGCGTATCAGTCAAGGTGATATATCCCTCTAAATCCCTTGGAAAGCACCCAAGGCCAGAAGCCAGATATCATTATAAACTTGGCTTGGAAAACTGCTCATAAAGTGGGTCCTGGAATTTTTTTTCCCAGTGTAAAGAAAATAATGTAATAACGGGATGGTGTCTCTTCCCCTTTTCCTTTGAAAATGCTTTTAGTATTACGATCTATTCAATCAAGGATTTAGGGGTATTCTAATAATAAATGTTTCTGTGTTTTATATTCAGTACTTACTAAAGTGGATACTTGCTGCGTTGTGTTATCAGATCAAAATCTCTATCAATCAAAGGGGGAGAAGAGAGGAGCTTATTGGGTTTTGTAAAGATCGTTTTATCAGGAAAACTGAAAATTACTAAAGTTTTATTTGAGGGTAGTAAATGGGAAGATTTTCCGTGTAAGGATTGAATGTAGTTAAATAATAATGGAAGAATGTTGAACAGATAAGGCTTCAACAGATAAGGCTTTCGAATTTTACAGAGAGCTTTAGTTATAATATGCAATTAAGCGTATTGGAAAAGCTATTGAAAAGAAAGCATAGTTCCACATTGTTAAAGAAATGAAGCCTGGAAGCAATATTCACAATTAACATCAGGTTAGTTCATCATCCCTTGATTTACAGCGATACAACAATGTAGTGTGGCACACATTTTTCAAAATCCAATTGCTCATCTATTTCAGGGCGAAATGAATTGGAACACTATTAGAACTTCATCTTGGTGGCTGACCTAAAGTGGAAATGCACGCAGCAGTGCTATCAAGCTGACATTACTTCTGGGGACTACATCAGGTTTCTAGGATTGTTTTTCATCATGAGTGTCCCTCATGGCCTTTTTATTCCTGGAAAGGGTGGAATTCCCTTTGAAGTAAAAGTGAGTTCTGCACGTGAGGTAAATGTGAGTCTCACCGTGGATGTGGTAGGATAAGGAGGGATTAGGATGAACGTAAATTACTCTTCCAACCCTTTTCGTGCACCTGTTCTTCCACCCAAAAACATCCTGCTGAAGCCCTTCTCTCCCCTCCCCTCCCCTCCTCCTCGTCCCTGCTCCTGCCCCCCACGCCCCAACCAAATAAAGCTTTTTGGTGAATCCATTTTCCACTTGTTAGTCAAGAGATGATTTAGCAGGTTTCCAAGGATTTTTGCAGAATGTGTTGAGAAAAATATTGAATTTCCCACATACAGTTTCCTTTGGGGCCGTGTGGTCAAGACGCAGCTGTGTTAACTGGTGAACTCTGCTGATGGACTGAAATCTCCTTGGAATACTGCATCCAAACTTGACTTGATCTCCCCAACCTAAGATTCCTGCTTTGTGTGAGTCTAAACTGTGAAAAGTAAAGGAAGAAACACTTAACAACCGGCCTGCTCATGCCTTCATAGATATTTTTTTAATGGCATCCATGCACACTCCTTTAATAAGCTGAAAGAACTAGATAGGCTCATCATAGCAATTTCTCTTCACAGCTGCTGCACAGATGTAACTTGCTTTGAGAAAACCTAATTTAGGGGTGCCTGGGTGCCTCAGTCAGTTGAGGATCGACTCTTGGTTTCAGCTCAGGTCATGATCTCAAGGCCGTGAGATGGAGCCTCATGTGGGGCTCCATGCTCAACACAGAGTCTGCTTGTCCCCTTCTCTCCCCCTCTGCCCCTCTCACCACTCTCTCTCTCTCTCTCTAAGATAAATAAAATCTTTAAAAAAAAAGCAAGGAAAACCTAATGTATGGAAATCCAAATTTAACCTGAACTTTACAAAAGAATGACCCTTGAGAGTCTATGAGAAACTAATAATCCAAAGAACCTTAACCATTTGCTTAGTTCTGAAGGCTTTTCTATATTTAAAAATGTCTAAGCGTGCTCTGGAAGGCGGGCGGTGGGGGGGGGTTGTTTCAGTTTGTTGAACAGAGTGCTTGTGGCCACAAGTGAATGTGTGGATTTTCCACACACTGATGGGAGTCCAACACTTCTTATAGGATGCCATTGGTCATTCTGGGGGAAATGGCAGTTGTGAGGATTTGAGAATGAGCTAGAAATAAATGCCCTGGGTTGGACCTTGGACCCGAAGGGATTCCACAGACTTGCCTACTATGTAACAAGAGAAATGGTAGTACTTCCTTGATAGGTCAAGGTAGCTCTTAGGAGTCCCGGAAGCTGGAAAGGTGACTCCCTGGGGGTCTTTGCTAAAGGAAGACCCTGAAGCTTAGGATATGATTGATAACATAATGTATGATTTCTCACTTCCTGTGTAAAGCAAAATACACATCACTCTTGAATAATAATATACTGAGCTCCTACTCTGGGCCAAGCACCATGTCAAAACCTTACTGAATTAGTTTCCTCGGGCTGCTATAACCAAATACCACAAACTGGGAGGCTTGAAACAGCAAAATTTATGTTTTTATAGTTCTAGAGGCTAGAAGCCCCAAACCAAGGTGTTGGCAGGGCCGAGTTCCCACCCAAGCCTCTAGGGGCAGATCCTTCCTGGGCCTCTTCCGGCTCCTGGTAGCCGCAGGCATTTTGGTTTGCGGCAGCATAACACCAGTCTCTGCCTCCGTCTTCACAGAGAATTCTTCCGTCTGTGTGTCTTCTCCTCTTATAAGGACACCAATCACATTGGTTAAAGACCCACCTTCATTCATCATCTTAATTTGGTTATATTTGCAAAGACCCTGTTTTTCCAAATTTGGTCACATTTACAGTTACCAGGAGTTAGGACTTCAACATTTATGGGGAACACAGTTCAACTCCCAGCATTTACAGATCCCTGCTTTCATCCTTGCAACAATCCTGGGAAGAAGTCACTGTTATTACCCTCCTTTTGCAGTTGAAGAAACAGACTCAGGGAAATGGTATTATCGCGTGAGGTCACTGAGCTAGATTCGCGCTAGGATTCCATAATTGCTACTGAGGCCTGCTGACTCCTGCACCCACACATTTAATTCTGATGGAAGTGAGTTAATCTTTTTCATCTGTCTATGTGATAATTATAGCTAGAGCTTTATTTAGTAGGAATCAAGAGAAGGGACTTCCATCACCCATTTCTTAATTCTCCTTCAAGATCTTCTTGAACTGCTTGAAGGACATCATGTCATAAACCTTATTGGCAGTGGGGGACAAAGGGGTCATTCCAAAGTATCTGATGGTCACATTCATGTGGTTCGAATAGTCTCATCAATCTCCCAGTTAAAGCTACCAAAATTTTCCTGGCTCAGGTTTCTTATATGCGATTGTGTGTGTGTGTGTGTGTGTGTGTGTGTGTGTACGCACGTGTGTAGTTGAGATCAGAGCAACACAGCTAGAATTTTTTAGATGTTCAGTGGCAATGTGGTGCTACCAAGTATTTTTGGAAGTAGAGAAGTAATTGCTTTTTTTCCCCTCTCTCATGATTTATCCATGTTAACAAAAATAAAGATGGCTTGATGAGTTCAAAGAGAATCAAAATATTATTCACAGAAATTTTCCAGCTGTTTGGAAAAATCATACACTTTTCTTTCTTGGGCAATAGAAAAAACTCCTTGCCAGAGAAATGATTGAGTACATGGTAAAAGGGAGATTTGATTTCCCAGCCTGGTCACAAGTTATTTAACCCCTCCTGACGCCAGTTTCTCATTCATAAAATGTGGAAATGAGTAAAGATAATTAAGATACTTTCAATGTCAAATTATTGCTCTGAAAAGCTTTCATACAGTGTTGACATTTAAAAAAATGTTAGCTACAATTAATCATGAAAGCAAATAAACAATTTAGAATAAACACCCACCATTTTTCTGATTTGCTAATTGTTTGTTGTATTGGCGATGAAAATTTTTGGTTAATAATTATGTATTTAATGTCACTGATGAATGTATATGTAGAGTTTCTATGGCTGTGGGTCCTTTTACTCTTTGAAACACATAGTATAGATAATCTGTTGAAGTATCTCAGATCTAGAAACTTCCATGTACCTGGGGTAGGTTCCCTGATCGGCTGGTCCCACGCAGTGCCCGGGGTGTGGGCTTCTGCCTCAACACTATCCCGCCCCCTCTCTCCTGTAGGATGCTTGCGAGTTGTACCCTGCTCAGGTGGCACGGAGCCCAGCAAAGGCTCAGGGCAGGGTTACAAGTCCTTCTGCTGGGCAATGCCCGATGTATGTGGGCAGCTGGGAGAACGGGTCCATACCCCACAATAGTGAAAACTTCTGGTGAGGACAGGTGCCATTCCCCAAGGAGAGCCTGAGGGAATGGCTGCAGGACGGCATCCACATGGCGCTGAGAGAGCTCGTCCGCGCCTCTGGCCATAGAGCTCCGTCCAGGACGGCGGGCCCAGGTAGGCCCCCTCTGAACAACATCCCTTCTCCTCCAGTCCTCCAAATTCGTGCTCTAATTCCCAGTTCCTGCCAAGGTCTGGCTGGAGGAGGATGACCTTTAATAACAAACATACCCATGAAGCCACATAACAAGGGTCCATCGAGGTAGTGCTATGGACTCAATGATTGCCTCCCACCCTGAATTCATAGCGTGAAACCGTATTCCCCAGTGGGATGGTATTTGTAGATGGGCCTTTGGGAGGTAAATAGGTGATGAGAGTAAAGTCCTCCTGCTGGAATTAGTGCCCTTATAAAAAAGGACATGGGAGAGCTTACCTTCTCTCTCTGTCCTCTGCCGGGCATGGAGACAATGAGAAGATGGCAGCTCAGGAACAGGGCTCTCACCATAACCTGAATCTGCAAGACCTTGATTTTGGACCTCCCAGCCTCCAGAAATGTGAGAAATTCATGTTTATTGCTTAAGCAATAAAGTTGATGGCATTTTTTTTACAGAAGCTCTCACTAACATAGGTAGGTATTCCTATGTCCCTTGTGTTAGTAAATGAACAGATGTTAAACTCTGTCCCCTCACCTGTCTAAAGCAGCATCAGTAAAGTACACTTTTACTGACTAGTTTTCTTGCTGCGTAGGGCCCTACGAGGCAGTGAACTGAGATATAAAAGATGTGTTACTTTATTTATTTACTTGTTTGTTTTCTTTCATAATTGAGATTTTATTGAGATGAGGGTTAGTACATAGATATTTCGATTTATACACTTCTGAAAATTTGTGCTGGAAATTTTAGAAGTCCTATAGTTGTGATTCTTTTCTAAAGTTATTCCAGTGACTTTCTAGCTCAAAATTTATAGGCAGCTCTTCTTTAAGAGGATATTGAGTGCCAATATCTTCAAATATTGATTAGCTGTTACATTATAGGTCCCACTAATTCACAATATAATATATACACCACATGCCCCAAATTTCAGTCGTTCACGGCACAGAAAAAAAGTTATTAGAAAAATGGGACCACCATGACCAATGAATGATGGGACAGAGGACACACAGTTCGGCTAGGGAGAGCCAAGACCAAGGAGTGGTTTTCTTTTGGGAACACTTCCTCAAAAACCACATGGGAATAGAATTGACCTAACATGTTCGAGACATATTAAACGCGCAACTGCGACTCCAAATTGCCTGTCAGTATGCTTTGTGTTACCAGTGTAGAAACTAGCCCTTCTCCAGTCTACAGAGTGTTAAACCAACACTCAAGACAGTCAACCCCTGGAATAATTCAGTATCTCACTGTTTTCTGGTTGTACCAAAACATAAACAGCAGGCAAATGATTTGCCTCTTAATAAAAGCGCTTACACTTAAAAAATAGGATGAGGTTAGATGTCCTCCTTATTAAAAGTGTTTCCACTGAAAAACACCCGCTTACAAAATAATTGGTAACAATATTCCTCTGGATTGTTCAGGAAGGGAGACAGCACTGATAAGACCTGATAGGTGATATTAATCAGATCTGGCTTCTTTCTCTGCAGCTTTGTCAGGGGCTGGACTCTTCTTTTTACTTCCTCCTTTTTCTGCAGCTTGACCTTGAGTTTCTTGGCTAGACACTTCATCTGTTTTCCCTTTGCTCTCTTCTTCCCTTTTGTTTCACTCTTTTGTCTGAAGATTTAACCTTTCCCGCTGCCATTTTTGGTTTCTTTTCCACTTTTGGAGGAGCAGGTTTAGCTGACAACTTTGCCAACGTCTTGAGTTCCTCCGTCACGGCCCCTTTGGCTGCGCTGACCTTCCTCCTGGGCCTGTGGGCAGTGGGGAGGGCACGTGCCAGATGCCTGGTGCCCGGAGCCTCGGTGAAGCTGGGCTGCCTGGAGGCTGCTGCTCTTCCTGCTACCTCGCCCTTTGCCCTCCAGTTTATTTAATAATGCCTGTTCATTCATTCATTTGTCCGGTCAGCATGTTTATTGAGCGATCATTTGCTGTGAATCACAATTCTAGGTGTGCAATGGTAAGGAGCAAACCAAAGGAAATATCTCTTGCTCTCATGGAGCTTACAGTCTCTTTTGTTTAAAAAAAGGCTGTGTCAATGTATAACTGAAAGTTGAATTATGAAACACATTTTCCAGTATTTATTTTTATTTGAACTTTTCACATTCACTAGATTTAAAAGGTATGCCATATTTGTTTATCCCTCTATTTCATCTTTTGTATTTGTGACTATTGTTATTTATTTTTGGATTATGGGATCCTTATAAATAGGGATTTGTTTTTTCTAGCTCTCTTTGGTGGAAGCCTTATTGTAACAAATGTATCTTATTCAACACTAGTTAATGATTTTTTTTTTTTTCATTTAGATCCACACAATTTTAGCCTTGGAAGACACCTTAACTGATCATCTAATTTAATCTTCCAATATACAAGTATAGGTGAGACAATGGACGCTCTAGGTGATAGAATTGTTTTGTGTAATAAAAGGTTAGAAAGAGTTGTGGTCATTATTATTGTTGCCAGGTACACATAGCTAATTTTGTCAAAATGGCCTGGAATCTAGTTCTTCTGAATTATTTAATTAAATATATAATCTAGTAACTATTGAAAAATTGGTGTTTAAAGAACTTTAACTTCAGACAGATGTCATGAATTTAAGGTCTGTTATTTCCTACCTGCACAATCTTTGCTCATTTCTTAATTTCTCTGAGCTTTGTTTTTATCACTGGAGAGAAGAATATACATGGGTGGCTCAGTCGGTTAAGTGTCTGCCTTTGGCTCAGGTCATGATCCTGGGGTCCTGGGATTGAGCCCCATATCAGGCTCCCTGCTCAGTGGTGAGTCTCTCTCACTCTTTCTCTCAAAATAAATAAAATCTTTAAAAAATATGCATTCTTCTGTGGGTTTTTATTAGGCTTAAATAAAATATGACATACAAAGTACTTGCCATATAATAACTCAAAACACAGCTTCTGATTGTAAGGCTGGCCTGTCTTCAATATGGCTGCCAAATCCTGGAGACAGAACATGAAGAGGTGAACAGTACCTGAGGTGGGTTTAATATATTCTCCAGCTCTGTCTTAGAGACAACCAGAAATACCACTTCCATCCTCAAACTAAGAAATCTGGCATTTGCATGTCATAGGGAGGAGGCAGTCTAACCCGGATTCCATAAGAACTCAAATGACTAATTTGAATATTAATGATAAATACTTGGTTTTTTATGTTGTTGCTCCTCAGGAAGGTGAGTTGGATCGTACTGATTACAGGACGATTACTCCTTAAGCCTGCCATCAGCGGTTCATGCAAGCATCTTTCACCACATGACAGAGATCATACTCCTGTCCTCTGGTAGAGCAAAAGGTGAGTGTAATAAGCATTACTTGAAACTATGAAGATAACATTTTTCTTTCTTTTCACTGGGAAGTTTCATTATCTTAGACCTTTAATCTCTGCAATTGTTTGCTGTCTTTTAAATAAACAGTATCTGGGGAAGAGAAGCATAGAAGCTTTTATGTTTAATAGCGCCTGATTACCCAGGCCTTTATTTGGTGGTGGGACTTTGGCTGTGAGGAGTAAGAGGTATACTTGTCAAATGAAATATAAGTTTTATTCTGTTATCTTTTTCTACCCTGATCACTTAACCACATCAATGGCTATTTCTGAGAAGGGAAGTATTTAAAAAATAAAGATAAGGTCAAATATGCCTGAATAAACAAGGTATATCCATGCAGTGGAATACAAAATGATTTGAGACCTACTTGTGATAGAATACTTGACAAACTATTAACATGCATTAATTTCTCAATTCGAATGTTAGTGAAAATTTTTAATCAAATTGTTATTAATATAAAATTTCAAAATGCTACTATAATTTAGGAAAAATATATTTTAAGAATGGGTGGGAGAGATGCTCATCACGTTCAGTATAGTGGTTCCCATAGGGGATGAAGGGAACTGTAATTGAGAAATGGGACAGAGTCTTCAGTATACTTTTTTTGCATTTAAAAAATATGCAATAAAAAGTACCTTAAAATATGATTGGAAGTAATAGCCCTAGGATAAAAAAAGGGAGGTGTTCAGACTAGACTACTTATTGGTCATTTTTTCTGTTATTTAGACTAGCATTGTCCCATAGAACTTGCTTCAGTGAAGGAAATGTCCTATCTCGACGATGCCCAATCAGGTAGCCACTAGCCACATACAGCTACTAAGCACTTGAGATATGGCTAGTGTGACAGAGGAACAGAATTTAATTTTAATTAATCTCAATTTTAAAGTAATCTAAATTTTAATGTGGCCAGTGGCTACCATATTGGACAGTACAGATCACAAAGAACATTATAAGACTTACATTTGACTTCATTTTGGTAAGACCCTATCTTGTTCTTCATGATGAATGTGGATGTGCATATTTGAAGAAAAAACAATAATCTCTTGCTAATACCAAGTATGGCAAAGGGCAACTGAAAGTTATTGGGATACTGGGGGAGGGTAGAAAAAGAAACCTTCCTGACTGTTTACATTTGTGAAGTAGAATGAGTAGAAAGGTCACCAAACGGTTCCATTGGGTGTCTATAGAAAAGAAAGAATCAAAAGCCCTCCAAGTACTCATGGGGGTGCTTCGGATTTGGTAACAGATTTGATAACTGAAGACTTAATTTCCCCAGTGACTCAACTGATACAGGAGGTTTTATCTTTTCCAGAAAATTAAGAGTAAATTGGCTGGCTCAATAGACTTCCTGACTCTGGTTAGATAAGTATTTGCTGTTTATTAAGTTGTTTATGTAGTGCAATAATACAAGGGATTTAATAAAGATAAGACTTCAGATAAATGTCAACACACTTCCCACTCTGCAGCTGGTCCATTTCAAGCAGTTAAAATAAATTAAAAGATAAAATACCACTCACAAAAAAATTGATCATTGTCCAAGGGAAATGTTTAAAATTGAAAGAAATCTCCCACTTTCGGTGCACAAACGCATATGCATATGTGTACGAAATGACCCCCTCTGTAATCTTTACTGAGAAGGAAAGGGACAGGAAGCTGCGTTTTGTAGGTATTTGCTATAATGAGATAAAATTAAAAAGTACTTACAGTATTAATAACCAGTATTATTTATAGTGCAGTTAATGGAGATCTTTGAATTAGAATAAATACTATTAATTATGTTATTTATCTATCTTTACATACATCAAGGCATAGCTAGTGAAAGCTTACTAGGGTGTATGATGTAGATGCTGTTACTGGAATTTAACATAAAGTGGATCTGAATTTTACCCAACCGTCTCTGTTTACACGGCTTTGAAAAAAAATTATGCTTTTCTTGTAGTTTCTGTAGACATAATCTGACGTGTGAAAAATATAGTACAAAGGGTGATAACAGACATGTATCTTTATGGTGGTCAAATCATTATTTCTGTTGCTTTCCAGGTTAAGGTGGATGAGATCCCTTTCCTCTATTCTCTCAAATTACCTGGGGCAAATCTCTACCATTTCAGTATGCCCTTGCCAATTTTTGCCATCCAAAGCCTATCTCATATAGGCCTATCTCATATCTCTTGGCATATAGTACTTGTTCAAAAGAGCGTTTAAAACACTGTTCAGTTTAGAAATGGCAGTCGAGTAGGCCTACGGTGAGCTGAATTCTGAGTCACTGAATTTTCTTATTAGACACACAACAGGAGATATTGGATTGAAGCATGAAGCATGAGGCTTATGACATCAAGTTCTTGGTTTGAGCGGGAGAAAATTATTCATCATAGTTCTAGATTACTCTACTTGAAAATTATGTGGAATATTTAATATTTATAGTATTGTACAGCGTGTTTTTCAAATGCTTGACACGCGGAGACACTGGACATGGTCCAGTGTCTGGGATTAGATGTCCACCTGCCCTATCAACGGGGAAGTTGGGCTTTTGAACAAGGGCACTAGATTGTTTAATGACCACAAATTCCTCCTCCCCCTTTGCAGTATAACTTTGCTGTTCCTTCCTTCCAGAAATGGAGTCTTTTTCTCTACACCTTGAATCTGGGCTGATCTTGTGATTTATTTGACTGGCAGAATGTGCCAGAAGTGACATTGTGTGTTCTTGAAAGGATTTGCAGTGTCTGCCTTGCATTCCTGGAATGCTACCCTGAGACCTCCACAGGAACAGACTTGCTTATTGAAAGATGGGAAGCCGTTTGGTGAACTGAGGCTCCCCAGGTAACTTGTCTCTACCGATATTCTTGTCTCTGAGTATCAGACTTGGGAGCAAAGTTACCTTAGGTCTTCCCATCTCTCTCATCTTCTAGCCGGCTTGGCCACATGAGTGAGCCTGGCAAAATCAGCACAGGAGTTGTTGTTTGATTAAAGCAGTCCACCGAGTTTTGTGGTAATTTGTTGTACAGCAAAGGGTAACTCGAGAAACAGCTTCTCAAGAGAGATTGTTGAGATAGCGTATAGAAAGATAAAGAATAAGGGTGCATTATTTTTCTAGGCCCTTTTGTGTTTGGGAAGGATCTGAATTCCCTGATACAGAGTGACGTGAGTAACTTAGTAGTCAATGACAGATAGTGTAATCAGTACACTGATTACAGTGTTTAAAATTACAAGATCAATGTCCATACATCATTCCCCACTTGTCCATTTTGTTCTTGCAAATGTATTTTGTACAACATATTTTTTTAGTGGTAGAAATTAAAGTTCTTTGGGAATTATAAGAATGAAGTCACGTGATGAATGGCAATAAGAGCGATTGGGATTTCCAGGGATTTTATAGGTAGGAATGACCCTTCTCTATATCCTGACTTACACATATATTGTTCCCTTGTGTATTTGTTAACCACGAGAAAGTAAGTGTGCCTGGAATGCTTGGAATACATTTCTGTCTACCCATACTTCTTGTCATTTTTCTGTGGTTTTCTTTTGTGCTTCTGGTGGTGGTTGTTTCAAATTGCTTTGGGCCTCTAAGCATAAAGTGTAAAGTTTTTTCCCAAGTGAAAAAATTTAGAAAAGATTGAAAAAAAAAGGTGGAGGAAAGATGAAGAAGTAGTCACAAAAATCACTCTTTAGTGCATCTTGCTAGGAAGCTGCAGGCTACAGAAAGGTTAAAAGTTGACTGGTGAACCATAAGCAGTTTTAAAATATGCTCATATTAATCAATATTTCTCCAAATACCGTAACAGTGCACAATTTCGGCAACAAGAGTAAGTATCTTTTCACCAAGTTGTAGGCAACTGAAAATGCTTCTCGATAAAACATTTTCCAATCTTGGCTCAGAGAAATAATAATCTTATAAAAATATAGTGTTTAGAAGGTTGGAAGAAAGAGCAGAAGATTGCAAAACTAGGCACAAGAAGTCTACCAGCTGTTAGAAAGTTCAAAAAGTCAATAAACGGAGCTAAATACTAGTCTTCTAAAATCATTTTTCAGGTAAGATAAATAGGGTCCTTTTCACCTTAAATTCTCATTTGACAGTATCCCAGCACATGTCTTGACTATTAATACACTTGGGTAGCCTCAGGGAGACTTTCAAAAAGTGGTTCTTAAGATACTGATATTCTTGTCTCTAGACTCATGAGTCATTTGGACACAAGCGTTGAATTTAAGAGGTACTCACTCCTCACCGTTGAGGAGCTGGTAGAAAAAAGCACAATTATTATATTGAAGATTCAATAAACATTCTTTCATTTTCAAAGTAGATTCTCACAACACTATTCTCAAATCTTTCATGACTAGGTCTTCCGTGAGGAAGAAATAACATGTCTTCGATTTGTCCCTAGACCTGTGGTTCTGGTCATCACTGTGTACCCCTCCCCAAATAAAAAGCCAGGGAAGTAAAATACACAGCTGCCACAGGTATGCTGCCATGGGAGGCAGTAAGAAATCTTGCTCACTAGAACATGGATTCTGTTCATCTTTTTTCACATGAAGATTTCTGTGGCATTGAGATTGTTTTAATGGAATTTGTTGTTAGGAGAATTCACTTTTTAAAGATGGATGTGGGATGTTGACTTTTTTGGGAAATGGCTGAGATGTTCCTCAGTCTTGGTTTAGTTAGGGAAGGTTAGCTGAAACTGAGGCAGGGAGTAGGTTTTCTAAATATCTGGGTCTAATCGTATTTCCTTTTCAAGAGGGGCATAGGTGTGTGTGTGTGTGAGTGTGAGTGTACTTGCGTGGGTACGCACACTGATGTGCTTGCACGTGGTGAGCTTTACAGAACCAGTTCTTCTGTACTAACTAAACATTACATAATATGTTAGCATTCTATGCCTTGCATGTCCACTGTGGATATGGCGCTCCACGGAGGGTGGCCAAGGAAGCATTCTTAGCTTCCCCTCCTGGATCTTATCGTATACTGGGTTTATGTTGCCTGTTCTTGGTGTTTACATTAAATTACTTGCATCCCAAGAATAGTGTTCCTTCTTAGGAGGTACATATAGTTTTCATCAGTCACTAACTATATGGTAACGTGGAAATGCTGTATCTGTGACCCGTTCATAGGCTGTTGGTGCATCGTTTCCTTTGGCACAAAAAGAATAAGGTAGTGTACAAACCAATATTTAATGAATGAACAGAGAGAACAGAATATCCTGTTAAACTAGTACATAATTTGTGCATGTTACTGACAAATGATTTGTCAATTTATGCCAGAGTAGGTAAGAGGGAAATTATTTTTTTAAATCTTTTGAAACAAATAAGAGAAAATTATATTAGGTCTCTAATATTGCCATTAGGAAAAAAATTTTGGCACACAACCATGGCATTTTAATTAGTTTTTTATTTCCTATTGTAATGACTCTTGTTTTGTGTCCACGGATTTTGTGCTGGCTGGTTAAGTGACTCAAGAAACAGTTTTGTGGTGGTATAATAGTTTTGTTTAATCTATAATATACATAATGTACCAGGCAATGTCCAATTTAATGAAATATACTTTATGGGTGAAAGAACCCATGTAATATCCTAAGGTACCTTAGTCAAATTTATGATGGCCAATTCATGGGCAGGCACAGCATTACCCAATTAGCAACCTTGGCTTTATGAATCAATTGCATTATGTATTTTTAGATTTCAGTGTCTCTTGTGGTCAATCATCTTTCAACATTGAGTATTCAAATGCAATTTCAAAATGAAGGAGCCAGAATCATTGAATAGCTTAGGTACTTGGCCAGTTGTTTTATGGTGCTGGTTATTGAGAAAGTTAATACGTCTCTGTTGATGGCAATCATAGATTTCTAACAATGCTATCATCAAATTAAATATTATAGAAGTTAGCTAATTTGTTTGAAATATTATTAGGCAGTAATTGTCAGATATATAAACCAAAGAAAAGGAGAATATTTCAATCCAATTGTTTTATTAATCATCTCCTTGTGGGGTTTCCCAAGTATCTATTATATTTGATGAAGAGAATGATGCATTTTATTCAGTAGAAAGCTGAGCTATGCCCACATGTCATTCAACCCAGCTTAACTGTACAAATTAAAAAAAAAACTAAGATAAAAGTTAATATAGAAAGAGGGGTAACAGAGACCTTTGAACAGAATAGCTCTGTGTCAATTCAGCAACAACTCTATTATCTAAAACAAGCTTATCTTAGGATCAATTTATCTATTGAACAGTTTAGAACTCAATCCCTTGTTGAGTGGCTTTGTAATTATTTGAGTGTTTTCTCTCTCCATCTCTATGGCCTTCTTAGAGTTAAAAACAGAGAAACATAACTTACTGATTTAGGTAATTCTGCTTAACTTTATGACTTTAATGATAGAATTGTTTTATACAATTATGGGTATCTTATTTTTAAAAATACCTACTGTGCTTTTCAACATATTAGGAGATTTTTAAAGTCCAAAGACCCATTCTTCAAAGTTTAACTTTAACAGGGTCTATTTAAGGTGGGCTACATATTTAGAGAAATTTTCCCAATACAGAGCTTTCAAGAATGCTGAATAAAATTCTTAAATATTATAAATGCACGACTGAACCCCATTGGAACATAAGGGAAATTCTTGAAAGACCAGAAACAAGGAGAAGTGAGAATGCAGAGCTAAGCAAGCATGGAAACCCTAGAATGTGGGTTACATCTGCAGGGGGACAGGAAGCAAAGTTGCAGCTGGAATAGTGTGGGAGTTTGTTTGGAGACGGGTAAAGAAGGGACATGAAAAAGATGCTCAGAGAGTGACCTGGAACTGCTCCCCACCCCCAAAGGTGAGAGTGTGCAGATAACTTGTCCATGTTGACCTTAGCTCTGGGCAAAGAGCTAATTTAAAAAAAAAAAATTTTTTTTTAAATTCTCCTTTGTGGATTGATCCTTAAAGCCAGTTCACCTATGAGTTTGGGTCCAGAATCCATACTAGTGTACTATTACAGAGAAAAACAAAACCAAATTGGACTGATAATAAAGTTGAAAGGAATCCAGGCTGAGCTGGTCCGTGCTCCCTGGAAGAGGCAAATAGGAATACATTTGGAGCAACACCATTTAAATGAAGAGGCTGAAGTGATCAGCTTTGAAGGTGGAAGAAGAGTTCATAAATCAAGGAATGCAGGCAGCCTTTCACTGGAAGAGATAAGAAAATGAATTCTTCCCCAGAGCCTCCAGAAAGAAGGCAGCATTCCTCACACCCTGAGTTTGGCCCCATAACACTTATTTCAGTCTTCTGACTTGCACAACTCTAAGATAATAAATTTTACTGTTTGAAGCCACTAAGATTTTGGTACTTTGTCACGGCACCAATAGGAAACATATATGGTGATTAGATAAATTGGCTTCTGGAGAAGTGGTTTTAAGTAGGGAGCTGATATTAGAACCACCAGAAAACAGGGAAAGGGATTTGTATTGGGATTGCGAAATTGAAGTATCTGTTTAGAACTTGAAATATCTGTTTAGAGCATTGCCTTTAGGAAGTACCACTGATTCTTCTCACTCGCTTGGAGGGCATATTCTTTCCATTTTGTGCATACAGAATACCAGGCTCGAATTTTAAGACTCTGCCAATGTGTGAGACACATGTAGAGTGATAAATCCAGAGTTACACAACCGAGAATTGGCTGCCTACTCACAACATGTGATTTTATTTCCTGACAATCAAAATGTTTTAAATTGTTCACCAGAACTTTGATCTTCAGTGTTGAAAAGTGTTTTCCAAAGCAGGTGTAACAAAGGGTATTTAGGGAAACTGAGCCCCAAAATGTGATTTTGTACCTGACTTTTAAAGTACATACCAGTGACACAGAGTAAGACAAAATGCAACAATAAATAAAAGTGTTGCAATATGAGAAGTCATATTTGAGTCCCTGACCCAAGACACCGTAACTCAGTTAGTTGTAGTAGTAAGTGTCTGTCCCCATAACCAGCCACTTTGCCATAAGATACAAGACCACAGATGTACCAAGACGCCTCTCTGGCAATTTTTATACATCGATGCAAAAGTGTGTTAAGCTGCCCTTCCTGTTTTTCAGGTGAAAGTCCTGATGCCTGAGCCTGACTGCTGGCTACACGCATCCTGAATTAAGATTCTCTGTGGTGAAGGCTGGTGAAAAAGTAAATCTCTCTCCCAGTCAATACAATTGCACGCTATGATTCTACCTAAACAATATTTCCACCTATCAGAAGATCACGTAGTATCATTTCCTTGTAGTGTTTTCTAAATATTTTTTATTTACGTAGATCTTGAACTTGGGATATATGAACATCTCTGTGTTAAGGGGCACCTGGGTGGCTCCTTTGGTTGAGTGCCCAACTCTTGATTTTGGCTCGGGTTCGGATCTCAGGGTTGTGAGAACCAGCCCTGTGTTAGATTCCGCACTGGACACGGAGTCTGCTTAAGATTCTCTCTCCCTCTCTCTCTGCCCCTCCCCCACCTCTTAAAAAAAAAAAGGAGAAAATGTGTAAAGAGAATTTGAGCTATCTCAAGACTTAGTCTATAAAAAATTTGGTTGAAAAAGCTAATTTCAAAAATCAATATTGCGGAATCCCAAGAATTTGGGTTTTCCATGTAAAATCTGCTTCTGGTTTGTCTTTCCATCCCCATGGAGTGTGTACTACAATGCCTGATCATGATAAGCATTCCATATTTGCTCCCAATATACAGCCACTATGCCCACAGTTGCTGGTTTTAATTCGGAGTCTTCTTTGAGATTCCTGAGTAGCTGGCTTATGGGAGTTGCCAGGATGCTTCCTTAGGAAGTCTCAGGAAGACAAGAGTAGGAATATAAATTGGAGAAGAACGGGACATTTCTCACTCCTCTGCCTCTTCACACTCCATTGTTCTATATCCCACGGAGCGGTGGGTTGGAAAGGAATGGTTGACTTGGACCATCTTGTGAGGATGAGTGAGATCACAGCAAGAACAGGGCTGGGGTGGCAAAATAGCCGAACAGGTATGTGCTGAAACATTAATGCAGCTACAGTTTAAGAAATATGGACAATTATTTCATTCACTACTAGGAACAATACTTAAGTGCAAAAGAACTTTTAATATGAGGCAATATGTTCATGCTAAGACGTCTTAGCAAGCAGTTATGTGCATAATTAGCAATATAATCTTCTCTACCAAAGTAACCTTCCTTCTCTTAAAAATATAATCCAGACCACAGAGCCTGACCCTTCCTTCTATGAGTATTTTAATATTCAGGTGAGCATAATAGAAATGTGAAAAGTGAGGTGCTTGGGTGGGTCAGTCAGTTAAGCATCTGACTCTCCTTTTTTCAAAAGATTTTATTTATTTATTTGAGAGAGAGAGAGAGAGAGAGCGCGCGCGCGCGCACGAGCAGGGGGAGGGGCAGAGGGAGAGGCAGACTCCCTGCTGAGTAGGGAGCCTGACCCCAGGACCCTGAGATCATGACTTGAGCTGAAGGCAGACTCTTAACCGACTGAGCCAACTGAGGCACCCAGGGGCCCCAAGTGTCTGACTCTTGGTGTCAGCTCAGGTCATGATCTCATGGGTCCTGAGATCGAGCCCCACGTCAGGCTTCGTGCTCAGTGGGAGGGTCTGCTGAGATTCTCTCTCTACTCTCCCTCTGCCCTTCCCCCCACTCACAGGCACGTGCGCTCTCCCTCTCTCTAAAAATAAATAAATCTTAAAAAAAAAAAAAAGAAATGTGAAAAAGATACTACAACCTGAAATGAATGTTGATCAAAAGACCCAAAATATTTCTGAGAATGACTGGAATTTATATTTAAAGAGGCGGCGGTGCCTGGCTGGCTCAGTTGGTAGAGCACGTGAGTCCTGATATTGAAATTCTGAGTTTGAGCCCTGCATTGTATGTAGAGATTACTTAAAAATAAAAATTAAAAAAATATTTAAAAAAATCTTAAAAAAATAATTCCTTACAAGGGACTTTGGAAGAGGAAAACTGTAGCCACATCATAAAAGACCACCCCTTTATTACCCAATTCACTGTGGTCTTTATATCCATCAAACTGTAAAATTGAAGGTTAAAAAAAAGTAGCCAGAAAATTAGTCAAATTAATGAGTGTAATTTTTCTATTATCCAATAACAAAAAATGTGCATCCCACACGTCAATATTTATCCCACATGATTTCCTTGATCAGTAAATTTGCAACAATCTAGAATGATCTAGAAAGTAGTTAGACTGTGTCTCGCTCTTATGCAATTTTTGTATGGCTGTGTGCCTGAGTCAGAAAAGGAAACGGAATTTGTGTCTGTAGGTGTTCCTGAGAGAGGGGCATGGCCTGCTTTCATAGTAAGTGATGCGTGTAAGTAAGTACATAGTAAGTAAGTACATGGAGAAGTAGCTGTATAGTATATTGCTGCTTTTCCCAGCCGGCCCTTGTGGCACTTGGACTCCAGGCATTTTATAATAAAATGTTCATGGAACGTACAGATGTCTGAGTCTTGCAGTCTCTGTGTAATTGTGATATAGGTGAACGTGACTGTGAGGTTCCACCCAACCTTCACGTGAGGGATTAACTCATGAAGATTGCAGTAAAAAGTGCTTACAGGGGCGCCTGGGTGGCACAGCGGTTAAGCGTCTGCCTTCGGCTCAGGGCGTGATCCCGGCGTTATGGGATCGAGCCCCACATCAGGCTCCTTTGCTGGGAGCCTGCTTCTTCCTCTCCCACTCCCCCTGCTTGTGTTCCCTCTCTCGCTGGCTGTCTCTATCTCTATCGAATAAATAAATAAAATCTTTAAAAAAAAAAAGTGCTTACAAAATTAGGCTCTAAGCACTTGGGAATCTTTGTCTCAGGACAACACCTTTGTGGTCTTATTGTCCTGGTGGGCAGGCAGAGTTCCCTTATGTCCATGTCTAGCAGAAATGTCCCTGAAGTTCATTTTAGAATGATTTTTTTTTTCTTATTGGAACCTCCATCATCAGAGTCACAGGCCAGGGCTCCCCAAACCTGAAGCATCTTAGAAACAGCTTTCAGGTCACCCTGGAGCCACTTTTTGAAAGTGTTTTGTCACCTTTTCTGCTTGGGCTCCTTTCCCATCCCATTACCTAGTCGTCTTTCTCTTTTTGAATGCTTTTGGGTTCCTCACAGATTTTCGAGTGTGCTGTCCAAACCAGGATGCTTTCCTCCCTCTGACTAATGGGGAGGAGAGAAGAAGAATTATGTCTGAGCCTTGCCGACTCTACTCCTATTGATTTGTGCTGGTATCATATTGACTTGTATCACAATAGCCCTGAATTGCTGATTCACATTCAGCTTGTGGCTGTCCCCTAGCTCTCTGTCTGCTTTATTTGTCCATACTTGCTTTTCCCTGTTATGTATGTGTTAGAGCTGGTAATTTTTCCAGGGTGTATTACTCTGTACTTGCCCTACTAAATAGTTTTTAGCTGTTCCTCATAATCTAATCAGGTATTATTTTCTTTTTACAGCAAAATATGCATATGTTTTGTAAAGCACTAGTATCTCTCTGGGTTGTCAGCAGACTGATCTGAACACATAGCTGATTTTGCATAGCTTTTTATCAAAACCGCATAATGTCCAATCACACGTACATGTCAAATATCACCGTTCGTAACGTGTTGTACATACGTAGTGCTTGGAGAGTAGATCCTGGATAAATATTTATTGATAGTTAATGACCACAGACTGTTGCACACAGAAAGCCTTCCCAGAGCTTGGAGAAATCACTGATTTTTTTTAAAAAAAAGCATGCATTGGCCTGTCTTTCTTTCCTGTTTACATTTAAACAATAAGGTTGAGAAACTACAAGGCAGAGGGCTTCTGTTGTTCTCAGTGAATAACAGAGGTGGTGTTTGGGTAGCATGCTCACAAGGTTGGTGGAAATTAACTTCACACCAGGAACTCCGTATTGAAATAGATTGTTTAAGAATAATTCTTCTCTTTGAGAAGGGTGAGGGATTAATCTGCAGAGATGTTCATGCTAGAGCTGTGCATGTGTTGAAATTTGTCAGGGGGAAGATAAATGGGCCCTTCTTGAAAAGTAAATCGCACCATGGCTAATCCCTTGGGAAAGCTGGAGAATTGTTATGGTAGCAAAAGCAACCTCAGAAAAGGAGGCACCGTCACTGTTTACTTAGGAAGGAGAAAGATGGGAGAAGACATGATTGGAAAATGAGATGAAAGCATACTTGACTTTTAAACTGTGTTTATTAAAATATATGCACAGGATGTAATTATATCTGTGTGTGGATTCTTTGGGGAATCATTTGTGTGGTTTAAAATCAGAGTCGTACTTTGGGGTGATATTAAAAATATTTAATAGCCGTGTGTCCAGGCACTGACCATTCAGAACGGATGTCATGGAGGTACCTGGAGCCGTGTCTTGGAGACCCCAGTCCAGGGCCAGATGTTAACCCTTTCGTTGCTGACTCAAGAGAAGGTGGGAGGAGGAGGGAAAGTCACTTAGGGGGCTCAGAGCAAGTGTGTATTTTCTAACATGTATAGAAGATACTAATATTTTAGCAAATACTATGACTGCAGTGTATTTTCTAATATGTATAGAAGATACTAATATTTTAGCAAATACTGTGACTACAGTTTACAGGTAAACTGTAAAACTCTCAACCCTCATTCCAACAGAAAATTATCTAGTAGACTGAAAAAGATTTAAATTTCCTCAAAGAGGAAAGTCACGAAATGTCCATGAAATTTGAATATCGGGTAACAACAAATACTTTTTTTAGTGTTAAGTATGTCCCAGGAAATATTTGGGATATATTTATACATTACTTGTTCATCCGATATTCAGATTTCAAACTGGGAGCCCTGTATTCTATGTGGCAACCCTAAGTAGGATATAGTTAGCAGGAAACGCATCAGTATCCTGTGGAAGATGTTAAATGAAAGAGAGGAGAAAGGTATGCTACAGGCGGCCTGGCACACTGGGCACCTGAACATACTTGGCAGAGAGTTGCTTTGGAATTCCAGACATATGGCACGAAATCTTAGCTGTAGAGCTACGGAACCGTAGGATACAAAGGTTGCACATAATAAAATGCTTTTGAAATTATACTGAGAGAAGATAAGGTGGCACTTGGATTTAAAAAGTTGCATTTCCCAACTAGGAGAAGCTAATTCAGTCATCATCAAATAGCATCCATCAAGGGCTGTCTATATGATACTGTGCCAAGTGTTCTCAGAAAACTATCATGGCAGATGGCCTTTGTCAGCCTGTAACGTAGACATCTATACTGAAATGGAATCATAAAGGAAATAACTTGAAGAAATGTTGATCAAGAATCCATAATCTCTCTCATTCACCTGAAATGGGGAGGAGAAAAATTAGTCTGATTTATAGGAGAGGGTTTTATAAATTGTTCTAAAATACAGTTTTATTACATAAAAACCTTGGTATATACAACTATATTGTAGGTTCAGAAATATATGCCCCTGAGCAGGGCTTTTCAACCTTAGCACTATTGACATTGTGTATGAGTAATTTTTTCTCGTGAGGAGTTTCCTGTGCCTTGTGGGTATTACTGGCATCCCTGGCTTCTTCCCATTAAAGCCAGTTACATGCCCTTTCCTAGTCGTGTCAGTCAAAACTGCCTCTAGACATTGCCAAATATTCCCTGGGGGACAAAATTGCCCTGAGTTGAGAGCTACCATTCCAGGAAACTACGGGAGGGAGATCCCGAGCAATGTGGGTGGGTGGGTGGGTGGGTGGAGGTCTCCCTAAACTCACAAATGTGTCCACAAAAGAGTTAGTTTTAAACATCTGCTATGCACACAAAGCCCTCATATTCAGTCACCACCAATGGTATTAAAAATACTGACACCTGGCCCCACCTGAGACTCCGGTTTATGTGGTCTGGAGGAAGGCTTGGGCAGCCTGATGTTTACAAAATGCCTCAGGGGTGCCTGGGTGGCTCTGTGGGTTGGGCGTCTGACTCTTGGATTCAGCTCAGGTCGTGATCTCAAGGACGTGAGATCAAGCCTTGTGTCGGTCTCCGCACTCAGCTCAGAGTCTGCTTAAGAGTCTCTTTCTTCCTCTGCCCTTCCCTCCCCTGCTCTCTCACCCCCCCCCCCATAAATAGATCTTTTTAAAAAATGCCTCAGGTGGTTCCGTGTTGAGAATTACGCTATGGAGCAGTGGTCCTCAAACCTTCGTGAGCATCAGAACGACAGGAAAGCCTGTAAACACACATTGCTGGGCCTCTATACTGGCCTCAGAACTTGCGTTTCTCAGGTTCCCAGATGCTGCTGATGTTGCTGGTGTTCGCATCACACTTGGAGAACTGCTAGTTTAGAGACACGCTCCCTGCCTCTCTTCAGCCTTTCACTTCCACCTCTCAAGGGAAGGAAGTATGGCGAACCAGGACACGCGGGACTGGCGAGCGATAGAGGAGGAGGAAGCCCATGTCTTCCCATCCCTGTTAAGACCTTTTTTGAATCCTTCCCTCTGTAGGCTGGGTACATTCAGGTGTTCTCTGTAGTACAGCAAAGCCATCTGCTCCTACCCCAGTACCTGGTGGTGAGTTTCGCTAAATTCTAGACTGTGTTCCAAGAATCCAACAGTGCTCACATGTCTAAGCATTGTTCTCCAGAGCTTGACCAGGCGTGAAGCTATTTGATCTTCATGTGCCAGAATCCCTTATTTATCTCTTAATCGGTTCTGACCTTGGATGGGAAGGAGAATAATTGGTTAGACCTCTCTCTTTACTGAGCATGCCCTAATTCAGTCACTTGGACTTCTGTCTTGTTCTTCAGCATTGGAGAGGGAAGGTGGGACCAGAGGGTACATGTAGAACCTCTTTGCGGTGTCCTCATGCAACTCTTGACAAAACATAATTGTGAGAAGCATAATAAAAGTACATAAAATGTTAGGAAGTATAAATCTTAGGATTTGGTTGTGGCAAGGTTAAGTCTGTAAATGTACATTCACATAGAAACTTGTGAGAACTCCCTGGAATGGCCAATCAATATCAAGGCTGAGTTCACTGTACTCCTCCCTTCTTGACTCTCCTCTCGACTGAGCCAGGTCTGCAAACATCACTTGGTTGCAGCAGTTGGGATTCTGGCTCTTACTTGCGTCTCTAACTCACTCTCTTGTTAATCTGTCTTATATTTTGTTTCCCCACTATTGCTTGCCAGGTGATATTATAATTCCAATTAATCAGGTTAAAAGTTGGCCTGGAAGAGGGTCATGAGAACCCACTGAAATTTGTTCACAGAGCACTGCAGTGGTCTTTAAGGGGATTGCCTGCTAAAGTGCTATACATATTAGAGCTACACATAAATATTCATATATTCATTGATGATGGATTGCATGAATAGAATAATGGACAAAGGTGGTTAGGAGAGCTAGTCTATTAGAAAAATTTAAAATACAACCCTACTGTCCTACAAGTAGAACTTGAAAATTGCTATGCCAAGGGTATTTCTTATCCTCAGCCTTGTCATTCTATGCAAATTCTAGAAGACCCAAGGGGAATGCTAACCCTGCTTCTCCACGAGAGAAACTAATTCAGTATAAGTTCTCTTCCTCCACGAGCAATCCCTAAAAGTGAAGCATAAGACATAAACAGCATATCTTAAAAAATAGTAAAGCTGAACATTTATGTGGTTTGAGCAATGTACATAATCATTTATAAACATAGAAGAATCATGGCCAGTAATAATAATTTGAGCCCTAGATTGTTATTTATATGAGTGTTTCTTTCTTTTGCTTGTATTAAATTCCACCTAGGTCTAATTTCTAGAAGTTCCTCTGGACTTCTGAATAGTCAGATAGACCCATCTTGGTAGGAGAAGGAAATTTATGGAGGGATTCAGCCCAAATTCTACCTCTAGGCAAGATCTCCCCAGGTTTCAAGAAAAACAGCTGTTCAGCCTTTTCTCCAAGTTCTATCAGAAGTGGGTCCTTCATCCACCCTTGTTATCTGGCTGTAGTCCTTAGTCACCCTTACTGGCAGGTCTCTTTCTTCTGGCTAGCCTGTGGCATTTATATCCATTTTCTCTGCCACATGGTGCGTAATTGCTCACTACACATACCCTTTCCCCTTCTCTGCCTGACAGGCAGGTCCACCTATTGTTTGTTTCCTGGGATATGGTTTCTACTATTTTTCACAGGTGACTATCAGTCTGAAATCTCCAGAGAGGCAGAACAGTTAGAGGGAGATGAGGGAAAGAGAGAAAGATTTACTGTAAGGAATTGGGTCGTGTGATTATGGAGGCTGAAAAGTGCCAAGTTGGTAAGCTGGAGATCCAGGAGAGCTGATAGTGTGATTAATTCTAGTCCATATCTGAGTCCAAAGGCAGAAGACTAATGTCCTAACTCAAAGATAGTCAAGCAAGAGAAAGAATTCTTTCTTTCTCAGTCCTTTGTTCTATTCAGTGCTCCAAAGAATTGGATGAAGCCCACTGACACTGGGGAGGGCAATCTGCTCCACTTAGACTGTGATTCAAGTGTTAACTTCATCCGGAAGCACCGTCAGAAATACATAGAGAAATAATGTTTAACCAAATATCTGGTCCCATCAAATTGACACATAAAATTAACCATTACAATGACACATCCCAACAATTGAACTAGGATGCTCTTTATCTCTGAATCTCAAATATTTCCATGATCCTTTTTTTTTTTTTTTTTATGTAAGCTCTAGACCCGCCACGGGGCTCAAACTCACGAGTCACATGCTCTGCCTACTGAGCCTACCAGGCACCCCTCCTTAGTAGGGAGACTAGCACTGGTCACAGCATGTAATGACAGCTGGACTCAGCCTAGAGGCAAGGAGGTCTGTTTCCCAGCCTTGAGGTGGCAGATCCCTCCTAATATAACTTGCCACCAAATTGTGATGCCACGAAATTGTTCTCTCTGCCGTGAACACAGAAGGAAACGGTTTTTGCTCCTTGCTCCTGGCAGCCGTAGAGACAGCCACTAGTCTGAATTCAATCCTCTGCAAGCCTGAGGATTTCCCTTTTCTTCTGATGGCCTTCAAAGACCTGTATGTTTCAGATCTGGGCCTATGATGCAATTTGGGCACTGTTGCAAATAACAGTAATGATCCTGCAGGTTCCCTTTAGTGAATGCCTCCTAAATGCCAGGCCTTTTGCATCATTATCTCACTCAGGGCCCCTACCGTGTTGCATGGTTGATATTTATTTTCTCACTTTCAGAGATGAGAAAAGTGACTCTCAGGTGAATAACTTATGTCAGGCAAGTGAAGGTTCTTTGAAATCATACCCAGTCCCAACTCCAAAGCCTGTGCTTTTTTCATTGCCGGCACAAACCCCAGACTCGGGTAAACACAAAGACACACATTGGGTGGCCTAGTTTAGGCCAGTCCTCTGAAAGGATTCTGGATTATATGAACTATGATGATGGATCTTATTGAATCCTGGGACCTGCTCCAGACTCCAGCCCAGGATTATAATTGGAGAGTCAGTTTCCAGGGATGGAAATGTCTAATTGATGTTGGCATCCTCTACAACATCTGACAAAGTGCACTCTACAAATAGGCGATCAAAAGATATCGATTGATTCATTGATGGGGAAGCGTGCAGGCCTGATGCAGCAAATACTATCTCCTCTGATTCTGCTTGTGCCTCAAGTTAGATGAGTCGTCTTGGCATTTCATTTTTTGGGGGGAATTGGCAAGATATTCAGGGTACTTACATTCCAGTCCTGGTACTGCCAACCTCAGTCTGGCTACATAACGCTCAAAATCTTGGTTTCCTCTTTTTTGAAGGAGAAGGTGGAACTGGACATGCCCCTTTCATCAGAACCACTCTCTAGTTGAATGACACGGTGAGGTTTTAACAGTTGGTAGTAGTTCCCAAGTTACACGGTGACTAAGGGGAAGAAGACAGGAGCTAGTGTCTCCAGCCTGCCACCTCTGGCAGGGCTTAGGTCACCTACAAAATTAGATCAGGATGTTCACAGACCATTGACCTGCTGGTGGATGAAGATTTTTTTTTTTTTTTTAAAGATTTTATTTTTATTTATTTGAAGAGATAGAGACAGCCAGCGAGAGAGGGAACACAGGCAGGGGGAGTGGGAGAGGAAGAAGCAGGCTCCCAGCAGAGGAGCCCGATGTGGGGCTCGATCCCATCACGCCAGGATCACGCCCTGAGCCGAAGGCAGACGCTTAACGACTGCGCCACCCAGGCGCCCCTGGTGGATGAAGATTTAAAGAGGAAGTTTTGAGGCCTGAGCTGGAGGCAAAAATGACAACAGGTCAGTTCAAGTCACTGTGCCAATGGGCTAAGCAAGAGGGGCAGGGTTTCTGCTTCAAAGAATGTAGTTGCTGCCACCCCAGATTCCTGCCTTGGAGTTTCCACAAAGCCTTTCACCAGCTATGGCAGCTTCCTTGACAAGGGCCTTGACTGAGCCTTGCAAGTTCAACCCCGGGGCTGTCAGACCTGTGTTTATATTCTCACTCTATCGCTTACCAACAGTGAGGTGTGGGGCCTTAGTTTCTTCATCAGAAGGCGGCGAATAATTATAATTGTAATTATAAAATAAATATTTTCTCCTACCTAGAATTATTGTGAGGATACAATGAGATAATAAATAGTAGGTACTCGGCACCATGCTGGGCTCACCGTAAGCCTATGATACGATGTGTAGCTATGACGAGGGGGTGCTGTGGGGTGGTCACCACTGGTGCCTCTACCTTCTGACAGAAGTCACACAACCAAGGAACCAGAACACTGATTTCTCCCTGTTTCTTCAGCACTTTTGTGCATTGACCTGTTTGAAAACTGGTGCCAAACTCAGGAAGGGGGAGGCATCCTGTGGGGTTTGAGTTTAGGATCTCAACATTAGAATTATTCGTTCCTTCCTTTACCCATCCTTAACGCAATCGATAAACTTCTCTAATACACCAGCTTTGTGCTACTTACTATACTCAGGAATTAAAAATGAAGATATAGTTGACCCTTGAATAGCATGGTTGTTTGGGGTGCTGACCCCCATGTATTTTAAATTTGACCCCCCAGAACTTTACTACTAATAGCCTACTGTTGACCAGAAAGATTTCCTAATAACATTAACAGTTGATTAACATACATGTTTTATATATTACTTGTATTATATACTGTATTATTATAATAAATTGAGTTAGAGAAAAGAAAATGTTATTAAGAAAATCTTAAGGAAGAGAAAATACATTTACAGTGGTAAAAAAAAAAAATCCGTGTATAAGTGGACCTATTCAGTTTAAACCCATGGTATTCAAGGGTCAGTTACATTAACTCTGCCATCTAACTGCTTATTTCTAATTTTTCCGATATCTGGCATAGTGGGTTATTAGTTACTTCTCAAGTGAAGCAATTGATTCCAGGTGTTATGAATTGAGTTGTGTATCCCCAAAAAGATGTGCTGAAGTCCTAACCCCAGTACATCAGAACATGACTTCATTTGTAAATAGAGTCTTTGCAGACTTAACCAGGTTACGATGAGGTCATTACTGTGGGTTCTAATACAACATGGCTTGTCATTACGAAAAGGAGAAATTTGGACGGAGATACACACACACAGGGAGAACGCTGTGTAAAGAGAGGATTGGAGTGATGCATCTAACAAGCCAGGGGTGCCAAAGATCACCAGCAAAGCCCCAGAAGCCAGGAGGAGGCAAGGCAGAATGCCCCTGCAGGGTTGAGAGGAGCACAGCCCTGCCGACAACCTGATTTCAGACTTCTGGTCTCAAGAACTGCGACACAATAATCTCTGTTATTTTAAGCCACTCTGTTTGTGGTACTTTGTCTGGCAGTCCTAGGACACTAATACACTAGGATAGGAGATAGATATGACTAAGGAAAATACAATGATATGTGTGCCTGAATAAAAATATACACAAAGAAATAGGTGCCTATAAAGTCATGTTGCAAAGCTCTAGTGACTGAGGAGAGAAAAGGACTTAAAAGTGAGATAAAATCTAAGTTTGGTCTTCTGGTGGCCTTTGTGTCAAATCTGTCAGGATGAATACTGATTTATGGCTTCATCTCTGATTTAGAGTACCCCAAATACTCTGGCCAGGAATGGTGTCGGTGACACGCACATTGAAAATCAGAAGTGACACCTGAGTCATTTAAAAATATTTAAAGCATAAATATATTTCCAGTTGTTTTATACATATTAAATATTTTCAGTTATTGTCTATTCTCTGTTTTTCAAGCCCTGAAGTTGGTCTAAGTTTGGTTAGAATATTTGAATATCCATATTTCCTCATATTTGCGTACCAGGTTACAAAAAGTAGATCCACACGAAGTCCTTGGACCAATCTTTAAGATGGTCAATATATTTTTGTATGTTCAGACCAGTTCTCCTTGTTGATTCCCTCAAACTGGGGCCCAGGTTGGGTATCCATTATCCTCCCCCCCCATTTACTCTGTCTGTGCCTACTCAGACATCAGTCTGGAAAGATTAAGGGAGGCTTTCTTTGCAGGCTTTGGTAGCCTTGATTTCTGAGTTTTTATAGGCAGGACAAGACCATCTTCTAAACAAATTTCTTACATACCTTGAGGTTTCCCATCTTGCTTTTCTGTACGACTCTGTTTCAGGGTCCACATTCCTATATACGCAGCTCCACAAACTGACGGAGCACAAAAAGTCAGGGACACAGGGACAGAGGATTCAGGATAAGTGAGTATTTTTTTTTTTTAAAGATTTTATTTATTTATTTATTTGACAGAGAGAGAGAGAGAGAGAGAGAGAGAGACAGCCAGCGAGAGAGGGAACACAAGCAGGGGGAGTGGGAGAGGAAGAAGCAGGCTCCCGGCGGGGGAGCCTGATGCGGGGCTCGATCCCAGAACGCCGGGATCACGCCCTGAGCCGAAGGCAGATGCTTAACGACAGAGCCACCCAGGTGCGCCAGGATAAATGAGTATTCTAAGGAAAATGATTATATGTACAGAAAGTTACACATTGTGACAGGTGAATTTTGCCTTTAGGTTTAACTGGTTTGAAATTGATTTGATTAACTATGACATATGACGAGCATTTTACACACATTGCAAAAATAAATAGTTACTTTGGGGTGGAAATATTTGCCTCAGCATATTTTTGGGGGGGGATAGAAAGCATGGACTTTATTTTTAAACACATTCTACCATTTTCTCATATGTTTTTCTGTGAGTCTGGGGAAGAAAGTTAACGACACAAATGCAAGTTATTTTTATTGACTCTTAGGTTATGGTGGAACTAGATGAATAGAGCTTAAAGTCAAGTGTTGCTAGGTATATCCAGGCCACTTGGCACCTCAACAGGTAAGCACTTTTTCTCAGAGAGAACTGCGCTGTATTGATCTTATTCTGCTCCACTGTTGGGCAATCATATGAAATTTTAAGCATCTCTTTAGAATTCCTAGCTTTTTGAGGGCCAATTTCTACTCAAGGTTTTTATAGCTGATCTCTTATGACATCTATCATTCCAAGCATTTGAGCATCCATATTAACACTCGTATGTTTCTCTGCCATGCATTTTTTCTCCATTTGTTTGTCCAAGCTTATCCAGATTGTACATTTCTTAAGGTCAATGAGAGAGAGAGAGTGTGTGTGTGTGAGAGAGAGATTTCCTTTGTCTCTCTGGGCTTTGTCCACAGGGCATGCGCAACTCATGTTGTTATGGTGAAAATAAAGCCCAGAAATAAGCATACAGCTCTCTCTGCCAAAGACGTCGTGTCTTTCCTTCTCTTTCTTCTTGCCCCACACTGACCCAAAGATTCTAGATGCCTGCTCTCATGAAATCTATGAAATTACTTTCTGTCTCACCCTCTTTTCTCTCCGAAGGAATACGTGTTTTGCCTTTTTTATCCCTTGACTCATCACAGAAGCAGAGAAATGCTTGACTCTTTGTGAAGTCACCTCCAGCCCACCACACCAAGTCCTCTCACAGCATTAGCATGTGGGCAGGGCACTAAAGAGAGGAGGGAAGGAGAGGCGTACTGGGGGAAGAAGTTGGAGGGACATTCTGCCTAGTACCCCGAGTGTCCAAATATTATCTCCCAATGAAATCAGCCATGAGACAGAACAGAGTTCTGATTTAGATATGCCACTGCCTCATTGGTGACCCTGAGTTGCTTGCTTGCTATGTAGGAGCTTTAGTTTCCTAATCTGTAAAATGGAAAAAATAATATATCCTGCTTACCTCGTGCATGTATGCGTACAAATGCAAGGTGGAATGATTTTGGGGCAGTGTGGCAATCATGAACCAATCTTTAAGATGGTCAGTATATTTTTGTATGTTCAGACCATTTTTCCTTGTTGACTCCCTCAAACTGTGGCCCAGGATGGGCGTCCTTTACCCCCCATTGAGTCTTCTGGGACTAGGATGGGTCCAGTTCCTCCTGGGAGAAGAAGGGCCATGAAGGATTTAACAGGCATCTGCTCTAAGAGCAGAACACATGTTCATCAAGTCTGCCCTTCATGAAATGATTTGGTAGAATATATTGAAATTAAATAAATAATGTATTATGAAATTTTACCAAATTTGAGAAATAGCTCCTGGGGGGCATCTCTAGGACAATTTCCTGAGGAGGTCAATCTTGTGGAACTTTGTCTGAGGAAAGAACCTATTTGCAGCAACTGTTCGGTTGAACCATACAAAATTACAATATCTGACCTTTTTTGACCCACAAAAATTGGGTCAAAATGACAATTTTGTGTGGTTCGACCTAATTCATCTTAAACTACCACGTTCTGCTGTGGATTGTGGAGTCATACTCTGGTTCCAGGGCTCTGGAGCAGTGATGAGACTAAAATCTGCTGAAGAGAACTTCTAGCTGTTACCAAAAAATTGTTTCCTCCAATTTTGCAAATCTTCCATATGTCTTTCTTTAATTTAAAAACAAAGCCATGAAGTGTAGCTGCTACGTGTCTGGCAGAAATCTGTTTATGCCTGGAATTGGTAAATATCAAGATGCCTCTTAACACTGACTGGCAAAAGCTGCAAAAGTAAAATATGTAAACAAAAAAGAACTCAGTGGCTAGGCGGGTGCGTAATCCAAAGAGTATTAATTTGCATAATAAATAGTTCAATACTCAGGAGATTATAAAATAGCAATTACTGTTGAGTTGCTCTATTAGGGCTTGCTAACAAAAAAGACATTTAAAATGCAATGGTTTGCTTTTTACAAAGAAGTTCTCCTAAAATCTTTATTTTGAAACACGATTTTATTATTTTTTAGAGAGGTTTTACATACTTGGCACACTTCTTCAGTAGAGAAGCAGAAATATCCTAGTCAAAAAAAAAATAATAATAGTGAAAAGTAATCTATGGTTAAAAAAAGATAACGAGCCATTAATATTTTTTTATCTGTTAAAATAAAAAGTACCTGCTGGGGAGTATGTTTCCCCGCGGGACAAGAGTAGGGGAGACCAGTGGGGAAGTGTAGATTCAGACCGTTCAGTAGTAGGCGGTACACTCAGGCAGGGGGTCGAAACAGAAGTCATTACGTTTGAAAAAACCACAGCCTACTTATGCTAATAGAAAGGTAGGCTCCTTCTAAAATACCATCTGTGTTTTTTAAAATGACTCAAATGTTCCAGGTATTGTGTATCCAAGTGCAGTTTCCATTTGCTTGACATACTGTAAGCATTTACTATTGGAAAAGAAATAGAGCTTTTTCAGTTAGTGTATTTTTGAAATAAATGTCACCATTTAAATGCCCTTACATAGAATTCTTAATTTTTCAATAACATTGGGTTTAGAGATTTATATGCATACATTAAACCATTTGATTAAATGTGCATGTACATGTATAAACCTGTTTTTAAAAATCTTTGTTTCCTGCTATGAAGAGGATGTGGTGACATCAAGGAAAGGTTCTGTTTACACCCGTTTATCGGGGAAGATCCCTATTGAAATGAAGATCTTGGTATTGGGGTGGCTTGATTTGTTGGGCTAGTGGTTGCCCCAGCAAGGTTGCAGGCTGGAAGGATGAGAAATGAGACCAAAAAAATGAACATTCATTGCACACCTGTTAGGTGCTAGGAATTGTGCTGAACAGTGGAAAGCTCAGTGTTCTACACTGAGATGACATTACACCTCAAAGTTAGAGACATCATTATAGTGCTCTCCAGTAGCCCCAGGGTTTAAAAGCTCCCAGAGTGCTACACAAAGGGACAATTTATTTGTGTGTGGAAGAAGCCTCCTCTAAGTAAGACTCCATAGTTATTCCCCCATCTCATAAGGAGATGAATTTCTAATAAAATTTTATTTTTGTATTTAATAATATTTATCAAATATTTTTGAAATATGCGTATTGTTTTGTTAAATCGTGTACTACCAATACTTAAGAAAAAAAACTCTACCCAGAAGAATGTTTTTTAATACTTAGGACCACATGATAACAGGATATTTTTAAGTTAAAAAATTCAATTTATATGCCTTTTTTTGTGGTTGCAGAGAAGTATGATAACATAATCAATAGAGTGCTTTCAAATATTAAAGACTTATTGTAGTCAGATAAAATTGTGTGAGAAAACAGGAATGGAAACAATTTCTATGAGACAAAGGAATCATATAAAATTTGCAACTATTTGAGAAGCCTTGGTTGAATCTCTTTTTCAGTGGATGATGGTGGGTGTAAAATCACTATGGCGTTTATGTCCCATTGAATTCATTGAAAAGAGTGATGTTAAGTTGTATTTTAAAATGTCAATATTACCTCCTTTACAACTATTTTCACTTATGATTAATTTAAGATGTCAACTTGAAATGTATGAGGGACACATAGTTTTTTCAAATTTATGGGCATTTTCTCCCGCCTCCTTGTATGTGTAGCCTCAAAGAAGACACCCCTGAACGCTGGCACTTTAAAAGAAGTTTAGAATTCAGTTTATTTTCTTTTGACTATTAAAAAAAAAAAAAGTCGCCCAACTTCAATTTTTGGTACATCGCAAGGTAGATTAAAGATATTCGTGATTTCATTCCCCATCGTCCCCACCAATTCCTGTACTTTTTCTCTGTTTGCTCCTTGCCTTCCCATAGCACTCGAAGTCGGTGTCCAGCACAGTGACGGCATTGTCAGTGTTTAAGATCTGTATTTGAGAACTTGAATCAAATGTTTATCTCTTCATGGCCTGAAAACCTTTTTTTTTCCTAGGATAACTTACGTGCTGGGAAGCTCAGCTCATGTTACTAAATACGTCTTTTTTTTTTTTTTTTTAAGATTTTATTTATTTATTCGACAGAGATAGAGACAGCCAGCGAGAGAGGGAACACAAGCAGGGGGAGTGGGAGAGGAAGAAGCAGGCTCATAGCGGAGGAGCCTGATGTGGGGCTCGATCCCATAACGCCGGGATCACGCCCTGAGCCGAAGGCAGACACTTAACCGCTGTGCCACCCAGGCGCCCCACTACATACGTCTTTGAGAGAGTTCTGAGTGATGTTCCGGTCTCATGTGTTACGCAAACCGAGTGTCCTGTTCTTCTACCGCCACGCATCTTGGCTTTCTCTTGACGATGAGGCATCTCCTTTTCTTTACTAGGATGGGCTTTTCCTCCATTGTCGCCCATGGGGAAAAAGATCTGGAGACGCCACTGGTTTTGTTATGGCTTCTTTGTCTTCCAGATGTCGATAAGATCTCAGCCGCTGTCAGAATCATCTTTACGTGATTACATTGACTCTGTATTAGAAGATAACTCGCATTTGGTCTCTGTGTCCTTTTGAAGTTCCAAATGTAGAAGTTTTGATACTTCCAGATCTTCATTCTAGATCCCATTTGCTAACATTTCACATTTCGTTATTTAAAATTACTGTACTTACTAAACTGATAAAAATTAAATATAAATGCGAAGTCATCAGATCCATAAAGTAGTTGCCACGTGTGATCTAACCTGTTCAGAATTACAGCTCTGCTTTCTTGCCAAAAGGGAAATCTAGGATGCTTGGAGTCATCAGCTAATCATCACTCTCCCGTGAAATAGATCTCACTGATTCCATTAGTGATTGAGCACATCCCGTGTCTCATGCAGGAACTCCTGGGTTCTGAATAGGAGGGTGATCCGGTAACATAATACAAAGGGCATAAACAGGAAAGGGCCAGCAGGTGTCAGAGACAAGTTTTCATTTGGCCCTGCTAACAAGCTACTGTTCCCCGCTTTACCCCGCAGAATACTGTGTGAATACACACAGCAGTAGACTGAGGCAGGGTTGAGAGTTGTGTGGGTGAGCTGGTGACCTATATGAGATGCTCAAATAGTGAAATCATTTGCACCAGTCGGTAAACCACCACGGGCCCAGCCCCAAGTGCTGCCACCCCACGTCTTTGCCTGAGCTGCCTCTGCTTCTGTCTGGAGCCCTAGACCCACCCAAGGGTCCGGGCATTCACTAGTTAGCCCCTGGCAGGGCAGCAGGCCTCACCTCCAGCACCTTGATCAGCCTGTGTTCCGATCGGTGTGCACCTAGACCATCTAGTTGCTACATATTTAAAATATTATCCCTGGTTAAAAGTATCATTTCAGACTCCCGAACTTAATTTTTGGCCCTCTGCCATTTCCTTTCTTTGCAGAAGTATTGGCCCAATTTCTCACAGTTTGAGAAGAGGAATAAACCCTGGGTTGATAGCGTATATTTGATTTATGCACATTTTAGTGCATTTGCTACTTGTTCCTCGGTTCTGTGTTTTATGACGGCGGTGTCACTGTTTCCCTACACCATAATTTCCTGGTGCACTTCACTGCTCCTTCATCGCGCAAGAAACTGTAAGGGTCAGTGATCTTCGGCACCACCACTTCCATTTCCTCATTACAAAAATTGACCTTCTTTCTGTTGTTTGAAAGGGCTCAGGCCACTGTCATTCAGATTTCGGGACTGTTGAACAGTAATAACAGTATAGGGGGAACAGGCAACTACCGCAGCAGCTGGGCATTGTACTCTCTTCCTGGAATCCATTTTGGATTTCTTAGTCTAGCCAGCAGGTGCTGTTTGCTGCCTTTCTCCCGCATTATATTTTACAGTAATTCCCTACTTGTCATTAAATCATTTAGTTGTATTTAAGCGTCGTGCTCTACTCTGTGAATATTTGCCAAGGTTCTTGTGCTTTTTGGCAATTTCACGTTCATCACTCAACTCGGTATGTACAACCAGCATCACAGAAAAATAAACGAGTTAGTAATCCCTGTGAAACTACCGACGGCCTTCTCATTGTCTATGACTTCGGTGACTGGGTGTGTGTGGAAGGGGGACTAACATGAAACATGTTCAGACAAAAAGAAAAGCATGAGCCAAGATTAAACCCAGACCTCTTGTCTTTTCGTGTAGGGTGCTTGGTCTAGTCCTTTTTTCATTGCGTGTCTACTGTCCACGTTCTAGGTGTCTGGTTGCTCTCTGAAGGGGAATTTTATAAATCGGAAGTGCAATACTGAAATTCAAAATGATCATTATTAACTTAAAAACAAGAACGTCTGTTAGGTGAACATTTATCTTAATAGTGCAAATGAGTTTTCTGATAAAATCCGGCATTTGTCCCTTAGACGTATCGTTCCGTTCAATGAGAAGAAGACAACTCACTATTTGTGTCGTTAAAGGAACCTGCCCTATTTCTCCCATTCGGCCAAATGAAAAGCAGAAGCGTGTGGCTTAAGGCTGTTCTTTTAAAAATATGAATTCCTTAGATTTTAGCATCATGGAATCAGGAGCTATGATGTTCTTTGTTTCCATTTTTTTAAAAAAACACTTACTGAGTGTCTGCAGAAGGTAACACAGTAAGAGACCAACTCTCTGCCCTTGAAGGATTTATGGAAGATGTTTATGTTTTGCAATCTCTTTTTCTTTAAGTGTTAATTTAAAATCTATTTTGACTGGAACACACTAGCTTTGAGATTTAATGAAATCAGAAATAATTACGTCTCCATGATAGAATGTTGTACGTTTAAAAGCCAGTGGATGGTGCAGCAGGCTGTGGGCAGCAAGCTGTGATACTAAGTGAAAGACAATTCAACCAAAAATTCGTGCGGAAAGAATTCCTTCTATAACTTTCTGAGCCTTTAGCTGAAGGCTTAGAAAAAAATGGTGTTCCAACAATCAATTGCAACCTGTATTTGCAGGTAACTAATTTCATTTCAGGTTCTCTTTGTAAAAAATCTTACGGTTTGATGATGAAACAAAACCGAAACGTTTGATCTATGATGTCATAAAAATATGTGAGGTTTTAAAACATAATCTACCAGTTTCTAAACATGTTGTATTAATATATTAGTTCCTTTTTTTATCTAAAAATATTAAATAATGCCTAACAGAGTTTATTTTAATGGCACCCGGTGTAATGACTTGGTCATGATTATTCAAATATTCCCTCTAGCCAAGAAACCTCTTTTATATATGCATTTTCTCCAGCTTGTGGGAAAGTGCATGAGAGCTCAGCTTAGGCAATTCTGAGCACCATTAGCATCTCTTATTTGAAATGGGGCTTTAGAATACAAAAATATAATAATTTCCCTGCATAAAAAAAAAAAAGAGAATTAATTATGCAACCTGAGGAGAGAAATAAGGAGCAAGCAGGTGTAACACCGGCTCAGGAGGAGACAGGCACGTGTTCAAATGTAACCCAAGCCTCTCTGTTATTAAGGAAGAAAAAAGAAGTCAGACATTTCCTATTTCTAGGAGAGCAGTTCCATTTAGCGGGAAAAGGAAATCCAGCACATCTCTGCATCCAGAGTTTGTGCTTGGCCTCCCCCGAGCCCCAGATGACCTTTAGGAGGGGAATGTGGAGTCGCCGGCACAACATGGGGATATTATGGTTTCCCCAAAATGGAGGAATTAACTGCATTAAACCAAAGGCACTTAAAAAATGGAAATACAGATTAATTTTTTTTTCCTGTCATGCATGCCCAGAAATTTAAAGTAAGAGGAAGAAATACTTTGGGTCATATTATCAATTCTCTTGACATAGCGACTTTTGTCTAGAGCTAGGAATAAACCGTAAGAAATATCTTCTGTTTTCTATTTCCGCTGGATGGAAAGAGCACCCAACCCCCACCAGCCACAGAGGTTAGAAAGTTGCCTTATTTTTATGTCCATTCTAAAAAGAGCAATCACCACCCCCACCCTTCTTTTAGAACTGCTCATACCTTCCTTACCCAAAGAGGACATTGCCCAGGGGAAAGAATTTAGTCAGTTTGCTTTCTTATCACACAAACTCGAGTACTTGGTTCTTCATATTTGCTAGCTCTGACCAAAAGTATGTATTCATTGCCATAAAACAGCGATTCTCAAATCTTTGTTAATGTGTAAATTGAAGAGAACAAAAGACCTTATGCCATCCTGTCCTTTACCACTATTAAAATATTTCTCTAGGATGGAAAAGAATAATACTGCCTCTGATGGCGCATGCCCATAGATGAGGTGATTCCTGTTTTTTGCCAATAATGATGGCAACATTAGTAGTACAAGGGCTCTCATAGAAGACAGTCTAAAGTCAAGTCATACTTAACCACCACTGTTCCAAAATAAATATTTTGCATTTGTAGATTCAACCCTTGGGTCACTGGCACGCTGCATGATTTTGTAGGAAAGCAATGCCACTTTAAATAAAAACCTCCCCCTGCAAAACCAACAAAAAAAATCAGAAATGCTACCTTCGGATGGATCCATCCAAGCGTGACTACAATTGGAGTAAACACTGATAATTTGAATATTCAAAGAAGGGAAAAGGAGCAGATGAAGGGAACATTCATGAGTGATTTGGGGGGGTGCACGTGCATCATGTCATCTTATTTAATCACCCCAACAAACTTAATGAAGTTTCAGACAAGAAGCTGAATGTTCGAGCTATTCAGAATGTTGCCCCAGGAAGTGGCAGTTGAATCCATTTCCGTTTATATATAATTGCCTCCCCCTCCCCAACAGCGTGCTTATCTGGTACCTCTGGGGGAGGGGGCACTGGAAATAAGCAGAAAATGCAGGATTGCCATATCAAAGGTATTTAGAAAATGACAAAAAATGAAAAATTGAAAACACTTTTCTCCCTTTCCCACCTTTAAAAAAAAAAAGGCAAGAGTCCCAGGTTTACCCTCCCAGAGCTGATGAGCCCTCTGTCCAATAACTTGCACCTTTGTGAATGTGATTCCTTCATCCCGTGAACACAGACAAACATTTCTAGCCAATCTAATGTGTGCTGGGGGAAATAAGAACAACCGGTTCCCTGCCTTTCAGGGCTCGTGGTCAGTCTGATGAAGGCAACAGGCACAGGCAGGAGGAATTCCATCATAGCGACTGTGAGACAGATCAAAATCACAGAGCCACGTGCTTTGGGTGAATGCAGAAATCATGGGGGGGGGGGGCTCGTGCTCATCGCTCAGTGACCTGGCGGCTGTCCCACCTCGGCACGGCTTCACTGGGTAACTTGGGCACCATCCACTGTTTGCACACCTCGTTTTAATTTCAACTTTATTCTTCCTCTCATTCATATGTCACAGGAATATTGCACAAATTGAGGAGCTGTCTGTAAGTGCTTTGAGCCTCTTTGAAGGAACAAATACGAAAAGTGGCATCTTATGACAGAACCCTACTTTGGGGGGGCGCTGGGGTGGCTCAGTCGGTTGCGTCTCTGCCTTTGGTTCAGGTCATGATTCCAGGGTCCTGGGATCGAGCCCCGCGTTGTTGGTCTCTCTGCTCAGCTGGGAGTCTGCTTCTCCCTCCCCCTGCTTGTGCGCGAGCTCTCTCTCTCTCTCTGAAATAAATATTTTTTTTTAAAAAAAGAACCCTACTTTGGGAAGGTGTGAGAAAGAAGGAGGGATGCTCTACAATTATAATTATGAGGTCCTAGGAAGCGCATGCTTTCCTTTTATATGTAAATAATAAGGAAAACAGTCTCCTTTAAGAGAATCCAGCAAAGTGGATTTGTGGTTTGGATTCAGATTTTCATGGAAAATGCAAATGAGAAATCCATTGTATGAACAGGTCAAAAACAAGCAATTGTTTTTCTCCTCCTAAACCAGAGTTTAGAATAGATCCCTTTTCATTGTTTTGTCCTGAGGGAAACTGGTTCGAGCTGAACCAGACCTGAAGCGCCACTAGTTCCAAAATAGAATTTTCTCATTAATCGATTCAACCCTTACTCTGTAGACTTACTCTCATGGGCCACTGGGAAACTGTCCAGTTGATATCTGGAGAAGTCTGAGCTGTTGAGCATATTAATGACATTGCTTTCTACTTTGAGATGTGAGAGCAGAAATATGGGCGTCAGGCAAAGGGTCAGCTTTCCTACTGAGAAAACTGGATTGGAAAATGTCCCTTGCCCCCAAAGGCAAAAGAGGCTTCTTCATCCTCTCCTTTCATTACTACCCAAACAGGCCCACGAACAAACCAGTAAACAAATAAAAACACTGGGGAGTAGAGGGCTTTGGTTCACAAAATGCAAATTTCCCTCCTGTCAGAGTATATAATTCTGTGTTTCTGCCCCGTGCTCATTTGCACCCCGCCCCGAAGGAGAGGCTGCTGACTTGACTGAGAAAGCTGGAAAGAGGTTCACTTGCACACAGGTGGCCTGTGCTCCCTTTGGCAGTTTTGCTGGGAACTTGCCTGGTAGCAGGTTGTGCCCATTCCCCTCTCTTTGCTTGTTAAGCCCACGGGGGATGGTGCGTGCCACCCACGTTCTCCAGGCTCGCCTTAATGCCCATAAAGCTGCTGCTTTCAGCCCTGATGGCCTCGTCTGTCTTCCAAATGGTTCCCAACTTGAAGAAACCAAGAGTGAGTAACTGGCGCTTCCTTCAAAAATTCCAGCAGCCTCCAGGAGACACCAAGGCCACATTCCACCGGGCAGAGAAGTTCCCAGATACGTCAGAAATGGGAAAATGTCAGTTAACCTCATAACAATTCTTAAGCCCTGTGACCGATCAAAGCTAGTCTTTGCCCTACATGCTGTTTCCCTCTTGAAAATGCTCTCCACGGATGTCCCAAGAGAATTGTAGTGAAGGCCCAGCACCTCAACCCTCTGGCTTTCAACCCCAAAAGAAGAGCAGGTAGGTTTTGGTAAAGGCCCAGTTCCAAGCGCCTCCCCAAATCGCCTTCATCTTTTCTCTCGCCAGATTCCATTATTTGCCCGTGTCTTTTGAATAGGGTAACCCAATACACTGTAAGAAATCCAGAAAAAGCCTTGGTCTGGAAGCCATGACAGGACATACCGTAACTACAGTTGGCAGCCAGCACTCAGCTCCCAACTCGCCACAAAGAACATATGAACTCTTTGTGCCTGACACTTTACACAATATGCTCCCTGGCTTTAAGAAAACATTATTTCATGTTCTTGCTCTAATCAGTCTTGTCTGCCAGCCTCGAGCACGGAGAGGTTCATTGTCACATGCGGCTGTCATGTGTCCCATCTCCCGGCTCCCTCTGCCTTCAATATCTTTGTGGTATTTAGTGAAAGTAATTTTCAGTTGGAAATCTTCTGCCCTTTCAGTAACAGCAAGTATAGCACTTCATCAATGGCCAAAGAATTCTGAGCTATCTGGGATGTATCAGGACAGTTGATAAAACCTCATGGAGCAACCTATGATAGTACATCCCATCATAAATTAAAAAAAAAAAAAGGCAGAAAGGGCCTTTGTCAGTGTTTATCTGAAGCGCTTTTATTCTTTGCCCTTGATTTCCTCTTCAGAAAATTGATGCGCCCTTAAATTGAAGCAAGAGGCTTGACAGGTGATGGTTAGTGTGATAACTGCTCAGATTTCATCAGCCAGTGTTTTTCTGGTGGTGCAATTGTCGGAACTTTCAGCTAGATTACCTGTCATCCACTACATCAGATAAAAGAGGCAGGGGAGAGATGCCGTTTTGCCACCGTACCTTATAGGAAATGAAAAGTGCAGGTGTGGTAACAGTAGCGGGAAAGAAGCACAATTATTTTCTAATCAGGCTATTTCTTCGAGAAAGTTGGTGCCCAAATTGGCAACCGTGGGGCAAAGCCCCTGCGAAATTTGCATTGTTAAACGTACGAGGAAGGAAATGAAAGGAATCGTCAGTCACGCTGTAGGTAGTGCCACACGCTCGCCCTTCCCGGTCCCTTTTATTTGTTCCGCAAATTGAAACAGTCGCGGTTTATTTTTAGGTACAAGAAAAATGTTCCTATTTTGGATACATCTCAATATGCTGATGTTAAGCCTGTATTTTGATCTGCTGTTAAGCTGTTTGAAACCGTGAAGGGAGACATTATTGCACAGAAAGTTTTACAGAGAAACTTTTCAGCTAAAAAGACAGGCAAAAGCACGTTTCAGAGACGTTGTGCTATATAGTCAGAATAATTTTGTGACAGATTTCTTCCCCCCCAGATTTTAAAAGCAACAGAAGGTGATGAATCAAAATAGGAAAGACTCTGGGTAAATAGGTGTTTTTATTTGTGAGATTATATCGTGCATATTTCCTAAACATCAGATTATACGGAATTAACTAACTCTGTCCCTTTTAAGATGTCACTTCTTCAGAAGAAAAACAGGTATTCAGATACAGTTGTCCCACGAAAGATGGAAATTTGTGTTCCCTGAAAAGCAAAAGGTGTACCTTGCTTCTTGATAGGATGAAAGAGAGCTCTGCACTGCGATCTTCCCAGGTTAGATAAGGCCCCCTTGAGTCCCCACTAGAAAAGACTTTTTTTCAGAGTTTCCTGCAATTATCTATGATCATTTATTTTCCAGAGTGAAATTTAGCTTCCAAATCTGGCTCTCATACAAGGAATAATTGTTTGCTATTGGGACAAAGTAATGATTGTCCATAGCACAGTCACATGCACAGTTAGACCTTCCCATTTCAGTTTAATTACACGTACTCATCGGAGTAAATCCTACCAGAAAATGTTCAGCCCCACGTGAAGACTCCTGTGTTGGCGAGTTTAGTATACTTTGTTAGATATCGATTTACTAAAAGCAGTTGATACTTACTTACTGTGTCATTTCTAAAATTTCCCTTCTCATTTTTTTTTCATTTGGAGGTAGTTTTCTGTGCTAGAAATAAGACTGAATTAGGGAGGCCACGAACCACAAAGGCCAAGCATTGGGGTGTTAGGCTCTTCTGTGTAAGATCTTATGTACCAAACTGGAAACGTTTACCTCAAGGAGAGCGGCTGAGGAGAGGAGAGAGGCAGATTATTAACTTTTTCTTTATACATCTCTGTACTGTGGGACTTGAATTACCTTTGTAACTACAAAGTAATAATAAAATAGAAATGTTGAAAAAATGCAATCTTAGAAATTGATGGCTTGATTAACTTATTATATTTATTGAAATATCGTTGGCACACAATATTACATTAGTTTCAGGGGTACAGTATAGTGATTTGACAACTCTCTTCCTTAGGCTCTGCTCACCACAAGTGTAGCCACCGTGTGTCACTATGCAAGGCTATTCCAATACCATTGACTGTTTTCTCCATGCTGTACCTTTTATGCCTGTGACTTACTCATCCCATTACTGGAAGCCTCTATCTCCCAGTCCCTTTCACCTCTTTTGTTCATCCCCCCACACTCCTTCCCTTCTGGCAACCACCAATTGTTCTCTGTAATTATGGGTCTGTGTTTTGTTTGTTTGGTTTTTTAAATTCCACATATAAGTGAACTCATATCATGTTCCTCTTTCTCTGTTTGACTTACTTCACTTAGCATTATACCCTCTAGGTCCATCCATGTTGTCACAAACGGCAAGACCTCATTCTTTTTTATGACTGACTAATATTCCATTGTATACACACCACATCTTCTTTATCCATTCATCTATCAGTGGACACTTGGGCTGCTTCCATATCGTGGCTGTTGTAAATAATGCTGCAGTAAACATAGGGGTGCATATATCTTTTTGCATTAGTATTTTCATTTTCTTTGGGTAAATACCAGAAATAGGATTACTGGATCATATGGTATTTCCATTTTTAATTTTTTGAGGAACCTCCATACTGTTTTCCACAGTGGTTACACGAATTTACATTCCTACCAGTGGGAAACAAGGGTTCCCTTTGGTCCACATCCTTGCCAACACTTGTTATTTCTTGTTTTTTTTATTCTAGCCATTCTGGTACTTTAGCTTTAAATCCTGGCTCCTCTGCTCTCTAGCTATTAATTTGGGGCTAGTGATTTTTTTCCATTGAGCCTTAGTTCCCTCGTTTGCAAAATGGCATTAATAATAATACCCAGATTATAGAATTATGACAAGGGTTAAATATATAATCCATATGAAGTGCTCTGCATATGGAAAGTACCCAATAAACATCAACTCTTTGGAATAAGGAATCTTGACTACCTATCACTAATTACATTTGAAAAGTGTTTCTTTTTTTTTTTTTTTAAAGATTTTATTTATTTATTTAAAAAAAGTTTCTTGAGTGAAAAATACGAACTTCTCTGAGTCTAGTTTTTCTCCCCCTTTATAAAATGGGTAGATTAGAAGCGATTGTATCCGAGGCCCCTTTACTTCCAATATTTTCTTATTCCATTTAAAATGTAATTGGAAGAGTGCATGAATGTTGATTTCGTGCAATAAAACTCAAGTTGGGATCTCGGTCTACCATGTATGTCATTATTACAACCATTTGATTGAGTCTATGTATAGAAAAACATTCCTTCAATCACAGTCTAGATGTGACCGAACTGTTGGTTCAGAGCTAGGAGACATCTTTAGGTGATACTTCCCCACAACAGAAGTCTCTGCTTCAAACAGAAAGACCAACTTGATATCTCTTCCTTGACCAAGATCCCTACCTTCGTGTCTTTAAAACACAAAGCCACTAACCATTTAAGAAGTCTAAAAGGTGGGGAGCCTGGGTAGCTCAGTCGATTAAGCATCCGACTCTTTTTTTTTTTTAATTTTTTTTTTTTTTGTTATATTAGTCACCATACAGTACATCCCCAATTTTTTTTTTAAAAGATTTTATTTATTTATTTGACAGAGATAGAGACAGCTAGCGAGAGAGGGAACACAAGCAGGGGGAGTGGGAGAGGAAGAAGCAGGCTCATAGCAGAGGAGCCTGATGTGGGGCTCGATCCCATAACGCCGGGATCACGCCCTGAGCCGAAGGCAAGCGCTTAACCGCTGTGCCACCCAGGAGCCCCAGTACATCCCCAATTTTTGATGCAGTGTTCCATGATTCATTATTTGCGTGTAATACCCAGTGCACCATGCAATATGTGCCCTCCTTACTACCCATCACCAGTCTATCCCAATCCCCCATCCCCCTCCGACTCTTGATTTTAGCTCAGGTCATGATCTCAGGGTTCTGGTATTGAGCCTGTGTTGGGGGGGGTCCATGCTCAGCAGGGAGTCTGCTTAAGAATTCTCTCTCTCCCTCTGCCCTTCAGTCCACTTGCATACACAACACACATGCACTCTCTCTCTCTCTCTCTCAAATGAATAAATAAATCTTAAACAAACAAACAAACCTAAAAGATACTCTCCACTCTGTGAAATCTTGCCTGACCTCTTCAGCCTATAAGAAAATCTTCCTCCACCAAATTCAAAGTTCCTCATCCCGGCTAGAGACTTGTGAGGTCATGTGGGTCAACTTCTCATTATAGCTCATGCAGTTTTATCGACAGGGAATTCACTATACTTTGAAGTGGATTATTCCATGTGTATTCCATTTGAGCTAGATCATAACTTGTGATTGATTAGCATAAATTATGAGAAAGATTTTCCTCACATTGAACTGGAATCAAGCTTCCTATAACTCCCACCCTCTCATCCTTGCTTGTTCTTCCCAAAGCTGTTCATAATCCACCACTCCTTTTGTGAGATGGCCTGGTGAACCTTTCGAATTTGCCTCATGCCTTCTTCATGCTTACTGTTTTCTAGGCTTACTATCCACTGTCTCACTATCCATCAGAAGTGAAGTGAGCAGTACACGGTCCTTCAATATTCCTCAAAAGTCATGGCTGCGTACCTATCATCATTTGGCCTTTCTTCCCACATACACCTTGATGTGCTCTTAAAGTATATTACTGACAGGCAGAACTCTACTCCAAAAATGCTCTGACAAGTATCAAATATAGTGGGGCAAAGATCTCTCTCTCTCTCACTGAGCACTGTATTTCCATCTAGGGCTATATGTGTTAAATTTATTTTATTTTGCCAGCGTTCTCCAAATTACCACTCATAGAAATCTTACTGGTAAAAAAAAAAAAAGTTAGATTGACTGAACTGGGTTTTAGTGAACCCACTTTCTTTGTTGTTAGTCAGCACTTTCTTTTTCATGCACGGATAACCAACTGTTTAATGATTTCTTTTAAAATACTTTCTTGCTGAAGCAATTAGACACCCATAGGGGAAAAAAAAGAATCTTGATTTAATTTCACAACTTACACAAAAGTTGACTCAAAATGGATCATAGACTTAAATGTGAAATGTAAAGCTATGAAACTTTTAGGAAACAACGACAACAAAAACATGGGAAAAAAAAAAATCTTTGGGACCTGGGACTGGGGAAAGTATTCTTAGACTTGACACTTCCAAAAGCATGATCCAAAAAAGAAAAAAAATTAATAAATTGGATTAAAAACTTTTGCTCTGTGGAAGTCCTTGTGATGTAGATGAAAAGACGAGCTACAGACTGAGAAACGATTTGCAAACCATACAACTGGCAAAGGGCTTGTATCTACAATATATCAAGAATTCTCAAAACTCAACAAGGAAAAATGAATGAAGACAATTAGAAAGTGAACATAAGACATAAGGTGACACTCATTTCACTGGAAAAGATATATAAATGGAAAATAAGCACATGGAAAATGTTCAACACCATTAGCCATTTGGGAAATGTAAATTAAACCACAGTGAGACGTCACTCTGTGTTTATCGGAATGGCTAAAGAAAAGAATAATGACAACCTTAAAAGCTGTGAGGATGTGAAGAAACTGGGTCAGTCACACATTTCAGATAGGAATGTAAAATGGTACAGCTCCTCTAGAAAAAGTATGACCATTTCTCAAAAAACTAAACAAGTGCTTATCCTATGAGTTGGCAATTACACTCTTGGGAATTTATCCCAGAGAAATGAAAACTTAGGTTTATACTAAAACCTATGCATGAATATCCATAGTAGTTTTATTTTTAATAGAATCTAGAAAAAACTCAAATATCCTTCAGTGAATGAATGGTTAAACACTCTGTGGTATGTTTGTACTGTGAAATTCTACTCAGCAATGAAAAGTAACTATTGATGCAGTTTCCTCCTGAAATGTGATGTGGCCGTGTCACAGAGTTTGGGTCAATGGGAAAACAACACAGATATCCTTAAAAGTCGGAAATATGCTGGCTGGATTGTTAATGGGATGGCTGGAGCCTGAGCTAACATCTTGGACCATGTAGTTTAAGCCATGTGTAGAGGATAACAGAGCTATAAGTTAGAGGAAGCCTAGGAACCTGATGATGACGGAACTACCATACCAACCCTGGACTACTTCTGAATCTCTTTTATTTGAGTGTGTTATAACCAATATGGGTAAGCCATCTTTATTTGGGGTTTTCTGTCCCTTGTGGATGAATCCAAACATAGCAGATGCAAGATGCACATACAAGGAACAGAAGGAAGAGCAGTATGACTGGAAGATAGTAGCAAGGACAGAGTGGAAGATGCAGTCAGGGAGGTGACCGAGCCATATAAAGGGTAGAGTTTTATTTAGAGTGTGACGGAAAGCCATTTGGGAAGCCGTGTTTTGAGTAGGAGAAAGCATGATCTGATTTACATTTTAAATGTTTACTTTGCTGGCATGTGGCAAGTGTGAAGCATGGAGTCTAGTTATAAGGCTATTGACAAATTATAGGCAAGAGAAACTGAAGGAAGTCCATAGATTTGGGATATCTTCTAGAGGCAGAGTTAATCAGACTTGCTGCAGGGTTAGATTAGGGTGTTAAGGAGCAAAAGGAGTAAAAACAACTCCTAGATTTGGGCAAGTGACTAGATAGTGATGGGGAAAGCATTCTGTTTGGGAGTGTTAAGCCTGAGTGGGGCCTATTTGGCCTCCAGGCAGAGATGTCAGATTGGTAGTTGGATGTCTTAGAGAGAGGTCAGATAGAGATTAGGAACCGTTGACACACATCTGGACCATGTGTAGTGAGAAAAAAAAGACTCCCAGACCACAGCCTTGAGGCATAGGAGCAAAATGGAGGGTCCCAAGAGCTGGATGTGGGGGTACAAGAGGGAGTGATCAGGGAAGCTTCCCTGAGAAAGGTCTGTGGTGAGACATGCAGGGTGAGTGGGGGGAAGTCAAGCCATTGGGCACAGGGTAATAATGAAAGTGTCCCAGGCACAGAGAGTACCATGTGCAAGCACACGAAATCATTCAAGGAGCTGACTGCAAGAAGTTCATTAGTGATGGAGCAAAGGGTAGGGCGCGGGATGTCTAGGAGGGGGAGAGGGTGGCTGTTGACGTCGGAGATAGAATGGAGAAATGAACAAGATTCGGATTTTGGTGGGAGTAAGAAGGAATTTGAGCATCATCCTAAGGGTAATGGGGAACCGTTAAAATGGTTGTTTTTTTTTTTAAGATTTTATTTTTAAGTAATCTCTACATCCAACATGGGGCTTGAACATACAACCTGAAGATCAAGAGTCACATACTCAACTGACTGAGCCAGCCAGACTGCTTGGGAACCATTAAAATGTTTAAGCAAGGGTGCGACTTAATCCAAAGAAGCTAAGTAAGACAGTGGTAAAGAGCACGGGCTCTGGAGCTGGACTGCTTGGGTTTAAATTTCAGATCCACTGCTTTGTAGCGACAGGACTTAGAGAAGTTACACAGACACCTGGTGCCTTTTTTTTACTTGTAAAATGAGAATAGTAATAGAACCTATTGCATAGGATTCCTGGGGGGTTTCAATGGATGTAAAGTGCTTAGAGCATGCCCGGTAAAGTTAATTACTTTTATTAGATTTGAATAACTAGGGGGAAAATGAGGCCAAGTTGCAATATTCAGATGGAAAACAGTAGTGACCTACAAGGGGGTGGTGGAAATGCGTCCTGGATAAGTGAATGATTCCAAAAAAATACTGAGATATTAGTATCGGTAGCTCTTTGTGGTTGACTGGATAAGTTTGGGTGAGAAAGAAGTCAAGAGTGACATCCAGATTGATGCCTGGGGCAACCTGCAAGAAGGTCATGTTCTTCTCTGAGAAAGGAAACGAGCGGGAGGTTTAGAGGAGTAGAGGATGAGTTCAGTAGGGACATGTTGAATTTGAGGGGCCTGTCAGTCGTCAGAGGGGAAAGGTCCAAAGGTATCTGGAATTCAGGAGACAGCTCTGGGCTAGAGTGCCACTTAGATGTCATTCGAAAATAGACGTCATATTATGGATGGAAATTGAATTCAGGGCAGTAGATAAGACTATCGAGTAAGAACATGAGGAGAAAAGAGGATCACAGCCCATACCCACTAGATCTCAGGACACACTCTTTGGCGGGAGATGCAGCGTGGGCAGCAGTTTGTAAAACATAAGGTAAGTCTACTGTTGCTTTTTGCAAGGTTGTTTTTACTTGATGGAACTTAAGATGCGTTTGTTCCATCATTCAGTGAATATTTCCTGGATACCCAAAGGGTGCCAGGCACCCCCTTCCTTCATGAACTTACATTCTAGTAGGGATAGGCAAAGTAATTTAGCACTCTGTGTAGTGTATTAAAAGCCGTTCCGTACTATGAAGAAAAATAAAGCAAGGAAAGTAGATGGGGAATGCCAGATCCGGGCTCAGGGGCAGCTTACAGTTTTAAATGAGGGCAGGAAAGTGCTTCCTGTGGCTTGAAGGGGTAAAGTAGCCATAGAGCTGCCTATTCAAAGAATAATCCAGGCAGAAGAAACAAAAATGCAAAACCTCTACAATAGGAGTGTATCAGCGTGTTGGAGGAATAGCCAGGAGGGCAATGTGGGGGTGGGGGGGAGAAAGTATTTAGGGGAAGAATAGTAAAAGAAGTCAGGGAAGTGATGAAGAGTCAGATTATGTGGGGCCACACTGACCATTGTAACGTTGATTGATATTCCATAAAAATTGGATGCCACTGGCTCGGGGCAGGGGCTGAGGGTTTGTCCAGATAGACATGATCTGACATAATTTTAAACAAGATTACTCTAACTGCCATGGGCCGACTAGAAAGACTGGGAGTGGAGCGTGAGAGAAAGAGAGATCTTGACTGGTTACACTTTGATTCATGGCACACTCTCATCTTTGGTCCATGTAATGCCACTTATTTGCTTTATTTATTTATACTCCTATTTCCTTTTTCATTCCTCTCTTTCCAACGGGTAGCTCTAGTGTAACGTCCCTCAATATCTTCCTCCCTCCTCCCCTTCTCCCTTCCTTCTTCAAACATTGTATGCTTACTAAGAGGCAGTGGCTGGTGTTCAGTGTCTGAGCTCCAAAGATGAACGGCAAGCCAAGAGTTCAAGGCAGTGCCAGGCAGGTGATAACACCACAGTGCACACTATGCTTCCATTTGGAAGTTTGTATGATGTGCTGCGGGAACATAGCGGACGGAGCCTTGCTGTAGAGAATAGAGTAATGGTGAGGGGTGCTTCACCGTGGAGATGATGTATTATTGATATAAAAAATTCTCTCATGGTCTTTTATTTATTACACTGTTATGCTGATAATTTCATTGGATAGCAAAGATAAATTGTTTACATGCCATTCCTTGAACATGAAATTGTTCTTTAAAAAATACTATATATTTAGAAACTTAATACAATCATGTGATAAAAATTCAAGCAGACCGGAGGAAACTCAGTGAGGTCTTTCTCCTTTCCACCCTAACATCACAGTTTCTCTTCCTGGAGGCAACTACTCTCATCACTTCTTGTTTATATATGTACATAATATCTTCTCCAACCTGATCATTATAGTGGTATTTTCTGCTCCTCATTTCTTTGGAACTGTGGTAGTTTATCTGGATCTTAGTGGACGAAGCAAGGTTTGCTAGACAGAGAAGGGCAAGGCAGGCTTTCCATGCAGGGTGAACAGCCTGTGCGAAGGCATGAATGTAACCGCGACGCTCCATTGTTGAAGACCTTGGAATGAAAGAGTGAGCAGTTCTGAATGGCTAGTGCACGGATGATTGGAGAAAAAGCAAGAAAGCTCTGCCTAGGTAAATCCAAAGTAAGTGTGTAGACCAATAAAACAAAGCTGTATGTATAAAGAACTTATTTGCTGAAGGTGGAATCTGAAATTGGTGAGAGAAAAGATGTGTTATTCAATAAGTAAAGCTGGGGCAATGGTAAGGCCATCCAAAAAAATTAAGTTTAATGCCCTCTTTTTATCCTACTCCAGGATTATCCCCAAGAAGGTTTAAAAAATGAATCTATGATAGTGGAGAAGACACCATGAGAGAATCCCTTTATGACTTTGGACTGAGAAAGGCCTTTGTAATTATGACTAAAGTCTAAAGACTGGAACAAAAGTATAGATAAATTTATAGAAAAATAAATTTTAAACTTCTGAATGGAAACAAGACAAAAACACTAAACACATCTGGAGAAAAATAACAAAACAGAAAAATGATTGCCTGTCATCCAAAGAGCTAATTGCCTTAATATGAAAAAAGATTCCCTGAAGTGATTAAAAACCCAATAGGAAAGTAAGCAAAGGATTTGAACAGCATTTTATAGAAAAGGAATGGCTTTAAAACATGAAAAAATGCACAGCCTCACTCAATATAAAAGAAAAGCAAAGTAAAATCACACCAAGATACCATAATTTACCAAAGTATGTAATCAAAATTCCAGATTTTCCAAAATGCAGAAATTTATTGACATTTTGTTTTCAAGACTGTGGGGAAACAGGCCATTTCAGACGTTGCTGATAGCAATGTAAATTGATGTAGTATCTATGGAAGAAAGTTCGGCATTATGTTTCAGAGGAACAAATGCGTATGTCCTTTGACCTAGCAATCCCACTTCTAGGGATTCGTCCTACAGATAAACATGTACACACGCGAAGTCACATATGTTCAAGGTTATGGACTGCAGCATTGTTTTTCATAGCAAAAGGCTATGTCAACCCAATGTCTACCAATAGGCCACTGGTTAAGTGCCAACTGTGGTCTATCTAAGCAATCAAATACAAAAATTGAGCAATCTCTCTGTTTATCAGTATAGATAGAGTTCTAAGATACATGAAGAAAAAAAAGCAATGTGCTGAACAGTATGTACAATATGCTACCTTTTGTTTTAGGAGAGCAAAGATAAATGTATATTCATCTTGTATAAAACATTGCTTATACAAATAACTACTCAAAGAAACTAATAAAAATTGTACTGTTTGGAAGGTTGTAGGAACTGCTGAATGGGGACGGTGGTAGAAGCAAATGCTTGTACTGTGTATGTCTTAACATGTTGGATTTTAAATTATGAAGATATATTAGCCATCCAAGAACTCTTTTAAAGGGTCTACCTCCACCTCATTCAGCATTGCGAGTGATACTTTAATTATTATCTACTTACTCATTTCAGTCATTGGGGTTTTGCATTTACTTGTTTTTGTTTTTGTTTTTTAACCAATGTTAACCACTGTTTTTTGTTTTTTTGTTTTTTTTTTAACCAATGGTTTACGGTATTTTTGATGTGCTCTGCACTATGGTCAATGCTTTTTGGTGACCTGACACTTGCTGGGGTGGAGGGAAGTTTCCAGGACATAAAAATGATTGAGTTCCTATTCAGGATCAACATGCTTTTGCTCTAAAAACGGTGTTAAGTATTCCTAGAAGACATGCAGGGAAATAAGGTTGAAAGTAGATTGAAAAAGAGAAGGAAAGAGAAACTTGAAGGAAGTCAGTTGGTAGAATGAGATGCCAAAATCAGCACCCACATGCACAATCAGCACCCATGTGAAGATAGGCTCCAAGTCCAAAGAAACTACCTACTCAAAAGCTATTGGAGAAGAAAAGGGAGGAAACTCATAATCAGGGAAATGCATGTAACATGAGACGGTTAACATTGATTTATCTAGAAGTCATGACTGAGAAATATCCCAAAGATTCCCCAAGAGGTAGAGCTGAAGCCTTAGAGCTGCAATACTGGGATGTTCTCATTTTATAGTAGAGGAAGGTAAGACCTTGCACTGTGACGAGATTAATCGAGGGTCACAGAAAACATGTCTGAGATTTCTAGCCTAGTGTTTGTTACGTTTTGTTTTGTTATTTACTTGCTTGTGTATTTTCATTTAGTATCTCTTTCTAATTTTCCATTTTATTTCATTTGGAGGCTCTCATTTTAACAGGAGGAATCACTGGTGACTATTTCCACAAAACAGGAGGAGGGAAGGGGAGAAGGGGTGGGGAGAGAGATTAAGCTTGTAAATGAAAGTAAAGTGGTAACAGCAAGTAATGGGCATGCATATGAAATAAACACACACACAAAATATCATTTGTGCTGAAAGTGGGCCCAGAAAAGCTTATTCTGAGAAGCGAAGGTCAAAAGTTGCGTGACCTTGGCTCTACACCCTTCTCATTGTAAGGCTTTTCTGTAAAATGGTGGCAAGACATTTTTTAAAAACTGCCTCTTATTGTCTATAAACCATAAAGGAAAGAATCTGCCCCTCAGGGTCTTTATTTTTGTTTCATTTATATTTTATTTTTATTCCAGTGTAGTTAACATACAGTGTTACAGAGCCTCAGCGTCTTTAGGTCTTCAATATATTATATATATTCTACTACAGTTGTCCTACCAAAAAAACCACACAAAAAAAAAAACACACAAAAAAACCCCAAAAAACCCTCTTCCAGAATATTCCTCAATATATTCTTCTTAAGGCAGAGTTCTTCCCCCAAATTGCTGTTTAATCAGTTTATTCTTCATATGTGTTTTTCTCTGTGGTTGGCTACAAAGTGTTTGATATTCTCCAGAAATAGGAGAATATTACACAAGTATGAACTCTTTCTTCCTAACAGTACAAAAATGTGTTCTCCAGGCACCTGGCTGGCTCAGTCGGTTGAGTGTCAGGCTCTTCATTTTGGCTCAGGTTGTGATCTCAAGGTCGTGGGATGGAGCCCCTCGTCTGGCTCTGTGCTCGGAGCTGAGTCTGCTTCTCCCTCTCCCTTTGCTCCTCCCACCACTTGCGCACTCTCTGTCTCTAAGGTAAATGAATAAAATCTTTTTTTAAAAAAAAGTATGTTCTCTATCCCGGTTCCTGGACCCACACCACACAAAGGTTTACATCAAAGATATTCCCAACCTTCGTGTGTGACTTAACAGTAAAATTGATTCTCGGATGACACTGACCAATTCCAAATAGTTGCAACGTGGACCATTCTGTTTATTTTGAGCTTAAGTCTCAGAAAAACAGCAAGCAAACAAAAACCAAAAGATGCACTCGCCATGGAAGAACAGGAATTCTCACTTGTCATTCAAGAAAAGATTTAACATTCTATACTTTTGTTCTAAACTAAGTAACTTCCAAATATCCACAAGGATCCAGGGCAGTTAGGAATGATCACTTTTAGAGTTTTAAGGCAGAATTCGCTCCTTCTCTTTTCCTCTAAGAAGATTATGTTCTAAGGTAACATGGAAATTATAAAGAAACCCCCCCAACCCCCACTTTTTGGAAATGTAGGTAATCAGCTAAATGCACTAGTAGTGAAAACTCTCATTTTATACTCATATTCTGATTTAAAATTCAGTCCTTTCTAAGTTTGTACCATGTACCTTTTTGTTTTGTTTTGTTTTTTATAGGCTTAGGAGGACAATTGATTCCTATAACTTCAGACTGATCCTCTATAAACCCTCTCCCTGTGGGAAACTATAATAAGGGTGGTGGAATTTCATTGTCTCTGATGACATTATAAAATTACCTTTTTGTTTTTATCAACAGAAACACACACATAACCAGGACCTCCTCCTAGCTGATCTCTTAAGGTCCATCCTTTGTGCTTCCTGAGCTTAACAGTAGCTACTTGACTCTTGAAATGAAGTGATGCCGTGGATATTGTATATAATTACGTACTTACTGAGGCTTAGAAATCTTTCATACTTTCAGGGATTTTAATAAAATTTAAAACATGAGACAGTTCATTTCAAGAGTGTTGGTTAAGTAGCTGTTCTGTATTTACCATGTTCCCCTCTGCCCACAACCTTCACCCACAGTCCTAATGCTTTCTACTCCCATCCCAAGCACTCTGTTTATGACAAACCTCCAAGAGTTCATGACAGTGTTTATGGGCAGAGCTTCAGTTCTAAAATTTCTGAGTCAAAGAACAATGCCAGAGAAGGAGTGATACAAGATAAACCAGGATTTCCAAAGTTCTAATTACCTTCATGCCATTAATCCAAAAAAAAATGTATAATGGCATTTACCATTTAGTATAAGCCTACGATAAGCCAAACATCTAATCTCAGAATAACCCTGTGAAGTTGGTATTCTTTTTCCATTTTATGTATGGGGGAATAGGGTTCAGAGAGATTAAGTAAATTCTCCAAAACAGCAACAGCAAAACACACAAAAAACTCAACTAGTAAATATCAGAGTTAGGATTTGAGATTGCATTTACCAAACTCCTGCTCTTTCTACTCTTACCATAGCTGTGATCTAAAGCCTAAGTCTTTCCACCCCAAAACATCAGACTACTCATGCTTGCTTGATTGTAAAGGGACCTTTACAGTCCTTGGTTCTATACTCATCTCACCCTATTAAAATAGTATTAGGAATATGGGGCACTTAGATGGCTAGTTGGTTGAACATCCGACTCCTGGTTTCAGCTCAGGTCATGATCTCAGGGTCATGAGATTGAGCCCTGTGTTGGGCATGGAGTCTGCTTGAGAGTCTTTCCTTTCCCCTCTTCCCTTTCCCCTCCCCCCACTCACACACACTCGCTCTCTAAAATAAACAAATAAATAAATAAATAAATAAATAAATAAATAAATAAATAAAATCTTTAAAAAATAAAATAATATTAGGAATAGAAGACTGAATAGAAGCCATAGTATTAGATTAGCTGGAATATCATACTTCTCAATGATCGTGTGTAAATGGAAATTCACCCAACCACCCACCTATCCATCCACCCACCTCCACCCATCCACCCATCCTTGTATCCATCCATCTATTTAACCAATTGAGAGCTGTTATGGATCGATTGCTACTGTGGACACTGGTCAGAGCTTTCTCTTGCTCTCAAAGATTATATTCTAGGTGAGCATTCTCTAACAGACCTTTCTGTGAGTTGAAACTGTTCTCTATCTGCACTATTGAGACCAAATGAGGAATGGAATTTGCAATTTCATTTAATTTTAATTAATTTAAATAGCCATATGTGGCTACTGGTTATTGTATTGGACCTCATAGTTCTAGAGGGTTTGAGAATGTGGGGAAACAGAAAATAAATAGGTAAGCAAATTAATTATTTTATTTTGACGAGTGTTATGGACAAATAAGTGTCATGTGGTGGAAGTTGGATGAGGGGCAGTAATTAGGATTGTCAGGGAAGTTTTCATTGAATAGGTTCCATTTCAACCGACTCCTGAATGAAGATTAATTGTCAGACATGTCAAGAGGAGGGGAAAGGACATTCTAGACTGAAAGAAACAAGTCAACAGCCCTAGAGAGAGAAAAACTTCGGCGTGTTCAAGTCTCGGGAAGCAGATCGGCGTCGGTTAGAGCACGGTGAGCGAGGAGCAAGGGACCGGCAATGGTGTTGGGAGTAGGAGAGACTGGGTAATGCAGAGTTTCATAGGTTGTGGTAAAGGGTATGGATTTTATTCGAAGTGAAATCTTTTTTTTATAATAATTTTTTATTATATTATGTCAGCCACCATACAGTACATCCCTAGTTTTTGATGTAAAGTTCCATGATTCATTACTTGCGTATAACACCCAGTGCACCATGCAATACGTGCCCTCCTTACTACCCATCACCGGTCTATCCCAATCCCCCACCCCCCTCCCCTCTGAAGCCCTCAATTTGTTTCCCAGAGTCCATAGTCTCTCATGGTTCATTCCCCTTTCTCTTTACCCCCCCCCCATTCTTCCCTTTCTTCTCCTACCGATCTTCCTACTTCTTGTATTCCATAAATGAGTGAAACCATGTGATAATTGTCTTTCTCTGCTTGACTTATTTCACTTAGCATTATCTCCTCAAGTCCCGTCCATGTTGCTGCAAATGTTGTGAAATCTTTTTTTTTTTTTACAGATAATCTTTTAAGGATTTAATTATCCTATAAAGTACTTAGGTGCAAAGTTAAATTATTTAAAGATAAAGTGAGTGATAATCTGGAGACTTATCATTTTTATTTTTTATTTTTTTAAAGATTATTTGAGAGAGCAAGCACAAGGGGGGGGGCGTGGCAAGGAGAGGGAGAAGCAGGCTCCCTGCTGAGCAGGGAGCCCGAAGTGGGACTCAATCCCACGACCCTGGGATCATGACCTGAGCCGAAGGCAGAGGCTTAACCAGCTAAGCCACCCGGGTGCCCTGGAGCTTTATCATTTGTAAAAGCTTTATTTACAAGTTAGTTCAAAATGTGCCCCATGTGAAAGAACTGTTGGTGGTTCTGAAATTGGCTTAAAGATCGAAGGATTCAAGTCCTCCAGATACTGGAGTTGAAGATGGCAAACAACCTACTTATGTAGACTATCCAAGGGGAGAGTGACAGAACCAAGGCACTTCATTTTTCACCTTTTGTAAAGTTAATTTTTAATGCCTCTCAGGGCTGATTTGATTTGGAACACAGATATGAAATCTCCCTTTTCTAGGTGTGGCCTCATCTGTCATCATCAGGAAATGTAACTCTTTGAACATCTGGTCTATAGCCAGTTTCCAGTGGGTAAGTCATCACATCAGGAAAACATATCCTAAAAATAGGGTACTCAAGTCGTAGCAGAGAATCCTAGACTCCTTTATCAGTCCTGAAAATTGTTCTTTAATTGAGAATGGACTTTAAAGATACCATCCTTGAATTTGCCTGAAGATCTGAGCTATGGGTGCTATTAATTCAATATAGTATCTTTCAGGAATCACAAATCTACTTGGGCCAGTTCGTGAAAATGAGGGTCAGTGGTAACCTAGTCACCATAGAAACTACATTACCTTTCTTTGCTCTCTTGCCAGATAAAGCGTAATTGATGATACTGTTAACATTATTGGTTGAAAATCATGCACATAAGTTATGAATCATAAAGTGGTGGAGAAAACTAAAATGTTACAAAAATGAGCAAATTGCTAAATTATGCATATAATACAAATAGATTACTAAAGCCCTACAATAAGTCACCAGCATATATTTAGCGTCTACTTGAAATACGGATGCCTAAGACAATCCATAAATGATGTGAACTTTTCAGTATCCTTAGGGTATTAAAGATTGTTTTGCTTCACCATTTAAAAAATACAAACAACAAATTACAAAACTGTCAAAAGAAAAAAAGTTTCCAGTTTATATGTAGGACTCCTTTCTTAGAACAGAGGGTCAGCGCCTGAGGTGCTAAGAGGGGGAGAGAGAGAGAAAAATCCCATTTCATTCTTAACCAAATTAGTTCATGCTTATGAAGATGTCAAAGCTTCACTTTACCCAATAAAACATTTTTGGTGTGGTAATGATGATCCCCCTGGTGTGTTTCCATAAAACTAAAATGATTAAAAAAATCCAGCTTTGTAAACAAATGTGGACCTACGATTGATGGTTGTTTTAAAGCCTCAGGCATGGTTTTGTCTTAAATTTAAAATAAACTGAAAGAATACATTGATGTTCTTTGTTTCAAATACATTTTGGAACCCAGCAGACCACATTCAACCTAGTTAAATTATCTGAATGGATTTTGGGGGAAGAGAAAGGAGTCTGTTCATTTTCATATACCTTCAGAAATATTTTACTTCTGATGATGACAGCAGCTCTTGCTGACAACTATTAATACATTATAAACACCCCATCAGAGTTATATAAAAACATGTCAGTTTTAAAGAGAACATCTTTGACAGCAAATTTTCTGATTGTGAAACAGCTGTGCCTTCAGTACAATGCATTAAGTAGTTTATTCCTTTTAGATAGTTAAATTGTGCATGAAATGTTGCTGGCGCAAGGGCTCCAAATCTGGCCTGATTAGCGAACATCTGTTACATTGGAAAAATTCATGTCTACCCTAATTAGCTGTCAGGCTGACGTACATCAGGCCTGATGGTGAGGGATCCTGTGCTGTTTAAGTCAGACCAGGTTGCTCTCCTCTCCCGTCACCTGCCCTTTCAAATCTCTTCCTCTCATGTGTTGCTGTAATTAGAGATGGTTGGACATACAATGGAGCAGGCTACGGTCAGTTATAGTCCCATCTGTGCAATATTTTTATTCCCACCAAACTTGGGAGCGGAGAGATAGAGTAGCTCAGAGCAGTGAGGCTGTTAGACCCGTTAGCTCTGTGACATTTGATCATCCCGGCCCCAAGATCTTCTTCGGAAGGGCTCTGAGAATCCATCCATAATGACTGAAGGGAGAGCTCCAGCTTCTGCAGAACTGATCTTTGTTTTGTTTGTTTGAAGTAGGGGTAGCTCTTGCCTGAACGGGAACATGGCAGTGTCCCGTGGAAGTATCGCCGTACCGTACGTTCGGGAATTAAAGAGGAGTCAAAGAAAAAGGAACTGAGTGTTCTGAAAGTGGAATTTTCATAACTGAATAATATCCTGGGGCTATAGACAGCTACAGGAGGCCACTTGAAATCAAAAGGTCTGATTTTATCGTGTTTATTAGTCCAGTGTACACAGGGTTTTCCAATGTCAATAAAAACTTTCATTGACTTGTGGATGGGCACAAATCATAACTTCCTGTTCAAACTGGCAGGAGACTGGAAAGTGCAGTTTGTTCCCGAGCTGCTGAAATCCTCATTTGCTCTGTAACAACCTTTTATATAAGGGCTGCCTTGCCTGGGGCCAAGTTCAGATTCAACCTGAAAGATTAAGGATATATAAGATTACAACATCAGGTTTTATTAGAGTGTGATTTGACCTAGGAAGAATGAAAAATCAGCCTTTTTCTGACTTGGTATCATCCTTTCAAGATAATTCAAGTACAGGATTATTATTCCCAAGCATACGTGAAGTATAATTACAATGTACACTGAAATTCTGTAATTGAGGACATGCTTTATAAAATGCTTGATGTGTAAGTTATAAATGGGAAAACTCATTTACCCAGAGCATTCAGGATTTTTCAGGTGAACTCAAACGGGATCAGACATAGAATTCTGAATGCTCTTGTTAGAGTATTATAGCCAAACTGGACTAGACCTAAGAGAGGCCCCTCCCTCCTTCCTTCCTTCCTTCCTTCCTTCCTTCTTCCTTTTTCCTTCTTCCTTCCCCCCTCCCTCCCTCCCTCCCTCCTTCCTTCCTTCCTTCCTTCCTTCCTTCCTTCCTTCCTTCCTTCCTATGCTCTTTCTTTGACCTTGGAATACTTTCCCTGTCCATCCAAGGCTTACCTATCAAGAATTTAAGTGTGATCCAAGCACCAGCTGTTCTACAACAGTGTCAGTCTGGTGTAAAGGAAAGGGCAAAATTTAGTGAAATGACTACATCCTACACTGTGGCTTTACTTACATCGTCTACTTCTTCTCCACAGCTGGCATTTTGCATTTCTTTTATGGTACTTGCCATTTCTATCTCTTATTTAAATATTTATATGCCATAAACTACCTCTCATCCCTTATACTGGACTGTAAGCTCCTTGGAGACAGGGGCAATGAATTATTTCTGTATCCCACAAACTATAGTTCATAATAAGGTCTCAGTAAATGTTTATTGAGTGCATACTATTTGGCTCAGATGAATGGGATTCAAAAATAGCGGTAGGTCTCTGTGTGAAACTGTCCCACTAGACCGAACAAACTCCGTGAGTGGTGAGGATCCGTTGGTATCTCCAGCTGCCTCGAGACAGCTGCCACAGGAAGTGGGAGACCAGGGTGGCTGGATTCAGAGATTTAAGGTGTCTTGTAGATATGGGGTAGTGTCAGAAACATCTACCAATATTCCACTCAAGTTAAGAATGGCGAGGGGTGCCTGGGTTGCTCCTCAGTTAAGCGTGCAACTCTTGGTTTTGGCTCAGGTCATGCTCTCAGGGTGGTGATATGGAGCCCCGTGTTGGGCTCTGCAGTCAGCCGGGAGTCTGCCTTAAGATTCTCTCCCTCTGTTCCTCCCCCCACCTCTAAAATAACTAAATAAATCAATCCTCAGGGAAAATAGGAATGGCCAGACTTCTCCGAACAGAGATAACCAGAGTTCCCAAAGCATTCAGAATAGTCTGACGGCCCTAGAGCTGTGATACCTGGAGGGTACTGGGGGTGCTCCTTGTCTGGGCCTGGTCCCAGCTCGCTGCGAACTGGGATTCCTGTGGCAGCCTTGCTTGGAGGCTCAGCGAGGCTCTGGAGCACAGCGTCCCCCTTCCGCCTCTGTCTCCAAGATGCTTCCCAGTGACATTCCGCAGAGCCCTCCGCACTGGTTTCTCAGTTTATCAAGAACCAAGAGGATAGGAAATGCTGTAGGAACACAAACTTTCCGCTTAACATTGTGGATTTTAGAGAAACTAAACAATTTACATTTTTCAAACTTATGCCAAGGTTTTGGAATTTTGTTCATTCTATCTTGAAAACGACTTTGTAGCAATTCACCAAAAGACAAAGAATTGAAATGTGATTTCACTCTGCCTTGAAAAATACCTGTTAAGAAAGTTTTTTCTCTCTTTGAAAAAGAAATAGTACAATGTTGGTTGAATTTTATTGCACATTTAAACATTTTTGATATAGGATGTCTCATTTGAATGTAGCAGCTATTTCCATGTGTATCCAAGGATACACTGTCTGCATTTGAAATACATAGGGAAAAAAAACACATTAAAATAGAAGTTCTTAAATGCTTACCAGGTTGGATTCCCAACCAGCAGCAGCAGCATTCACAACAAAAACAACCACCACAATCATAATTGTGGAAGAGCTTTCTTTAAATATCTAGTACGTCCCCATTTCATGCCGTACTCTCACTGCTCACAGATTCTGTAAGATTTATTTATTTCTATTTTACAGATGACAAAATTTGGACTCAGAGAGATTATGTTATTTGCCTAAGGCTGCACAGCTAATAAATACCAGTGCCAAAATTCAATCCATATCTGACCTTAAAGTGATTGTATAACTACCATTCAAGGGAATCTTTTTTCATATTTTAAATACTTTTGTAAAATTTAGAAATAGTTTTATTTTATTGTCTTCTAAAATACTTAGAGTACTAAAAATATTCATTTGTATAAATGGCATTGTTCCCTGAAAGGGGCTATGTTTTTTTATGTATTTTGCTTTCTTGGTGATGGCAAGTCCCACTGAGTAGTTTTGTAAAAATTTACATGATTTATCAGGCAAGTCTAACCAATGGATATATTTAGTTCAACCCAACTTAGTAAAGATTCTGAACCTCCTCTTTGGCAAATCCTATCTTTTAGATCTAAGTCTCTGACGACTGGATTACACTAAATTCGGATCCTTCTCCGAGATAGGCCATGCGAACTAGAAGAGTGATTTGGAAAGAGCTTTGATAAATCTGACACAATCTGCCTTATGGTCACATAGTTGCTGTGTGTGATTTTTGACTAACTTGATAAATAAAATCCAAACGCTTTTTCTGCAGTTAATAAAGAGTGATACAACAAAAATATTTACTGTGCACTATGCCAGCAACTAAATTAACCAGTAATAATTGTTTTCGTGTCACCAATCAACAGCTGAGAAAAAAACCCCACAGGTCATTATATTTATCAAAATTAACTATAGTTTCTCCTCACCCTCCTGTATACCACTCTCTTGATTATGCTGTACCACACACACACACACGCACACACACGCACACACACACACACACACACACAGGAAAAAAAAGCTAATTCTTCTCAATGTCTGTTTCTCTGGAAGCAATCTTACAAACTTTTGAGTATTTTGTATTGGTGGGATAGCAAACGTCTTACTGCTGTTCCCAGCCTATAATTTACTCCTGAGGCCACTGATGCCACCCTTCCAGAGAATCAGCCCTGTCGTGTTGTGGATGGTAACAGAAGGTCAGTCCCTTCCTGCAGTGACTTGGTCTCTGAGAATCTGTCAGGGAATAGGTATCATATCCGTGCATGCCTCCAGAAAATGGTTGCACACAGGCCACCTGAAACCAGGGAAGAAACCATCACCTGCTTCTGCCAGCTTCCCCCCACAGAAAATGTAAACCCTTCTCAGAGGATTGTGCAGCTCCCCACAGAGGCTCAGCCCTCAACTTTCAGCCAAGCAATGAACAGCTTCCTGAAGAGCCAGCATCATAACCTTGAACCCCAGTGGTCTGGACAATGCCCTCAGCGTCCGGGGTTGGCCTTCATTGGGCAGCATGGATGGCAGAGACCCCGTCAGCAGAGTGCTGCTTGTTGACATTCATTAAGATGATCACGGCAAGAGGCAGCTGATCAAACCTTTCCCTGGAGTTGACGCCGTTGCTTAGTACAGAGTAGTAGGGAGTAAGGTGTCTGGGGGGAGTAATACTTGACAGAGTGAGACGACTCATTAGTGATGACAAGAGGAGTCATCCAGGGAGATATGTGTCACCACAATCCATTAGATCCCATAGTTTTGGCTTCTACAGGCCAACTCTGAATTCCCTTTTAAGAAATGACTTTTTATAGACTGAGAAGAAGTGAAAGACGAGACCTGTTGTGCAGGGAGAGTGAACAGGGGACGGAGTGGCTGTGATTACAGTGGACCTTTTCACTCAGCTCGTAATAAAATCATTCACTCTTCATGGCGTGCGTATCCCACACATGCATGTGGGATCCTCTCCTTTCTCTTCTGGCAGGGAAATCATGGTGTTCAACCTCAAGCAAGGCAGAGATGTTCATGAGGGGGGAAGTCCAACTTTGTGCGTAAGCCGAAATAATCGGTCAATTCACTCAAAAACAGAAGATGGGCCCTCTGTAGACATAGCCCTAACATAACTCCCACAGTCAGCCAATATAGAGATGAAAATTCAACTTAGATTTTCTGACACTCCACTCTTGTTCTCTCCCTGCTACATCCTCCCAGTTCACGGAAAAATCATTAGGTTTACACTATAAGCCAATTCTCCTCGAAGCCTGACAAATTTACAGCTTCTCCAAACATGGACGCCAAAGCAGAAGTTATCAATTATTTTCAAGGTGTCTAACTTTTGGCCGGGAATACATTGATATAGATATGTGATGGCATCTGTAATTCCAGCCAGTCCTCCCGGGAATATCCACAGACGCGTTTTTGGAGCCCTCTCTAAGATAATAAAACAGGCTCTGGTCAGACACACTGTACCTCACACGGTATAACAGCTTTCGACATAAATCTGGAACATGATTTACATTTGAAAGCACCAGATCAATATTTGAGGAGGGATTATTTTTTATCAACTTGGCTCTAATTCTCTGAAATATAAAGTTATTTTTTAAATGTCAAGACCAACTACACCCACCCTGGCCCAAGATGGCTTTGTCGAAAAAGTTGAAAAAAATTAAACGTAAATTTTGTGTTGACATAATCCAGGTTAAGTCTAAAAAAGAAAAATACTTACTTTTGTAAAATGAGAGGCTATTTTATCACTCAGAGAATGTCACATCAATTGTAAAGCCATCAGCCCCAAGGTTTGGTGGTGATTGCTTCATATTTACTGTTAGTCCGGCAATGGGGATGGTACTTTTACAGTCTTTGGACAGACTAGTGAGTGTGACATTTAAAGTGTTGATTTTTGCAGCACTTATGTTAATTGTTGTAATTTTCCTGATGAACCACCATTCTGGTTTCCTGATGCAGCCAAGATAGTTTTACATTTTCTATGCAGGGCCTCTTTGCCATTTGGTCTGTGTAGTGTCAGCTTCGAGTGCTACTGAAAGCAGACAAAATTGCAAGCAAATTGCATCAGATTGCCAACATTGTGAAAAGGTAAATTGCTTGCAAATCTATTTAAACCACTGCCCTATTTTCATCAGCTTCAGTACTTGGTATTCATGATTGCTTAATTGGCGACCTTTCCTATTGTGTAGTGCTTTATGGTGTAATGGAAAGCGATCTTTACCAAACCAATTACCCTTTTTTTCTCAGCACTACATTATTGCTGTGATTGCAACTGCCAGTCCTTTGTAAATGAACTTTCTGATTTCAATGATGTTTTTAAAATGTAAGATAGAAAAAAGTGGCATTCATATTGTGCGATGTTCTATTTTGAAGCCTCTTTGTAGCCACTATTGTCTGGGAAAATGGACTGAAGGGTTACACAGTACCTACAAATATCCATGTAACTATTATTAATATTATTATAATGTCCTCCTTTGTACTGTGGCTCAATTAGGAAAGGATAGGAGAAATATTTTGTCACCCTGTCAAGTGCACAGGAAGTGCATTTGAGGCTTCTTTTTTGACACATACATTATCTCTAGTAATAAGACAAGATTCTTTTGAAGGAGTGGTGATGAAGATACAAAATCAATTAAAATGAAATTCACATTGCTGGTTTTACGGTCACTCAACATTTAAAAAGGAACCTTCAACGACTCAAATATTAAGACTGGGAATGAAAGCTTAATTTTGTAAGAGAAAGTTGTGAGCGAGCTGGGAAATAGTGAAATTTTAAGATCTCAGGTTCTGCACACAGATGCCAAAACACAGCAAAACACGACCATTCTGCACGTCCAAAGCTTAACATATGTACAATACAGACGTGTAGCCTGGATGGCAGCAGAACGAAGGTAGCCTCTTTTTAAAATTCTCTTAAGAACCGGTCTATAAAATTAGCGCCCACATGGATTCTCATAAAGATGGGGCATGGAACTGTGGTGAATCCTGTTTATGTATTTTTATGTGATTTAGAAAATTATATCATTACTCATAAGTGTACGTGGCAGAAAGGGAGCTCCAAGTAATTTAGTCGTTCCCTAATACAGTAAGTGGAAATGGATGCATCGTTCTACCCCCTACAGTTAGAAACTCTATTGTGTGAGGGACATTTTGCAAAGATTTCTTTTACTCTCTTCTCTCATTTAATTAGGAAAAAAATGGAGTTCAGACAAGGCTGGCCAATGATGATCAGGTGATTGTTGATTTTAGTACCTTTGATGTAACGTAATGATTTATTTACAGCACAGCATCTTATTCTTTGAAAGCAAAGAAATGTGTTTATTATCTGCTGCCTCTGCAAGTGTTCGTAACAACCAATTTCACTGTGATATTGAGGTCTAATACAGTTATTATTTTCTATCAGCAACATATATTCTTCCCAAACAATTAGACCCCCGATTTGATTTCCCAACTCTAAATGTAGTCACATGGTTATAGATGACAGAATGACATTTGCTTGGGTGTTTAATTGGTATTTAAACCATGGACTTAAAAATCAGTGTCCCGTTAATTGGGAGCAGGACTCAGAAAAATTCTTACCTTGTGGAGGGACTTTGTTAAATAACTATTGTGGAAGACTTTTAAGACGATTTTACTTTTGTTGGATGGGGGGCAGTGGAGTTTTTTGAGAGGGGGATAAACTCATGGGTTAGCACAGACTGCAGTTATTACCGGGAATGTTACCGTCCGGGGTTGGGCATGAACTATCACTCTCATCATTCATCTTTCTAGACCAGTACTGACTCCCGAGATGGTGAGACGGATGGTAATTACAATAGGGAATGTGGCCCAGGTTTATGAAGGGCCAGGCACTGTTCTAGTCACTTTAACTGGCTCGTCTCATTGATTCCTCCCAACAGTCCTATGGGGAAGGTACTGTTATTATTCCCATTTTATAGATGAGGCAACTGAGGGTGAGGAGACTTAGAGGTTGACACAAGGGCACGCAGCAAGTAAATGATGCATCTGGGATATGAATGCATCTGGGAGGTCCGGCTCCGGAGCCTGTGACCTGCCACCTGAAGAGCTTTGTTTCCCAGCTTCTGCTTTTTCTCTCTCGAGCCATGGAGGCAAAGCTGGTTGGCTGGGAGACACCTTACATTTTCCAGAATATTCTAAGTAGTTGTTGAGGAAATAGATGGAATGTGCCCAGCAGCCCTAACTCTTTCACCCTTTCATCTATCTAAAGATAATGATTAGGATCTGGCACTGAGGTTCATGTTTTACATGCAAAACTCTAAGAAACTCAGATGTTCAAATTCAACTTCTTGCAGAAGGAAGAATTCTTATGAGTGCCAATGCTCACAAAGTCTCCTGCAGCTATTTCTCCTTCTCCTTTTCTTCTTCCTTCCTTCGGAAAGGCTCTTGAATGCTGTGAGTGTAGTAAATATCCATCCAGTCCATGTCATCCCTCTGTTAAATGATATACTCTGGGGTTTGTTGTTGGAGTTTGTTTGCTGATGGTCGGAACCACCTCATTCTAGTCCAAAGCTCTTTCAAAGTAATTGCAGTAAGAATAATGAACAGCTTCCTTCCCGTAATGAGCAGGGCGGGGGCTGGGGGCGTGGCTGGAATAAGGTTGGGGGAATAGGAGTTGTCGGATCCACCTCCAGTGGTCTGCAAATTTATTACAGCACCAGTGAAATGTTCTTCGACATTGTACGTGAGGCGTTTGTCACACTGATTTAAGCAAAACCCAGGTGTGTTCCTGCTTGATAGCCCAATCCTCACTCTGCCATGGGCAACCAGTGCACACTTGTGCGTATTCTCTATTCTTTTACATGGCACTTAACCATGTGTTGTACCCCTGAGGGCTCACAGATAAGGCCCAGTAACCAAAATATGGGGGAAAGTTGGAAAAAAGCAAGAGGCTGGAGAGCACCTTAGATTTCCCTTGATATAGACTCATATAACAATTTCTGGATTTACTGCAAAGAGGTGTGGGTAGGGTGGGACTATCAGCTTAGAAAAGGAACATTTCTCTGAGAATTTCTGGCATCTTTATTTAGTAAATATCCCGAGTGTGTTCAATATGTTTCTTTCATTGATGAACAAAAAAGAGTGTATTTAAAAGTTTTCAGGCTGCCCCCGGTTTTGGACACTCGCTCTTGTGATGTGTCCTTTTGTGCTGCGGGTCCTGCTGCCGTTCCTCCCACTCCCGCAGGGCGGGAATCGTGAGGGTCATGCCTCCTCTCTCATCACATACTCCTTATAACTAACGGCATCCGTTTGTGCCGGACAGGAGTAGGGAATACACTAGACTGACTATGCAAGTACTAACTGACCCCTCATAGATACTTAGTTTTTGTGTTTTTTATAGCCTGTATGATGCAGCGTGCTTTCACCACTGATAATACTGCTAAGGAAGCAGAATTCTGCGAGCTCACTTGGCCTTCATTCCTTCTCTACAAGAAGATAAACTGTGAAACTCTGCCACAAAAAATAGCTCACATCTCTTATTTCCAGTTAATGAATGATTTTTTTCACTGTGGTTCACCCTCAGAATGGTTGTATAATTTAAGAACAGACGGAAATAGTTTGCCGTAGAGAAGACTTAATAAAATTTGTGGAACAGGATCGACAGTTCTGAGATAAATAGTTCATTGGCTAAGGGAGAATGAAACTATTTGATATACTGGTAATAATAATAAACTGTTTAATATTTATTTAGGGTTTATTATGAGCCAAGCACTGCACTAAATATTTGGCATTATTAATCCATTTGATAGTCCTAATAACTGTATGAGGTAGATACCGTTATCACCCCCATTTAATAAATGAGGAATCTGAGGTTCAGAGAGATTATGAAAAATTTCTAAAATCAGATGGTTTGTCAGTGGTGGATCGGGGATTCTAATTTGGGTGGTCTGTGAGGTATTACTGCCTTCCCACTGAACGAGGAAGAGGATGAGGGAGAAGAGAGAGGGATACAGGGAGGGAGAGAAGGGAAGAAAAGAAAAGCGAAGGGAAAGCCCAAGTGCTTGCTCACGCACAACAGGATTTAGAATCTCCATAGGTTTCTATCTTTCTTTTTAAAAATTGTTTATTTTTTTAAACGTAATGTCTACACCCAACGTGGGGCTTGAACTCACGACTCTGAGATCAAGAGTAGCATGCTCTTCCAACTGAGCCAGCCAGATGCCCCAGAATTCTCCATAGGTTTCTGTGAGATTACTTCTTACAGAAGTATGTCCCTGCCTGGGAATCAGTATCGTTCTTGTCTTTACAAAAACAATTTTTTTTCAGTTGACTCTTGATCAATGAAGGATTCCTTACATTTTACCTTCTGGGTGGCAAACATTATTGTCACTGACATAATAGTAGTAGATGCTCCTGGTATCTCCGTATAAGCACATTTCCACCCAGCAAGAGGCTCTTGATGGAGACTTGTACAGAGAAATACCATCTTTCTCTCTCTTAAGGTGGATTTCTCAAAGGCGTCAGTTAACTGAGCAGCAGAGAAAGAAATGGCAAGGCTCAAAAGGGAGAAGGGTGTAAAATCCGGGGAGATGGCACCTAAAACAAATTTAACCTATTACTTCTGCCTGAGTCCTGTATGAGACAGATGCTTGTTCTATGTAGCATGTACAGCTCAAGAGGGTTGTGAAGGAGAAAAATGTTTGAGATGCCCACCACTCACGTTTAACTATTTGGGCAGCTGTTCCAAAAACCAAAACTCATATTTACTTTTCTTACACCAAAAAGTATGTGTGAAACAGGGTGATGATTTCTCAGCAAGGAGAGTCTCCAAATCCCGGAGGCCTGCGTGGAGGAATCCATTCAGTCATTCAGTAAACGTTTGCTTAGGACTCTTCGTGAGACACTGCGGGTACACAGAGTGAGAGTCACAGGTCCCTCTCTAGGAGCCTCATAGTCCGGTGGCATGCATTGGGGTCAACTACAACAGAGATTTCTTTTAGAATGCAGCATTAAAATAATTTTCTTTTAATTAAATACATTAATGTGAGAATTGTGAGAATAATCTGTGTTGATTATTTAAAGATTTACTTGTTTATTTTAGAGAGAGAGAAAGGGCGTGAGGGGGAGGGGCAGAGGGAGAGGGAAAGAATCCTCAAGCACATTCCCAGGTGAGTGCAGGGCCCCTGCAGGGTTCGATCCCAGGACCACAAGATCATGACCTGAGCCAAAATCAAGAGTTGGATGCTCAAACAACTGAGCCATCCAGGTGCCCCAGAGCAATCTATGTTTAAATGGAAGTGTAAAAAAAAAATTACAGACCCAAGAACATAATTTGATGTTAAATAGGGACTTGCTATACCTAGAACAGTTCATTATAAAAAGTGTGCCAATATATTTAATACATTAAATTTCATATGCCAATACTTATTTCTACTTGCTTTAATAGGTAAAAGAGATATTTCATAATAATGATGTTTTAAAGAATATAGTTCATTTGACTTTGGTCCCTAAACTGCATTTTGGTACTCAATGAAATTTATCCTAAAATTTCAACCTGCCTATGTTTTATAGTATTTGCTATTTAGAATAATATTTCTAAAATTAAAGATTGATACCTCTTACTCATGATATCCTTCTAAGATAAAGACCTGATTGCTTTCAACATGTTAGGATGAAATGGTCTTATTTTGGTTTGCTTGTTAATGTGAGAAAGAGTTTTCATAGTGTGCTTTCTAAGTAATATCACATCTAGTCTTCATAAAGTGTTGGGTTTTCACGGATTTGCTGGGACCTTTTACAAAACATCTATCTTAGGGATATCTTACCAACTTAAGGTGTTTTAATGAGCAACTCACTACTCGAACAGAGCATTTTGAAGTTCATTTGAAATGAACTTGGTAGACAGGCGTGCTGAACTCTGCTGTCTCTGGAACCCCGAGCATGGCATAACTCATGGATCTGGCTGCCATGAGATTGAGCATGAAATCTCACATCAAAGACCTCCATGCCTGAGGAGCAGCGATGCAAGGGGTGGTGTGGCCAGGGCGAATGAGAATGCACAAAGCAGGCCGAGTTCTTCCCAGTGTGCTAGGAGACCAGCTGCAGCTTCTGCAGGCAAGGGCCTTTTACAGTCATGGCTCACCCTGGAAATAACCAGCTCCAGTGGTCAGAGCTGTGGTAATAGAGGAGGGAGTCTTGAAACACTGGCAGCAAAATCCCAGGGTACCTTGTGCGAGGCAGCCTGTACCTCGAGGCACGGCCAGCTTCATGGGCACGCTACCTGTGTGGTGCCTGTAAGGACTGCATGCTTGCCTTTATGTTCTGCAGTCCTGTTCTGAAAGTTAATTTTTGAACAGGAGGCTCCCTATTTTCATTATGTAGCTGATTCTAACAGGAGGTTCACTTGAAATTAAGGGTATCTCTTTGTAAGAAGGCCAATGGCAACATCCAGGATGGAGAAAGTTCTGGAATTATCACAGGGGGCCCTACTGAAGAAATGAGGAATGGTTAATTGGCATTATCATCATCATCATAGTGACATAATCAGGGGATCATGTTTTATGATCATCTTGATCTGCTAGAACTAGAAACAGTTGCCTGAGGAAGGAATGAGCGCCCCATGGCTCTGTTATCGGAGTCTTCCTCTTAGAGTAATGGTAAAGGGGTTCCTATGGATCAGTGGCATTGGAACCTTTTTGACCATGACCCACAGTGAGAAATAGAATTTATTTAATTTATTCATGACCTTATATATACAAACACACATATATGTATTTATCTGTGTATAAATTTTTCTATATGTGCATGTGTGTGTATATATTTTACACATTTATGTACAGGCTTTATGAGATAACTTTTAGCCTCATCCCACACAGTGTGCATTCTGATATTTTCTGTTCTATTCTCTTTCATTTTAAAAGATATATATGCTGGTTGCTGCCTGCTAAATCAATTTCTTGACCAACTAACGATCATAGTCTGCAGTCGGAAAAACAGTGTTACTTAGCATGGGGGGCTTGCATTAGATAACTCTTAACATTTTTCTAGCTCTAAGATTATAATTTTCAAAAGCTAAAAATTGCAAGTTACTCCACAGGCAGTTGCCGAAGCAACTGAAGAGCAAAGTACAGAAAGACCTGCACTAATTCTTCAGAGGCCTGGGTCCAAACCCTTGGTGTGTTACTATTTCAACACCTTTAATAAGCCTGTATTTTACTCAAATAGCCCTATTTGAAAGATAAAAGTTTTTTTTTTTTTTTTTAATCTACAGAGTTTCTTCTTTTTCCTAACAAATAGCAAAGTGCAGTCATCCCCTAAATAAAATCTTCACGGTATGTAAAAGCAATTAAAAGTAGAATTTTGTGATGTTGGAATCTGAGGTGGGTAGTCAGGGTTCTCATAGCTCAGCACCCTCCACTCCTCCCCCATTTCTCACCCAAAGAGCTGTAGGACCACAGCGAACAGAGCTTGAAAACCACTCAGCTCGGCTGCCTGGCTGGCTCAGTCAGTTAAACGTCTGCCTTCAGCTCTGGTCATGATCCCAGAGTCCCCGAATAGGGCTCCCTGCTTAGCGGGCAGCCTGCTTCTCCCTCTACCGCTCCCCCTGCTTGTGTGCTCTCTCTCTCTCTGTCAAATAAACAAAATCTAAAAAAAAAAAAAAGGAATGGAAGAAAGCCACTCAACTCACTAACGAAATTTTTTTTTTTTTTAAGATTTTATTTATTTATTTGACAGAGATAGAGACAGCCAGCGAGAGAGGGAACACAGGCAGGGGGAGTGGGAGAGGAAGAAGCAGGCTCCTAGCAGAGGAGCCTGATGTGGGGCTCAATCCCAGAACGCCGGGATCACGCCCTGAGCCGAAGGCAGAGGCTTAACAACTGAGCCACCCAGGCGCCCCTCACTAACGAAATCTTAACTTTGATCTGGGGACTATGGTTGAGGAATGGGGATTGGAAATGAAACCAAAGACTCTACGTGTTTCTCAGTTTTTCTCTTAGTTAGTGTTTTTCTCTCCATTTTCCTGATCAGAAGGAGGCTATGTCTGTCCAGTTCCCTGCTTTATCTTCAACATCTAGCACGATGCCTAGTACACAAGAGGCGCTCAATACATATTTGTTGAATGAATGAGTTACTTTGAGAAACTTACCAAAGTAAAAAGTGTGTGTGTGGAGAGATTTATGAAAATTCTAAAATTTTTAAATCGATGCAGGTTTGAAGGCTCTGGGTTCATGCCTCATCAGCTTGATTTTTATACTACATGTGTTTGTAGTGAAATTGGATACTGTTATCTCCATTTTATAGGTAAGAATACCAGGACCCTATGAAATTCAGTGTCTTCTTAGAAATGACCTAGCTTTTGCAGGCAAGAATTATGATCTATAGCTATTGGATTTCTGATCTGTTTATTGGTGAGCTCTAGAGTGAACCTCCATGAGGATATCCTAGTGTTCAATAAATGGGGTGTATCTTGGTTCATGACTTTGTAGAGGCCTTTAAAACAGTGGTATTTTGTTGAGTGATGTGATTGATAAAAGGAAACTTGCACTGTGCCAATCACATGCCTCCACGGGCTTACCCATTTCATTCCTGAATGTGACAGTCTCACTGTTAGTAGCAATTTGTTTCATAATATTGTGGTATGATTGAAAGCAGACAGGAAAGAAATAAGGTCATATGGATTTTTTTCCCCCTTAATGGAATTACTACTCAGAAAAAATGGTGCTTTGGTTGGGTAAGTCTTTATCATACCAAGTGAGCTCTTCAAAATGTTATGTCCCATTTGTATCACTAACTATATTTTTAAGATGACAAGAGATGAATGAAATATAAAGCTTATGGTTACACAGGGTGCTCATCTCAATGCACAACTTCAACATTAATGTAACCTTTAAAATGTAACCTTTAAAAAGCGCGGTAGTTATCAGCTTCATGACCCATATCAACATGGAACTGCCTGTCAAGCCTGGCTCATTTGATGCATGAAAGTTCTGTCTTTTCTTTCATAGGCATATGTTACTGTACCTTTATGTTGGCCCGCAGAGCATCCCGATGTAGAATTTCCATAATTGTCAGTTCTGAGCCAGCAGTGTAACTGCTGGCATCTATCTGTTTAGACGGCTCAGAATACCCAATACTACTTCGAGATAGTTTCTTCCTTAAAATGAAATCAGAACATCCTCTCAACTAACACGCTCATCTTTAAACGAAGTTGGAACATTCTTACTATTCTCCTTTAATACAACTTAGAATCATTCAGAATGTACCCAGAACCTATTTATATTTGGGGAGTATATTTTATTTGACTTACTGTGTATAATGTACAAAAGCCAGTTAACTACTTTTGACATGATAAACAATGTTTTCTATCACAAGCCCCCAAATAAAAATTGCTCAGGGCACCAAAACACACGACAGTAACAAAATACTCTCAATGACGTGAGCCAGAGAAAAAGCCTTTGCTCTATTAGATTAAGTGACTTAACTTCAAACAAAATAAAATTGCCTATTTCCAGCCATTTTTGGCCTACAAAAATGTCAATTTTACATAATTCAGTCTACATTTCTAAGCACCTGTTGCTTCCTCTGCCATTATGATTTTCCAAAGTTGGGGCTGCCATGCATTGGAAGAGAACAGGGAGTCAGAAAGGTCTCAGTGGGTTTTACTCTGCCTTCATAGGAAGGAAAAATACTCAGAAAGATATTAGAGGATCAGTTTATTATTACTTTGGTTATTTTTGAAGAAAAGGTAGAGTCCCCTGAAAAAAATTACCAATATTTTCTTTCATCAAGTATTTTCACTTTCTAGAAAGGTGCACTTAAGAAATAATGAAGATAATGTGCAAAACTTAATCGATGATGTCAATAGTTTATCATATCAAAGACTTGAATATAACCTACAAGACCAATCATAGGAGTTGTTTAAATAAAGTGTAGCCCTTCTGTGATAAAAAATGAACGAATGTGTTAATCAAATAGGGAAGATGTTAATGAAAAAGTATTTACCTTTTAAAAAGGATGCAAAATAGCTTTACACTATTATCTCATTAAAAACATCCATACAGATCTATCTATCTATTTATTTATTTATTTTCAAAGATTTTATCTATTTGACAGAGAGAGAGACAGCCAGTGAGAGAGGGAGCACACGCAGGGGGAGTGGGAGAGGAAGAAGCAGGCTCATAGCGGAGCAGGGAGCCCGATGCAGGGCTCAATCCCAGGACCCCCGGGATCACACCCTGGGCCAAAGGCAGACGCTTAACAACTGAGCCACCCAGGCGCCCCCATATAGATCTATTTAAACATACATAAACACAATGTATAAAGAGACCAGAACTGTATATAGTGCTGTGAGTGATTATTTCTGGCTGTAATGTTAAGATTATGTATGACTTGGATCCTTATTTTTCTTTTTCTGCATTTTCTACCATGAATATGTATTGATTGTATGATAGGGGAAAAAATAATAAAATAAGTTAATCATTTCGCTCATTTTTTAAAAATACGCAATTTGTAAATTAAGGCAATTCCCAAGTATTTGCAACCTGGGCAAACATTAGCATAGACAAAATCAAATGGAACATTATCTGTATGGGAGTTTCCCTTGAAGTTTCAGAAGAGTCTGAATCACCAAGAGAACAAATGGCAAGAGGGGCAGAGAGATAGAAAGCAAACCTCTGGGAAGAGACTTGTGGTAAATTAGTGAATTTAAATTATTTTCTGTATGCCTTGTGCTTTTTAAATTTGGGGTTGTTTACCTTCTACCAGTGAGTATCAATTCAGTCGCTAAAGAAGGCAAACAAACTTAATTGGTAAACGGGAAACTTTTTACATGAGAGAAAATTAAGTGGGAGTCATTGAAATTAACTTAGGAAAAATTTCAGAAGCATTATTTTTTCTGTTATCTCTTGCCACAGAAAGAATGCTTTAGTCAAGGGACAGTCTAAAATAGTAGAACTTCATTCTGAAGAGACAACATATAGATCAAATTGATAAAATAATGATTTCATAAGACAAATGACCATAATAGGACAAATGAATGGAAATGGAATTTTATGGGAAGGGTAATGACCATATGGAAATATCTCTTAGAATGAGAATAAAACCAGACTCTAGCAGGTGACTCAAATTGAGAACACATGTAGTTATCAATATATATTGGGTTGAATTTTTAAAAAGAAGGAGTTAATGAATATAACTTCATCTCATCGCCTTCTGGACCAGATCCTTACAATTTATACACAGTAGCACTGAATTAAATTAAACCGAGTATGATTACATGGTACACAGCAAAACGTTATTGAATTTTGTGATTGGGGGACAAAGTACGTTTACTTTAGTATGCCAGTTTCTTTGTTCCGTAGTTCTTTCTCCCATGCAACTTCATAACATTTAACTCAAGTTAAAAAATTAAACTTGCATTTATAGAGTATATAAATATATAAGATAAAACCAAAAAACCATAAAGTTAGAATGAAGAAGAAACTATCAAACATTCGTTATCTCAGAGTGTTCACCCCAAACCATGTGGTTTTCATGAATACAGTGTTAATTGATTCTAACACAGGAAATGCTCCTTAATATTTCTCATGAGGCTAGATGAGGAAAGAAGAGTGACTTCTTCACCATTTGGCTGGGAAAATGAAAACATCTGTGTTTTCCTGTTACACAAATGAAAAAGTGAGAGGGAAAATCAGTACTTGCCTTCCTTTGCCTTCCTTGTCCGATATCACGAGTTCAGGAGCCCACAGTTCATTTGTGTCCACGACAACCGCAAGTGTGGGTGAGGGAGCCGTGACAGCAAGCTGCGGAAATCAGTTCTCATCCTCCAGGTGCGTCCATGTCGTAGCATGTGTCAGAATTGCATTCGTCCTTAAGGCTGAACACTATCCCGTTTTAGTCATATACCATATTGTGCGTGTCCAGCCACCCTTCCGTGGGTGGACCCTGGGACTGCTTCTGTGTTTTAGCTACTGTAAATAGTGCTGCTATGAACACAGATATATAAATATCTGTTTGAGTCCCTGCTTTCAGTGCTGTAGAGTATATGCCCAGAGGTGAAATTGTATTACACGGTAATTCTATTTTGAATTTTTGGAGGAACCACCATACTGTTTTCCACAGCAGCTGCACCATTTCACATCCCACCTTCAGGGCACAAGTGTTCCAGTTTCCCTGTGACCTTGTCAACATTTGCTATTTTCTGGGATTTCTAGAAGTATTTTCTTTTTAATTATTTATTTGAGAGAGAGAGAGAGGGCACAAGCAGGGGAGGGGTAGAGGGAGAGGGAGAAGCAGGCTCCCGGCTCAGTGGGGGACATAGGGGCTTAATCCCAGGTTCCTGGGATCATGACCTGAGCCGGAGATAGATGCTTAACTGGCTGAGCCACCCAGGCGCCCCTAGAAGTAATTTTTTAAAAAAAGATTTCATTTATTTTATTTGACAGAGAAGAGAGCACAAACAGGGGGAGCAGCAGGCAGAGGGAGAGGGAGAAACAGGCTCCCCACTGAGCAGGGAGCCCGATGTAGGGCTTGGTCCCAGGTGTGACCTGAGCTGAAGGCAGACGCTTAACTGACTGAGCTGCCCTGGTGCCCCTAGAAGTAATTTTTAAAAGATTTTATTTTTTTTAAGTAATCTCTATGCCCAGCGTGGGTCTTAAACTCACAACCCCGAGATCAAGAGTCATATGCTCCAGCAAGTGACCCAACCACGTGCCCCTTCAGTTTTTTGCTAGTAGCCATCCTTATGTATATGAAATAGAATCTCATTATGCCAAGTGAAAAAAAGCCAGGCACGCACACACAAAACCAAATACTGTATGACTCCACTTAGATGAGGCACTTAGGGTCGGCGAAATTATAGAGATGTAAAGTAGAATGGTAGTTGCCAGAAGCTGGGGAGAGGGGGAGACGGGTAGTCATTGTTTAGTGGGTAGAGAGTTTCAGTTTTACAGATGAAAGAGTTTTTGTCGATGGATGATGGTAATGGTCCTGCAACAGTGTGAATATACCTAATAGTACTGAACTGTATACTTAGAGTGGTTAAATGGTAAGTGTTTGTTTGTTTGTTTACCACAATTATAAATGAATGAATGAAGGTAAGAAAACCACCAAGATAAAATATGTACCCAGGAGGGTATAAATATGCTCCTGTGTAAGAAGAAAGAGTTACATCGTAACAGAAGTACTGGTTACCTAGCCAACACTTTGGAATAGTAACATAAATTAACATTTGATTTTTTGAAACTAAACACCTGTAGAAGGAAGACTGGGTCTCTGTGCCTCACAAAATCTAAAGGTAATTGTTACTCATGTTGCTTGCTATCCATTTTGTAAACATTAGTTTTATTAGAAATGATAGTAGACATTGAATTAGTTGTACATTTGACGTGTGTTCAAGTATACTGTTGGAGACCTTTTACTTTGCTAAAAAGTAAAATAACTAAAAATTCATAATGAAATTAATTGCTTTTTTAGAAATCAGAAGCATTCATTCAGTAAATGGTTATTGAATCGATACCCCGTGTTTAGACAATCACTATGTCTTAGTTTCACTTTTAAACCAAACTTCAAAATGTGAAATCCACTAGTTCAACTGGTTTTCAAAATAAGAGAGAATTTGGAAAGCCAGTCTCTTGATTTCAACCTAACTTTCCTCATAGCTGTCGTGTGGCTTACATCTGCTTATTTCCAGTCCGAGAGTTTATAAATCACGTTTACTCTGTCACATGTATATGATAGAATTTGAAGTTCTCAAATTATCTTAGTTCTTACCTGGGAACTAAATCTAAATTTACTTACATCCAGGGAGAATAATTTGTAATATTCTAGAGAACAAGAGAAGTGAATGACTCTGCTACAGTCAAAGAATGTGAGTTCCTCTTCCAAGCTTTGCTTTCACGGACCCTATTGACACTAGGTAACCGCTACGGTGGTTTTGTTGTTGTTGTTGTTGTTGTTGTTCTTGTTTGTTTTGGCCTAAAGAAGGGGCTGGGAACAGGAGTAGGTCATATAATAAGGACAGTCTGCATGCAGAGTTGGAAACGTGACGCTAGACAGGGTGCAGAGAGTGGAGATGACAAAGGTCTGGTTCACGTTGCAGAATTCCCAGTCAGAGGAAAAACATCAAATAACATACCTGGGTAAGTCCTAGTTCTAAATCCAGAAAAGAAAAAGATAAAAACTTAGAAGGACAAAGCGTTGGTAGGGCTACTTCTTAACACTATCGTGTAGGGAAACCTTTTAGCATTTCTGCCACAGGGCCTTGGTACCTCATCTTATTTGTCATCAAACAAGTCAAAGTCCTATGTTTAAATGCCACGTTCACACGTCACACGGATAGGGTGAAACCAGCTCTCTTTCTTGCCTTTCAGAAGGGATCCACTTTGACTCGTCAGTGTCTTTTCTTCTAGAATATGTCCTCTCTGGAGAGTCTCCCGTCCTCTATAGCAGCATCTTTGCTGGGTTTTCTCTGACTCGGATGTGGGGGGAGGCAAATAACAGCGTTGTGTCTGCTCTGACAGTTTTTAATTACCACTTTCCTTTTCTTTGGGTTTCACCTGCCATGACTCAGCAATCTTGCTCTGAGACCATAATGGTTTCTAACCCCTCCGATATGTATTAAAGTGGATCTGAATCATCATGTAGAGCAAATTTTACATCAAGATACTCAGATACATCTGGCAGGATACCAGCTTGGGATCGGAATAGTCATCTTAAGAAAGAACAGCACTTGGAACAGTTTGAGAGACCTCCGTGAAATCACTGGTCAACATATTTTATAATATTGGGGTCTAGATCATTTTTCCATTATGCTAGTTTTGAAATCCCTTTTCACATTTGACAAGAGAGATCTGGCCATTGCGATGCCATTCTAAGCATTTAATGCATTAACGAAGTTGATCCTCACAACAAGGCTCAAAGGTAGGTGCTGATGTTATTGTCATTTTGTATTGAATGACACCATGACATAGCAAAGGAAGTGGCTTTTCCAAAGTCAAACCACGAATAAGAAGCAGAGCCAAGCATGGCATCACTATGGTTCCAGAGTCTAGGCTCTCAGCCACCGCACTGCCTCACTGCTCCCAGGGATCGTGGATCTGTTCTCTTTCTCTCGAAAAAGCCCAGCAAAAATGGCTCTTGGGGAGAAAATGGGGATTTATAAAATTCTGAGCAGGAGAAACTAATGGGCCCAGATAGAGAAAGAGCTTTGGGGGGACATATAAATGTAGCAGTTCTCCTGGAGCTGAGAGCTGGGTCATCCGTTCCTGAATGATCACAGCCAGTCCTCATGGCCTCTGCAGTGCATTGCCTAATGGACCCATCCAGCTTTGACACTTGTCCATTGTGGGAAACAGTCATCCTAAGCTACCGCTAGACAGGTTCTCGTGTGTGTGTGTGTGTGTGTGTGTGTGTGTGTGTGTGTGCGTGCGTATACCTGTACTTGTGCCCTCCTAGCCCTCGTTCAGATGGTCTCCCTAAGTACTTACCATTGCAGGACCTTGGCACCCCTTCGCACACCTCCATACCTGTCTTTGCTCATGTTGTCCCCACCGACGAGGACTCCTTTCCTCCCCATTCTCTCAGGTCCCCTTGGGAAATTCCTGCTCATCCTTCAAGGTCCAGATGAAGTGGTGTTTTTCTCTTGGTTCTTTTTCTTGAAAGCCTCTTTCTTCTGCAGGCAGTCTTGCTCCCTCTCAACTGTGTTTCCACGGCACTACACCCTTTTACAGAATGCTTATCACAATGAATTAAGGTAATTGTTGACCTGTCCCTTTTTCCCACTACATTCAGCCTAGGAAAGTGGCTATAACTTTTTCATGTGTGTCCTCAGGGTCTATCAGAACCTGGCACTGAGGAGTTTTTCAGTAAGTAGTTTTAAATTACATTTGTTGCTATTGGAAATTTATTATTTTCTGGCAAAATAAAATTTCAGAGTCCAAGTGTGGGTGTTTTTCTAGCAAAACAAAACAAAAACCCTTTCCTTGAAATATCTAGATAATGCAATGGTGTTTTCTTTTAAAGGAAGTTGAGAAGTCCTTTGTAGACTTACCTTCTTAACAATTTAAATATTTCTAAGACTGGGGACACCTGGGTGGCTCAGTTGGTTAAGCATCTGCCTTCCGCTCAGGTCATGATCCCAGGGTCCCTTATTGGGCTCCTTGCTCCGTGGGGAGCCTGCTTTTCTCTCTGCCTACCATTCCCCCTGCTTGTGCTTTCTCTCTCTCTGTCAAATAAATAAATAACATCTTTAAAATATATATATAAATTTAAAAATAAGTATTTCTAAGATTCATGTGTTTGAGTGGGTAGACTCTTTTTTAAAGATCACTTTAAGAATGAAATTCTAAGAATTGTGACATTGCTCCCTATAGGAGAGAATAACTATGTCACTCTCCGCGTGTGTTTTAGTTTGGATTCGTTTGCAATATGGTCAAATACCTCCATCAGTGATTTCACAGAGGTCTCCCAAACTGCTCCAAATCACTTTCTTTGCTAGCCTGGATGTTCCGCATACCTCAATGGCTTCGTTCGTTCCAGACACCAGCACAGAGCAACATTGTCTTCACATGTGTCAACTAGTTGGAAACGAATGGCCGGACGGATTCCCCTGTGGGCTGCTCAGTGCCGCCTCGGCGTGGGGCTGGATCCAGGTAGCCTGCGTGGAGGCAGGTTTTGCCTCTAGCCAGCCAGGGCTTTCCCTGTAGCCGAGCTGTTGGCTGATGCGGCCCCGTTCCAGTCAGATCCACACACAAAATGCGTTTCCCCCAAGCAACTGTTTTCATGTTTTTCCTCTGTCCCTGTTGAGCAAATGCCTCCCAGAATAATTGTCTCCACTGGTCCACTGTGAGCCAGAGCCTCTCGTGGGCCTGGAAGGGGAAGCTCCCCAGACTTGCCCTCCAGTGTGTCAAGTCAGTGTGCAGCCCCAGTTACAAGATAAATGGTGGTGTGGAAACAAGTGAGCTTAGCCAACGACTGCCTGAGCGCCACAGTCAGTGTCTTTTCTGTAATTATTGCATTTAATACAGCTAGTTACTTGCACAAAAGAGCTTCCGGATACAGCAATTTCCACTGGGGGCTGTTTAGGAATGTACAGGCCCATCATTTAGCCCTGATATTGTTGGGTTGTCAGAATTGATCATAGCTCTTGACGGAACACCTCTAGCTTTTTTTTTTTTATGGAGTGCCTCAGAGTGACATTTCACATTGTTTAAGTAGGAGTGATCTGTTAGTTTATATTTTATCTAAAACTGCAGATCAGATGACCTCCCTCAGGGCCTAAATGCATGAATCCCTTTCGCATGTTATAATTAATAGTGGAGCTGGGAGAGAAATTCATAACAAGGGGCCGAAGAGCTGGGCAGAGCGACTTGTCAAAAAGAAGGAAATTCCACTACAGATTAGCTTATTTTTAAGCATGTCAAGCTCTACATACAAACATGATCTATTGCTTCCTTGTAATGTCTGTTTGGCCCACATGCTCGGGGCGGTGTCAGAGACTGCTGTAAATTTTGTCTGAGTCAGGGCAATTCTGATTGATCTCTGAGTGTAAAATCGATAAGAAGACACTGTCATTTTCTTAAAGGATGAGCTAGAAAAGGAAAATAAATTAAGACTCCACCAAATGTCTATCTCCAGTGCTCATTAATTCAGTGTGGTCTGTACTTTGTTAATGTTATGGCCACAGCTTTAATCTTCCAGGTGCTCTTCCTGTGGCTACTTGCCAGAGGCCCTTCCTTACATTATGTATATTTCATCTGAATGGGGGTGCGTGGTGGGGGTGAATAAAATGGCTGCCCTCTTTTCTCCCTTAGCTCCTGCTTAATCCATTTTATTATTTTGGAGAAATACATCACCATGGATACTGATTAACTTTAAAATGGACAGAGCCATTCTCTCTTCCTCTCTCCGTCTCTCCGTCTCTCTCTCCCTCTCCTTCATCAGAAGATAGACTCATTTGTCTTCAAGAGTTTGGGCAAATAATAACTATCAAGCATTTTGCCATACATAATAAGCTCGGTGAAGATTAATTTTCTTGTTCTCTCCCTGTTTTCTTTCTCTCCTCTTCCCTCTCCCTCTCTCCCCTTGCCTCCTACCCCTTCTTCTTTCTCTCTCTCTCCCCGCCTTTCTCTTCCTTAAGGCTTTTTTGGGGGACACTTTAAAATTGTCTTTGTAGACTTCCTCAGTTTTAAAACTAATTGCACATCAAGAGTTTTCCCACAATGTTTTGAGAAACCACAGTTCTTCTAACTATCCTAATATACACACACACAGAGAGAATCTAAGAGTTAGAGTTTCGTGGTTTTTTGTTGCGTTTGCCATCATAGGCTCCCAAACATATCTTGTCTTGCAGGTTTTGCGTTTTGCTCCTCAGGAAGAGAGGAAGGGGAGGCCAAGGCAGGTGGGATATCCCCTCCCCCTTATTTGTATTCTGCATTAAATATCAACATCGTAACACTTGATGTTTCCTTCTGCTGTAGAAACAGAACATCTGGTTTTCTCTGTAGCTCTGTCTTTGGCTTCTATGAATGGAGGTGGTAAATCCCATGTTTTTAGACATTGCTCATTTCTGACACATTCCGAATACCCTCCACATGAGTTATACACTGTGGTCACATGTCTAATAATTGCTCGTGGAAACCCATGAATAGAAGACTGCTTCCAGAAGCTTTTTGTTTGTTAAAACCTATTTAGACTATATAGAATTTTGTGAGGTTTCTCAAAATATACAGAGTCCAAAAAGAAAGGAGAGGTGGTTTTTTAAAAAATCTAGCTCTATTTGCTTCAAAAGGAATGAAATTCATATTCATGAAGGGTGTTTGCTTTCTTTAACAAAGCACAGCACATGCCAATTAATTATTTCTCAGGAAAAGGTCACTTAGGGGACTAACTCTGTATCTCCCGTCTTCCCAATTGAGCATACTAAATGAATAGATTTGCAAATTTAATCTACAAGTGACACATATTTGGCCTTGAAATTATTTGTCTTATTCATCTTCTTTTAAACATTCGTCTTTATTTATTATGGAGACCATGATACAGTGAGATAACATCTTGAAATTTGTAAATAATGTGTAATTATTTTAGGATGAAATTTGAGAGAAAACTATGTACTCAGGTAATATATCTACTGCGTACACCCCCCTCCCACCATCAGTATAATGCAGTTATCATTCTTTACAAGAGCCGATGGACATCCGAAAATGACTGAAAGGAATCACTTGTATTTTTTTCCTTTTGTTTCTTAGACCTGTACACTTAGGTTTTTCTTGAAGGAGGTAAGAAGTTCGATGAGACAATTAAGTGGCTATTTTGTATCCGTAGGGAAGCCCATAGTTTGCTGAGGGGCAAGGCTACTAGTGTATTTATTCACTGGGGCCTCCCGTGTGCCTGAAAATGGGGAGGGAGTGGGAAGGGCTGTGAGCCTGTTTTCCCACCTATATGAGTGATCATAACTACCTCACAGGTTACTGCAAGGATTACATGAAGAAGGAAGTATATAAAGCAACTAGAACATAGTGGGGATTTTAATGGTGAGAGTTCCTTCCCCCTTTCCTGGTTGGGTAGTGGCCTTAGGCAAATCGTTTATTAAAGAAGCCCACTCTTCTCTCATCTGTAAAAATGAGATAATCCTTCCCATGCTGAATTGCTGTGAAGATGAGTGAGAATGTGTTTTTGTGGTGTCACCCGATGCATCGCACGGACTCAAGAAGTATGACGGGCATACCTTGTCTTATCAGGCCTGACTTCATTGTACTTTGCACCTGATGTGTTTCTGACAAATTGAAGGTTTGTGGTGATTGCACTGGCGCCATTTTCCCAACAGCATATGTTCCCTTTGTGTCTCTGTGTCACATTTCACTAATTCTTTCTATATTTCAAACTTTTCGTTATTCTTTGTTACGGTGATCTGTGATCAGTGATCTTTGATGTTACTACTATAATTGTTTTAGGGCATCACGACCTACGCTCACCTAAGATGCTCTGACTGTCGCAGGTCTCACTTTAAGTCAAAAGCTAGAAATGATTAAGCTTAGCGAAGAAGGAATGTTGAAAGCAGAGATAGGCCGGAAGATAGGCCTCTTGTGCCAAACAGTTATGAATGCCAAGTTGTGAATGCAAAGAAAAAGTTCTTGAAGGCAATTAAACATGCTATTTCAGTGAATACTCAAAGGATAAGAAAGTGAAGCAGATTTATTGCCTCATGGAGAAAGTTCTAGTGGTCTGGACAGCAGATCAAGTCAGCCACAACATTCCCCTAAACCAAAGTCTAAACCAGAGCAAAGCCCTAACTCTCTTCAATTCCTTAAAGACCGAGAGGGGAGGAAGCTGCAGAAGGAAAGTTTGAAGCTAGAGGAGGTTGGTTGGGGAGGTTTAAGGAAAGAGGCCATCCATCTCCAGAACATGAAAGTAGAACGGGAAGCAGCAAGTGCTGATGTGGAAGCTGCAGCAAGTTCTCCAAAGATCTAGCTAAGATAACTAATGAAGGTGGCTGCCCTAAACAACAGATTTTCGATGTAGACAAAACAGCCTTCTATGGGGAGAAGACGCCAGCTAGGACTTTCATAGCTAGAGAGGAGAAGTCAGTGCCTGGCTTCACAGGCTGATTCTCCTGTGACGGGCTGATGCAGCAGGTGACTTGAAGTTGAAGCTAGCGCTCATTTCCCATTTCAAACATCCTAGGGCCCTTAAGAATTATGTTACATACTCTGTGCTCTAAAAATGAGACAAAAAAGCCTGGCTGACAGCACTATCTGTTTAGAACATGGTTTACTAAATATTTTAAGCTTACTTTTGAGACCCATTACTCACTGAAAAAAGATTCCTTCCAAGTTACAACTGCTCATGGACAGTGCACCTGGTCACCCAAGAGCTTCAAGGGAGATGGACAGTGAGATGAATGTCGTTTCACGTATGTTTACAGTGTTTATCTTGCTCTGTAATTGTTTTTTTTTTTTTTAAAGATTTTATTTATTTATTCGACAGGACAGAGACAGCCAGCGAGAGAGGGAACACAAGCAGGGGGAGTGGGAGAGGAAGAAGCAGGCTCATAGCAGAGGAGCCTGATGTGGGGCTCGATCCCATAACGCCGGGATCACGCCCTGAGCCGAAGGCAGACGCTTAACCGCTGTGCCACCAAGGCGCCCCTTGCTCTGTAATTGTTGATGTCATGGCATATTGTTGAGATCATCTGGAAGGATGACCACTAAAATGCAAACAATAGATATTTGTCATGGATGGAACTTGGAGTAATAACCTTGGGGATTCTCTGTATTTGAATTTTCACAATGATTGCATATAATTTTTAGAATCAGAAAAAATAATTTTATTATTTTTGGAAAAAAAGCTGTATCTCTGTCTTATTGAGTGGATAGTTTTTAATCTAGGTCAGTGAAAATGTGAAGAGGACTTTCTCTGGGATTAAAGGACAGATATTACACCCCTGGAATCCTCTCTTTCAGGTTTTAACCCAGCAATTTAACCTGGTTGTTTTTTGTTTTGTTTTGTTTTGTTTCTGCATTTTAAGCCACCTCAACATTCTCCAATGGAAGACAGAGCTGGGGAACTCCAGCATTCTTCAAGTCCTGGATTCTTTTTTGTTTTCTCACCTCTTGCTTTTTTTTTTTTTTTTTCTTAAAGATTTTATTTATTTATTCGACAGAGATAGAGACAGCCAGCGAGAGAGGGAACACAAGCAGGGGAGTGGGAGAGGAAGAAGCAGGCTCCCAGCAGAGGAGCCCGATGTGGGACTCGATCCCAGAACGCCGGGATCACGCCCTGAGCCGAAGGCAGACGCCTAACCACTGTGCCACCCAGGCACCCCTCACCTCTTGCTTTTTTGATCCCTGCCTCCTGATCTAGGGATTTCATTTAACACTGAAGCCATGACCTTCATGGTCTTGACACGATTGTGTTACTTACATTCTAGCTGAGCATGAAATGGATGTCTTAAAAAATTAAACAGAACAGAAATATGTGGTATAAAACAATGAGTAATTCAGGTTTTCAGATGATAGAGACTTCACAGAGGGCCTAGGTTTGATCTGGGTCTTAAAGTTTGATGCTAATGGGCTCAATCGATATTCAGCGAAAGAATATGCAGAATAGATCAGGTCAGTGGTTCTCAAGATACGTATCAGCATCACCCAGAGGGCTTGTTAAATGCACTTTACTGGGACTGCCCTCTGGGTTTAGGACTCAACAGGTCTAGGATGCGACTGAAGAATCTGCATTTCTAACAAATTCCCGGGCAATGGTGATGCTGCAGGTCCTGGACAACACTTTGAGAATCTCCAAGGTAAAGCATTATTAAAGAGCATGTTGCTTACAACGGAAAGCATGTAGTGTGTTTCAAAGACTGTCTAAAGCAGTCTGGCTAGAATGAAGGAAGACGTGAGACATTTGGTTGGGAATTTAGATGGAAGCCAGATTATGAATAATTTTGAATACTTGATTAAGAAATGTAGTTTTTTAATTACTAGAGTATCATGGAAGGTTTTAAAGTGGAAGACTATCATGATTGAAAGATTAATCTTAAGGTGATATGTAAGGTCAATAGATACAAGGCATCATGGAAACAAAAATCTTTTGGGGGGGACTTACATGGGTAAGGACTGAAGCTCAGAATTCTCTGTTAACTTACCTCCATCACAAACTGACCTCAATCAAAATGGTTGCTCAAAAACTTGTCAGATTCTTTTGGTAAAAACTGGTAGCTACCATCGTCTCAAAGAAGGTGTCTTCTCCATACGTTGCTTCCAGGAACACAGTACAATAAAAGCAGATCTTAGCGCAATGCCAAATATATATCCATTTATTATCAAGAAGGCACAAAAACAGTTTTTAAAATTGGTTATTTTAAGATGATGACATCTCTACTTTCTCTCCTCAAACACTCTAACAAATACCTTGCATGGAAGATTCACTCCAGGATGGAGTCAAGAATATTGTCAGAGAGCTTGCTGGGTTTTTATAACCTGTTCTAACCCCTGCATATCCAGAACACCACTCGTTTCAGCAAACTAACGTCAACAAAAGTGATTTCTACCATTTCTTATGCTAATAAACCTCTGATGCAGATTTCTATAATAATACCTGAAGTACAAGTTAGAACGATTGCTAGAGTGTGTGTTCATGATTAGATTACTTCAAATGCTAACTAATTGCCCCTAGGGTGAGGATTAAAGGTATTTCACATATATACCTGGCTTATATTGATAGACCTCAAAGTCAATAACTATGCAGAAAATGTAACCACTCCCTTTACTTTCCATTTTATAGCTCTCAAATTTTGTCTCTAATCAGTGGTGTGCAGGTAGACTACTTTTTGAAGAGGGGGGGAAAACCCCAAACCTGATTTGTAGCCTTTGCCAACTTCTTTGGTATAAATACTTGCACTTCAGATCGTTTCAAGGTATAGTGTTTTACCAACCAACACACAAAATTCCTGAGTATTTAACAGTCAATCTAGTAAGCTTGGAACAGGCTCTGGCATAGCACTGTCTCTAACTCCAGTTCTTTTCTATATCAAACCTGAATTTGCAAAAGCGTATCAGTGGCATTCCCTAAAATACAGAGGATATTCACTGTCCTGAAAATCCTCTGTACTCCTCTATGCATCCCTCTCTTTCCCCTACCCCTTGGCAACCAGTGATCTTTTTACTCTCTCCTTAGTCTTGCCTTTTCCAGGATGTCATCTAGTTGAAATGATATAATAGGTAGCCTTTTCAGATTGGCTTCATTCAGTTAATAATATGCATTTAATGTTCTTCCATGTCTTTTTATGGCTTGATAGCTTATTTCTTCTTGGGCCTGAAAAATATTCCATTGTCTGATTGTACCGCAGTTTATTTATCTACTCACCTACTGGAGAAATCTCGATTGCTTCCACGTTTTGATAATTATGAATAAAGCCCCTTAGTTGAATTCACATTCACCATATTTGTTACTGTTTCCAATTCATTGCCCTTGTTCTTTGTTCCTGTTTTAGTCTTCCTCTCTTTTTTTGCCTTTTGTGGTTTTAATTGAGCATTTGATAGGCTTTTCTCTCATTAGTAGATCAGTTATACTTATTTTTTAAAAATTTTTTTAAAGTACTTACCCTAGAGTTCACAGTGTGCATTTACAGCTAATCTATTTTCAAATAATGCTATGCTGCTTCAAGGGTAGTACAGGAGCCTTATAATAACAAAATATTTCTAATGTTGCCATTCATTTCACTTATACACAAGCTATAACCATCAGATACATTGTTGCTCTTATTATTTTGAACAAACGGTTAGCTGTAGATTAAGAATAAGAAAAATAAAAGTTTTCGTTTCATCTTCACTTCTTCCTTCTCTAAAGCTCTTTTTATTTTTCTATTTTTTATTATTTTTTTTAGTATAGCCCCAAGTCTCTGACCTGTATTCTTCTCTCTGAAGAATTTCTTTTAACATTTCTTGCAAAACAGGCCTACTGGCAACAAATTCCCTCAATTTGCCTGAGAAAGCCTTATTTCTCTTCATCTTTGAAAGGATAATTTCACAGAAAAAAGAATTATTGGTTGATGGTTTGTTTTTTTTCTCAACACTAAATATTTCACTACTCTCCTTTTGTGTGTGGGATTTCTGAGGAGAAGCTGGGTATAGTTATTATCTTTGCTTCTCTATAGTTAAGGTGGTTTTTTCCCCCCTGCCTTTTTTCAACATTTTTTCTTTATCTTTGATTTTCTGCGGTTTGAATATGATAGGCCCAGATGTCTTTGTTTTTTGTTTTTGTTTTTTTCCTGCATTTATCCCACTTCATGTTCTCTGAGCTTCTTGGGATCTGTGGATTGGTGTCTGGCATTAATTTAGAGAGATTCTCAATTAATACTGCTCCAAATATTTCTTCTCTCTCCTCCCTCCCTCCCTCCCTCCCTCCCTCCTCTTGGTATTCCCATGATCTATGTTATACCTTTTGTGGTTGTCCCACAGTTCTTGGATATTCAGTTACTTTTTTTTTTCAGTGTTTTTTCTTTTTGTTTTTCACTTTAGGAAGTTTCCAGTGATAAATCCTCAAGCTCAGAGATCCTTTCCTCAGCCATGTCCAGACTACTCATGAGCCCATCAAAGAGGCAGTCTTCATTTTTGTACAGCGGCTTCGATCTCTAGCATTTCTTTGATTCTTCCATATCAAAGAAATTTGTTTACATTGCCCATCTGTGCTTGCATACTGTCTACTGTATCCATTAGAGCCCTTAGCATATTATCATAGTTGGTTTAAATTCCCAGTCTGATAATTCCTGTATCCTTCCCATATCTGCATCTAGATCTGATGGTTACTCTGTCTCTGTAAACTGTATTTTGCCTTTCACTATACCTTGTCATTTTTTGTTGAAGGGCAAGCACAATGTACTACATAAAAAAGCATTGAACTAAACTAACTAGGTCTTGAGTGATGTGGTGAAGTATGGCAGGGAGGGGAAGCAGTCTACGGTCGTATGTTTAGAGCTTAATCTTGTAGTAAGCCGGGCCTCTGGTCTGTGAACTTCACAAGTGCTTCTCAACTTCTCTCCTGCTTCAGAGGGCAGGACGGCTAGTGGGGGCTGGAGTTGGGTGTGTCCCTTCCTTCAGGTTGGTTAGGCTCTGAAACAACCCTGGCAGGTTATCTTCTCACCAAATAGTTTCTCTTGAGGGTAGTACCTGTTGAGAAACATATTTCAAAGTGATTGTTTTCCTCTCCCCCTGCCAGAAGCAAGAAAAGATTTTTTTTTCTTTAATATTTACTATGAGAACCTAGTAGAGCTCCTACAGGTAAAAGCCACAAAAGCGTGGGGCTGCCCTATGACTGGACCCCCTTGGAGTTTTTAACACCCAGACTTGTCCACACTGAGCCTCCAGCAGTTTGTCAATCAGAGTTCAGGGTTTCCTACCCCAGCGCTGGTTTTTACAAGTGGTTTCTGCTTGTGGGTTTCTACTCAAGTAAGTTGTGATTCTTGGTGTCCACTCGTTTGTCTCTCCAATATTTGGGGCAGTAGTTTGCCCTGTGACCTCATTTCTCTGATGAATCTAAGAAGACTTGTTTATTTTGTAGTCTGTTCACCTTTTTTTTTTTTAATTACACATTTTTATCAGGAACTTTTAATGAATATAAGTACCATACCAAAACCAAAACATTATTTTTTAAAAAGGAAATTCTCTATGGGTGTGAAAACCTTTTTTTTCTTAGAAATTTTCTTTCAGAGACAAATGGTTGTGTCCACGTCAGTAATTTCCACTTACTAGACAAAATATTTAAGCCATAGATATATTCTTTTTTACAAATGATAATTGTATGAAAGCAGCTCAGGCTGCCATAACAGAATACTATACTGGGTGGGTGCTTAACAGAAATTTATTTTTTCACAGTTCTGGAGGCTGGAAGTCCAAGATCAAGGTGCCACCAAGGTTGGTTTCTAGAAAGACTCTCCTCTTGGCTTGTAGATGGCCCCTTTTCACCATGAGCTCACTTGGCCTTTCCTCTGTGTGTGGGCAGTGTCTGCCTCTTCTCATAAGGACGTCTGTCCTATTGGATTGGGGCCCACCCTTAGGACCTCATTTAACCTTAGTTACCTCTTCAAAAGCCGTATCTCCAATATAGTCCCGTTCAGACTTAGGTCCTCAACATATCAGTTTGAGGGGGGACAAGGATACCATTCAGTCCACAATAGTGGATTTTATTTCCATTTGTGGAGAAAGAATGCTCGAGTGCTTTTCAGTATTTAGGAACCATGATTCCATCTCCCAACATTAGAAATGTAAGAGTGTGTGTGTATGCGTGGTATTATCTTCCAATTTTTAAAATTGTGTTTTTTGATTCAGTTCTATCTTTTTGGAATTTCTCTTTAATTGACTGGAAGATGACTTTTAGATTTGTTTCTCCAAGCGTGGTTGGTGGATCATGTGCGTCAGAATCAATTAGTGGCTGTATGTGAAGTGTAGATTCCTGAGCCTCACCTTAGAATGATTAACTCAGAATAACAACAGCTTGGCCTGGGTTCATGGTCCTGAGATTCTTGAAGCCAGCGTTATATTCCCCAGCCATGAAAGGGAGGATCCGTGGGCTAAGAGCTGCAGGGCCATGACATTCCTTGTGTACAGTATCAGTAAACACCAACAGCAATGCCTGGGGAGTCTTGTTATTTCCTCTTCAAGACCTATAATATGTGTAAATTCTGTCACAGACGACCATGCATTGGCTCTAAATACTCGTATTTTTTAAATCTTTTTTTTTTTTGTATTCACCAAGTTTTCTATCATTCTTGTATTTCCTAAAGGATTATTATCTTCTCATTTTTGCCTTCTGTCTTCTAGTCCACTATTGATAACTTACCCCAACCTTAGATTTTAGACAGTAAATAAACATTCAAAGAGTGTGCTGAAAGTAGATATATTGTTAGACTGACAAGGAAAGGAGTTTTGTTTTGTGTTTTGGTTTTTTTGGTGCCAAGTCAAGGAAGCAAGAAAGTGTTTTGTATATCAAGGGACCATACGTGGTTTGACATGACTAGGATTTGAAACAATTTTCTACACGGCACACTGGAATTGTGGGCAACACTCTTTAAGGGATGAAAAGACTTGGGGTAACACTAAACAAATACGTAGTAATCATCACCCAGATTGGCACTACACTGCAAGGGTATATCCTAGCATGTATGGAAATACCTCATAGTTCTCACACTGCTCGAGCGGTCACTCTTCAGCAATGTGATTGTGTTTGAGTAGTTTTCTCCCCTGCTCATATATGCTCATAAGGCAGAAGTGTCACATATTTCTGTAAATCTTACTTTAGAATGAATTTGCCTTGACCTCTTACTGGATACCCCATGTCCTCTTAGCTGAACATTCCAATGACAAGCAACGGCAAAACACAGTACAGATTCAATTATAGCAACAACAAAATTTGCACGTTTGTCAAAATTTGGTGCCATACCTTGCATATGGTTGGCAGGATGCCTGTTGGGAATTACTGGGCTTGAGGAAAGGAATTATATGATGGAATAGAGTAAATGTGGTGAAAAGGGCAACAACAATAATAGTGAAGACATCCACCATTTATTGAGAGGACAATATGTTAAATCTTTTCTCACATTATTTCTATTCCACACAACTATATGCAAAGTGTTGTTATTAATCTCTTTCATAGATGAGAAAAGTGAGGCTTACAAAGGTTAAGGATCCAAACTCAATGTACCTGATTCCACAACCCAGAATTTTTCTCACTATGTTTCAAAAATTGCATGGAGCCAGATCATGAAGTTCCTCATATGATACCACACTGAAAAGTTTAAGTACTATGGCCAGAATTTCCTGAAGTACATCCTGTGGAATGGTAATTCCTTAGGATGGGAAAAGTCCTTACTCTGAATGGGCTCTGGTGCCCAGATAGGCTTATGAAATGCTGGGTTCCACCAGACGCACACCCTCTCCAGACACCCACTACTTGAGCTGTGGTGCATAAGTATGAAGCCACTCTTCGGGGCTGGGGTGTGTTCTGGGGCCACGGAATAGAGCTTTTGTACGTGTGGTGCTAAACTCATTCATTCAGCGATTGAACTCATGGACTTAATCTCATTAGCAACACCATTCTAGATCCACGCTGTACCTTCCTGTCCAATCACAGTGATACATCTTTACTTTGAAGACATGTAGCAAATTCCTTAGAAAGCATGTTTTATTTGCCTTTCTTTTTAAAAAAAAATCTCACTTGTTAAGCAAAATTATTCTAGAATGTTTAAAAATCGCTTAGTTTATAGAATTTTAACTATATATTTAAATGTATAATTGTTTGTGTGTATATATACACACACACACACAGAGTAAGCTTCCAATCTTACTATTTTTAATTTGTGTGTTTATACATGTAAATGAACACACAAGGAAAAGTTTAGAAGGAAATATAGCAAAGGGTGAGAATTGATTATGTCTGTTGTGGCAGGATTACAGGCGATTTTGGTTTCCTTCTTTATATTTCTCTGTATTTTTTAAATTTTCAAAAAATATGTATTATTCTTATAAGGAGAACAACATATATTGTCATATGTATCCTCATTACCTAATTTAAAAGTTTGTTGTATTGTTTTTGTTTTTCAGTCTATCTAGGCACATGTGTTCCTTTTGCATATTTTATTCATGGACTAAAATCCCTGTCTGACTTTTCCAGTGAAATCAGCTTCTTAATGCTGATAAGAAATACTGAAAATTGCACTGAGACTGAATGAGTAATCTTGGGGATGATAGAACTCTTTGAAATGTCTGTCTGTGTGTCTGGTCTGTGTGCCTGTGTGTGTCTGTGTGTATTTGTGGTGTGTGTTTTGACTACCCAATGGGATTTGAATGAGCAACAATACAAAATAAGGGTTAGCTCGAGCAAGATATAGAAGGGAAAGCACACAAAGGAGAGGGTGAAGAAAGAAGCCAGAAAAGAGTGAAGCACAGACCAAGGCTAGAAAAGAGGTGGAGAGCAGTGACCAAAATGAGTGTAAGGCTTACACGTTCAGAACCTGCCACAGGAATCCCAAATGACTGGATGCTAATTACAGTATATCTTTAATAGAAATTGGGACTATCCTTTCTCTTGTATATTGTTTATTTTTATCTTTGTTGCTAATCTCCACGATCCTTTTTACATAAAGTTTCAGTCCTTGTTGCTGTTAATATGAACTGTAGGTTACGGCTTTAGACAATTATAGTCCTACAACGTAAGTTAATAACAAGTTTGAATTAACACTATTTTCGAAGAAGAACATTTTCAAGATACTCTGGTTGACTCTAGCCTTGTGATGTTCACAAATATTAAAAGGAAAAGAAATGAAGTAGTCATATTTCAGAACTGTGGGAAATTCATTATGGTTTACATAGTTCTGTATAAACTGTTGTTACTTTGTTGGTGGTGATTCTTTTCTCCGTGTGGGGAAATTTATACATCTAGGATCTTGAGCCCATATGAATCTGAAAGTTGGCCTTCAGAGTCTTGAAATTACTTAGACTTTCATGGCTGTTACTTGAAGTTATAAAGTTGCTTTGTTTCCCATTAACCTACCTGAGACATCTAAGTTAGCAATAGCCCAATTGCCCATTATTTGATTTGCATGCTAAATGCTTTCCCAGTTTTTGTGTATGAAGAAGGGAAGCTGTTTGGACTGAGGCATGGTGGTTTCTGTTTTTATTAGTTATTACATAAAAGGAAAATTGAATTGTGATATTTGTAGTATATTTGTTTCTGGGAGTTTCTGGGGGGGGGTTTAAAAAAAACCTTTTTATCTTTCTAGAAACAAGTTCTACTTGGTCTCAGACAATAAATAAATCTTCCAAAGAAGGGGGGAAACAGTTACAGCATTTTATGTTGTTCAGACTTTATGTGAAGGCAGAAGTATGACCATAGAGAATTATTTCATGACATTCAGCAATTTAGTTCAACAAACATACAACTGAGGACTTGGCAATGTGTCTGGCACTGTGTTCACGCTGGAAATTTTTTAAAAAGTCTAACATGACCAGAACCTTTAGGAGCCGCGTCTTGTGAAGACAGATGGATAGACATGTAACTGAAGTCAAAGTTATCTGAGCTCATTTGGAATATAACACAGTATGAGGGAGCAACTGAGTCTTCTGTGAAGGGCTTCTCCAGCAATTACCAACTAACATTTTGTATGCAACACTGTGGTGCTTACTTGCCTTCTATCTCACCTAACTGTTCACGGTCTGTTTATTCCAAAAATTCAAGTGAATTAAAAATATCTTTGAGGGTATATATATTTTTTAATTTGCATTGGAAATACCTTGGAGCAGTTATTTTCAATTTTTTCCCCAACTGAATCCCTTTCTGCAAGAACTTTTATATGAAAAGTCAAAATGCAAATACAGAAAGGGGAAGCTACTCCAGCTTGTCTCCCCGCCTCGTGCCTCCTATGGCATAACTGGGAGACCCAGGTCTCTGCAGGAGGCATTTTTTTTATATAATATTTTTTTATTATGTTAGTCACCATACAGTACATCCCTAGTTTTTGATGTAATGTTCCATGATTCATTACTTGCGTGTAACACCCAGTGCACCATGCAATATGTGCTCTCCTAAATACCCATCACCGGCCTATCCCAATCCCCCACCCTCCTCCCCTCTGAAGCCCTCAGTTTGTTTCCCAGAGTCCATAGTCTCTCATGGTTCATTCCCCCTTCTGTTTACCCCCCCTTCATTCTTGCCTTCCTTCTCCTACCGATCTTCCTATTTCTTATGTTCCATAAATGAGTGAAACCATATGATAATTGTCTTTCTCTGCTTGACTTATTTCACTTAGCATAATCTCCTCCAGTCCCATCCATGTTGCTGCAAATGTTGTGAAATCGTTCTTTTTGATGGCTGAGTAATATTTCATTGTATATATGGACCACATCTTCTTAATCCAGTCATCTGTTGAAGGGCATCTCGGCTCCTTCCATGATTTAGCTATTGTGGACAATGCTGCTATGAACATTGGGGTGCATATGGCCCTTCTCTTCACTACGTCTGTATCTTTGGGGTAAATACCCAGTAGTGCAATGGCTGGATCATAGGGTAGCTCAATTTTTAACTTTTTAAGGGACCTCCACACTGTTTTCCAAAGTGGCTGTACCAACTTGCATTCCCATCAACAGTGTAAGAGGATTCCCCTTTCTCCACATCCTCTCCAACGTTTGTTGTTTCCTGCCTTGTCAATTTTTGCCATTTTAACTGGTGTAAGGTGGTATCTCAATGTGGTTTTGATTTGAATTTCCCTGATGGCTAATGATTTTGAACATTTTTTCATGTGTCTGTTAGCCATTTTTATGTCTTCATTGGAAAAGTGTCTGTTCATATCTTCTGCCCATTTTTTGATTTGATTATTTGTTTCCCGTGTATTGAGTTTGAGAAGTTCTTTGTAGATCTTGGATACTAATCTTTTATCTGTAGTGTCATTTGCAAATATCTTCTCCCATTCTGTGGGCTACCTCTTAGTTTTTTTGACTGTTTCCTTGGCTGTGCAGAAGCTTTTTATCTTGATGAAGTCCCACAAGTTCATTTTATCTTTTGTTTCTCTTGCCTTTGGAGATGTGTCATGAAAAAAGTTGCTGTGGCCGATGTCAAAGAGGTTGCAGCGTATGTTCTCCTCTATGATTTTTTTTCAAAGAACTGGAACAAACAGCCCTTAAATTTGTGTGGAACCAGAAAAGGTCCCGAATCGCCAAGGAATTGTTGAAAAGGAAAAACAAAGCTGGGGGCATCACGTTGCTGGATTTCAAGCTGTACTACAAAGCTGTGACCACAAAGACAGCATGGTACTGGCACAAAAACAGACACATAGACCAATGGAACAGAATAGAGAACCCAGAAATGGACCCTCGGCTCTTTGGGCAACTAATATTTGACAAAGCAGGAAAAAACATCCAGTAGAAAAAAGACAGTCTCTTCAATAAATGGTGCTGGGAAAATTGGACAGCTACATGCAAAAGAATGAAACTTGACCACTCTCTCACACCATACACAAAGATAAACTCTAAATGGATGAAAGACCTCGATGTGAGACAGGAATCCCTCAAAATCATAGAGCAGGAGGCATTTTGAAACCCACTGCCCCAGACAGTGGGTTTTTCCCTTTTTTTAAAATGTGTTTTTCCCTTTTTAATTATGTACTGATTTCATATTGATTCTAACTTTAATATTTTATAGGTTTTGTACATGTGTTTATATAGTTATTTGCATATTTATTACTTGCTCTTTATTATATATTACAAAATAATATCCCGAGGCATAAGAACACAAGGATTCAGTATAACTTGTTTTGAGCAGAAGTCCACTTTGCATAATTAAAGGAGCCATTCATTGTTTTGATGTTGATAGAAATCTTGAAAGGTAAATAGCATTCCCTAATAATATTTTTGAAATAGTTTACAGGAAAACTGACACAGCTACTCTTTTCATCAGAATGGTGATGTTACTAGTATTTAGAGTTCTCTTATTCCTAGATTGTTCATAGTCTGAATGACTGTTGTCCCTTGATATGTACTTGGTAGCTGTCACGTTCATGGTTACCCAGAGCTAGTCTTACAGAGAAAAGAGGCATTCATATGGGGGAAGCATGAGCTCTAAGCCCCCCAAATACCCCCACAAATGAAAATTTTCCACTCTAAGTCTGTTCATGCCTAGATTCCATAACTAGAGATTCCTTCTTTGTGACCTGTCATGTTTTATTGTCCATGAAAATACTTCCACTTCTAGGAGGAAATGCTCGTGAAATGGTTAGCCATTTTGTGTTGGGACTCATGTTTTTAGAAACTTTCTTGAATAAGATTTTGACCCAAATGTGAACACAGACATCACAAAGAATACTATACCGAATCAGTAGACTTAGGGTGAAGAGAAAATGGAAACAGCAGAGGCAAACTTGATACGTGGCCCAGGGTATGCTTATGCGCGTGCTCTGCAAGGTATATTCACATGTGGCTCTCCCTTTAACCACACCGATTAAATATTAGCCAGCTGGATTCACAGTGTTCTGCTCTAGATGAGGATTTCTCAATCTTGGCCCTACTGCTGGACTTTGGGTTGAATAATTTATTGTTGCGAGCAATTGTCATGGGCATGGTAAGCTGTTTAGCCGCAGTCCTGTCCTCTTCCCACAAGATAACAGTCGCACACACTCCACTGCCCCAATGGTGACAACCAAAAATGGCACTGGACTGCCCAATGTCTTCTGGGGTACAAATCACCCCTAATTGAAAACCACTGGTCTAGGTTAATCTGTGTCTTTCTTTTTCTCCCTCTGGTTGAGATCTAATCAGCATTTCTTCAAGGTTATATTTAACAACTGTATGTTTACTTTAAACTACTCTCTCTGGCATATTCTTCAGCTCTCAGTCAGTATGATGACTGTTTTGTTCCCAAAAGCTTATAATAAACCATCACACTTCACCCTTTTTACGAAGCATTGTGTAGAGATAATAATTTTTTTTATTTGAAGTGTAGTTCACATACAATATTCTATTAGTTTCAGGTGTACAACAGAGTGAATCAACATTTATATACTTTACAAAGTGATTACCATGACAAATCTAGCAACCATCTGTCACCATACAAAGTTGTTGCATATTATTAACTATATTTTCTATGCAGTATATTTATCCCCATGTCTTATTTATTTTATAATTGAAAGTTTGATCTTTTAATCCCCTTCCCCTATCTTGCACATCCCCCAAAACTCCTTCCCCCTAGCAGCCACCAGTGTGTTCTCTGTATCCCTGAGTCTGTTTCTGTTTTGTTTGTTCATTTGTTTTGTGTTTTTTTAGATTCCACATGTAAGTGAAATCGTATGGAATTTGTCTTTCTCTCTCTGACTTGTTTCACTTAGCATAATACCCTTTAGATACATCCATGTTGTGGCAAATAACAAAATTTTATTGTTTTTTTAATGGCTAAGTAATATTCCACCGTCTATATAAACCACATCTTCCTTATCCATTCACCTATTGGTGAACCCTTAGGTTGCCTCCACATCTTAACTATTATAAATAATTCTGTAGTGAACATAGGGGTGCATATATCTTTTCAAATTAGTGTTTTTGTTTTCTTCAGTTAAATATGCAGAAGGAGAACTGCTGGATTGTATTATAGTTCTATTTTTAATTTTTAAATGTTTTCCACAGTGGCTGCACCATTTTGCGTTCCCACCAACAATGCAAGAGGGATCTCTCTTTTCTACATCTTCACCAAAGCTTGCTGTTTCTTGTCTTTCTGGTAAGAGCCATTCTGACGGGTGTAAAGTGATATTTCATTGTTTTGATTTTCATTTCCCTGATGATTAGTGATGTTGAGCATCTTTTCAAGGGTCTGATGGCCACCTGTCTGTCTTCTTTAGAGAAATGTCTGTTGGGGTGCTCTGCCCATTTTTAAATTGGATTGTTTTTTTGATACAGAGTTGTATGAGTTCTTTATATATTTTGGATATTAACCCCTTACAGTTGTATCATTTGCAAATATCTTTTCCCATTTGATGGGCTCCCTTTTCATTTTGTTGATGGTTTCCTTTGTTGTGCAATTACTTTTTAGTTTGATATAGTCCCATTTATTTATGTTTCCTTTTATTGCTCTTACCTGAGGAGAGAGATCCAAAAATACATTGCCCAGTCCAATGTCCAAGAGCTTATAGCTTATCTTTTCTTCTAGGAGTTTTATTGTTTCCAGTCTTACATTTAAGTTGTTAATCCATTTTGAGTTTATTTTTGCAGATGGTGTAAGAAAGTGTTCCAGTTTTATTCTTTTTCATGCAGTTGTCAAGTTTTCCCAACACTATTTACTGGGGAGACTGTCTTTTCCCCATTGTATATTTTTGCCTCCTTTGTCTAAGATTAATTGACCATATATATGTGGCTTTATTTCTGAACTCTAGTGTTATGTTCTAGAGTTCTATGTGTCTGTTTTTGTGCCAGTACCATACTGTTTTGATTACTGTAGCTTTGTAGTGTAGTCTGATATCAGGGAACATGATACATCTAGTTTCTACTTCTTTGTTCTTCTTTGGATCTTCAGGGTCTTTTGTGGTTCCATACACATTTTACAATTCTTTGCTCTAGTTCTATGAAAAATGCCATTGGTATTTTGATAGGGATTGAATTCAATCTGTGGATTGCTTTGGGTAGTATGGACATTTTAACAATATTCATTCTTCCAATCCATGAGCGTGATATATCTTTCCATTGATTTGTGTCATCTTCAATTTCTTTTATCAATGTCAAGTGTGATGTAGAGATAATCTTTACAAAATTGCTAATGGCAATTTGAAATGGAAATCTCTCAGATACTCAGTCCTTTGGCCATACTGATCCATTGTTTTTTTAACTGGCATCCCAGATGACATAATGGCCATCAAAATCAAGTTTCTCCACCTTATCTGTCACGTGTGTGTGTGTGTGTGTGTGTGCTGAAAAGATAACCTATTATGATAAAAGATTATTTGTTTTTCTTTGACGATTTTGGGAGAGTTAGTGTCTGATTTATAATAAGTTGCTTGGTTTATGCTCTTGAGTTTAGGATAACTTTGGTCTACTATCATCATCCTAATTATATGTAGCACATGAAAGTTCTGCTCAGAGAAAAGCACAAACCCAGCGGTAGTTCTATGCTTATGGAATGTGCCAAGTCAAAGTGTTTGAGCGACTGAAATGGGCCATGCTGGATCTTTATGCAGAGAGCCTGAAGGCTCACTTGCCAGGGGAAAACTTAAGTCATGATAGGAAAGCAAAAGAAAGCAAAAGAAGTTTTATTTTTTTTTATTTTAATGATTTTTTATTATATTATGTTAGTCACCATACAGTACATCCCCGGTTTCCGATGTAAGGCTCGATGATTCATTAGTTGTGTATAACACCCAGTGCACCATGCAATATGTGCCCTCCTTACTACCCATCACCGGTCTATCCCATTCCCCCACCCCCCTCCCCTCTGAGGTCCTCAGTTTGTTTCTCATAGTCCATAGTCTCTCATGTTTCATTCCCCCTTCTGATTACCCCCCCTTTCTTTATCCCTTTCTTCCCCTACCGATCATCCTAGTTCTTATGTTCCATAGATGAGAGAAATCATATGATAGTTGTCTTTCTCTGCTTGACTTATTTCACTTAGCATTATCTCCTCCAGTGCCGTCCATGTTGCAGCAAATGTTGAGAACTCGTTCTTTCTGATAGCTGAGTAATATTCCATTGTATATATGGACCACAACTTCTTAATCCAGTCATCTGTTGAAGGGCATCTCGGCTCCTTCCACGATTTAGCTATTGTGGACATTGCTGCTATGAACATTGGGGTGCATATGGCCCTTCTCTTCACTACGTCTGTATCTTTGGGGTAAATACCCAGTAGTGCAATGGCTGGATCATAGGGTAGCTCAATTTTTAACTTTTTAAGGGACCTCCACACTGTTTTCCAGAGTGGCTGTACCAACTTGCATTCCCACCAACAATGTAGGAGGGATCCCCTTTCTCCACATCCTCTCCAACAATTGTTGTTTCTTGCCTTGTCTATTTTTGCCATTCTAACTGGCGTAAGGTGGTATCTCAGTGTGGTTTTGATTTGAATTTCCTTGATGGCTAATGATTTTGAACATTTTTTCATGTGTCTGTTAGCCATTTGTATGTCTTCATTGGAAAAGTGTCTGTTCATATCTTCTGCCCATTTTTTGATTTGTTTATTTGTTTCTCGTGTATTGAGTTTGAGAAGTTCTTTGTAGATCTTGGATACCAGTCCTTTATCTGTAGTGTCATTTGCAAATATATTCTCCCATTCCGTGGGCTGCCTCTTAGTTTTTCTGACTGTTTCCTTGGCTGTGCAGAAACTTTTAATCTTGATGAAGTCCCATAAATTCATTTTATCTTTTGTTTCTCTTGCCTTTGGGGATGTGTCATGAAAAAGGTTGCTTTGGCCGATGTCGTAGAGGTTGCTGCCTATGTTCTCCTCTAGAATTTTGATGGATTCCTGTCTCACATCGAGGTCTTTCATCCATTTGGAGTTTATTTTTGTGTATGGTGTGAGAGAGTGGTCAAGTTTCATTCTTTTGCATGTAGCTGTCCAATTTTCCCAGCACCATTTATTGAAGAGACTGTCTTTTTCCCACCGGATGTTTTTTCCTGCTTTATCAAATATTAGTTGCCCAAAGAGCCGAGGGTCCATTTCTGGGCTCTCTATTCTGTTCCATTGGTCTATGTGTCTGTTTTTGTGCCAGTACCATGCTGTCTTTGTGATCACAGCTTTGTAGTACAGCTCGAAATCCGGCATTGTGATGCCCCCAGCTTTGTTTTTCCTTTTCAACAGTTCCTTGGAGATTCGGGGCCTTTTCTGTTTCCATACAAATTTAAGGACTATTTGTTCCAGTTCTTTGAAAAATGTCCTCGGTATTTTGATCGGGATAGCATTGAAAGTGTAGATTGCTCTGGGTAGCATGGACATTTTAACTATGTTAATTCTTCCAATCCATGAGCATGGAATATCTTTCCATCTTTTTATGTCTTCCTCAATGTCTTTCAAGAGTGATTTATAGTTTCTAGAATATAGGTCCTTTACGTCTCTGGTTAAGTTAATTCCAAGGTAACGTATGGTTTTTGGTGCTATTGTAAATGGGATGGATTCCCTAATTTCTCTTTCTTCGGTCTCGTTATTCGTGTATAGAAATGCAACTGATTTCTGAGCATTGATTTTGTATCCCGCCACGTTACTGAATTGCTCTATAACTTCTAATAGTTTGGGAGTGGCTTCTTTTGGGTTTTCCATATAGAGTATCATGTCATCTGCAAAGAGAGACATTTTGACTTCTTCTTTGCCAATTTGAATACCTTTGATCCCTTTTTGTCGTCTGATTGCTGTTGCAAGGACTTCTAGTACTATGTTGAATAATAGTGGCGAGAGTGGGCATCCTTGTCGAGTTCCTGATCTTAAGGGAAAGGCTTCCAGCTTTTCCCCATTGAGAATAATATTTGCAGTAGGCTTTTCATAGATGGCTTTTATGAGATTGAGAAATGTACCTTCTATTCCTACACTCTGAAGGGTTTTAATCAGGAAAGGATGCTGTATTTTGTCAAATGCTTTTTCGGCATCGATTGAGAGGATCATATGGTTCCTGAGTCTTTTCTTGTTGATATGATGTATCACGCTGATTGATTTGCGAATATTGAACCACGCTTGCATCCCAGGTATGAATCCCACTTGATCGTGATGGATAATCCTTTTAATGTACTGTTGGATTCTATTAGCAAGTATCTTGTTGAGGATTTTGGCGTCCATATTCATTAGGGAAATCGGTCTGTAATTCTCCTTTTTGAGGGGGTCTTTGCCTGGTTTGGGGATCAAGGTAATATTGGCCTCATAGAATGAGTTTGGTAGCTTTCCTTCTGTTTCTATTTTTTGAAATAGCTTTAGGAGAATAGGTATTATTTCTTCTTTGAATGTTTGGTAGAATTCCCCAGGAAAACCGTCCGGGCCTGGAGTTTTGTTATTTGGAAGGTTGTTTATCACTGACTCAATTTCTTCATAATTAATTGGCCTGTTTAAGGAATCAATTTCTTCCGGTTTCAATCTTGGTAGTTTATAGGTTTCCAGGAAGGATTCCATCTCTTCCAGATTGCTTAGTTTATTGGCATATAGCTGTTGATAAAAATTTCTAATAATCCTTCCAATTTCAATGGTGTTCGTCGTGACCTCTCCTTTTTCATTCATAATTTTAATAATCTGGGTCCTTTCTCTTTTCTTTTGGATAAGTCTTGCCAGTGGTCTGTCAATTTTATTGATTCTCTCAAAGAACCAGCTTCTAGTCCTGTTGATCTGCTCTACTGTACTTCTGGTTTCTGCTTGATTGATTTCAGCTCTAATTTTGGTCAACTGCTTCCTCGTGCGTGGATTAGGCCTGTCCCTCTGTTGCTGTTCCAGCTTCTTGAGGTGAGAATATAAAAACTGCATTTTAGATTTTTCTATTCTTTTGAGTGAGGCTTGGATGGCTATGTATTTCCCCCTTAGGACTGCCTTTGCAGTATCCCATAGGTTTTGGACTGTTGTATTTTCATTCTCATTGGTCTCCATAAATTGTTTAATTTGATTTTTGATTTCCTGGTTTATCGAGTCATTCCTGAGCAGGATGGTTCTTAGTCTCCAAGTGTTTGAGTTTCTTCCAAATTTTTCCTTGTGGTTGAGTTCCAATTTCAGAGCGTTGTGGTCTGAGAATATGCAGGGGATAATTTCAATCTTTTGGTATCGGTTGAGACCTGTTTTGTGTCCCAGAACATGGTCTATTCTTGAGAATGTTCCATGGGCATTAGAATAGAATGAGTATTCTTTGGTTCTGGGGTGTAGTGTTCTATATATATCTATGAGGTCCAACTCGTCGAGTATGGCATTCAAAGCCTTTGATTCTTTGCTTAGTTTTTGCCAGGGTGTTCTGTCTATTTCTGAGAGTGGAGTGTTGAGGTCCCCTACTATTAATGTATTTTTATTTATATGTCTCTTTATTCTGGTTAAGAGTTGGCTTGTGTATCTTGCTGCTCCCCTGTTGGGGGCATATATATTTATAATTGTCATATCCACTTGTTGAATACTTCCCTTAAGAATAATATAGTGCCCTTCTGCATCTCTAACTATAGTCTGTAGTTTAAAATCCAATTTATCTGATATGAGAATTGCTACCCCAGCTTTCTTTTGAGGTCCATTTGCGTGAAAGATGGTACTCCATCCCCTTACTCTCAGTCTGAATGCATCTTTGGGTTCGAAATGAGTCTCTTGTAGACAGCAAATGGATGGGTCATTTCTTTTTATCCAATCTGCAACCCTGTGGCGTTTTATGGGATGGTTCAAACCATTTACATTAAGACTGATTACTGAGAGATATGATTTTAATGTTGCCATGTTGCCAGTAAAGTCTTTGTTTGTATTGGCTGTGACTTTCTGTTCTGTATCACTCTTGGGGCCTTTTTACTTTTATAGAACCCCCCGTAATATCTCCTGTAGGGCTGGTTTCGTGGTTACAAAATTGGTTAGTGACTGGCGATTCTGAAATGTCTTTATTTCTCCATCAATTCTGAATGACAGCCTTGCTGGATAAAGGATCCTTGGCTGCATGTTTTTCTCTGAAAGAGCTTTAAATATGCTCCCCCAACCCTTTCTCTCATTCCAGGTCTGTGTAGACAGGTCTGACGTAATTCTGATGCTTTTGCCTTGGTACGTGAGAAATTTCTTTGCCCTGGCCGCTTTCAATACTGTATCCTTGCATCTAATATTTGCGAATTGCACTATGACGTGACGTGGCGTAGGTTTGTCGTGGTTGAGCTTGGGAGGGGTCCTCTCTGCCTCTTGGACACGAATGTTTGTTTCCCTTGCTAGATTAGGGAAGTTTTCAGCTACAATTTGTTCAAATATCTCTTCTAGACCTCTGTTTTTCTCCACCCCCTCGGGGATGCCGATGATTCTAACATTGGATCGTTTCATTGAGTCAGTAATCTCCCGTAACCTACATTCGTGGGCGTGGATTTTTTTAAGACCATCTTCTATTTTCATTTTTTCCTCTATTAACCCATCCTCCAATTCACTAACCCGTTCCTCTGCTTCTGCGACCCTGGCCGTCAGAGCCTCTAGTTTTGCCTGCATTTGGCTCATAGAATTTTTAATTTCTGTCAGATTCGCTCTCATTTCTGTCCTTAGGGATTCTATATTCTCAGTAACCTTTTCGTTAATAGTTTTTTCAATTCTACTCATCATTTTGACCATCGTTACTCTGAATTCCATTTCTGATAATTTGGTTACATCCATATCCATTATTTCTGTGGCAGAGGCCACAGACTCACTGTCTTTTCTTTGCTGGGGGGGGCTTCTCCTTCTTGTCATTCTGATGAAGAGAGGTTGCGGGGTTTCCAGAGCCCAAATTATTGACTGGGTCCCAGGCCGTGCCCCTTGTTTTATAGGGATCTTAGGGATGTGGGCTTCTTCTTTAAAGATTTTATTTATTTATTTATGTGGCAGCCAACCAGCGAGAGAGGGAACAGAAGCAGGGGAGTGGGAGAGGAAGAAGCAGGCTCCCAGCGGAGGAGCCCGATGAGGGACTCCTTTCCGGAACGCCGGGATCACGCCCTAAGCCGAAGACAGGCGCTCAATGACTGTGCCACCCAGGCGCCCGGGTTGTGGGCTTCTTGATTTTTCAGCCTGCCTTCTGTGTTCTGGGGGAGGGGCCTGCCGCGCCAATACTCAGGCAACCCTGTTTGGGTAGAGTCTCCGCGTCCCCTGCGAGGGGGGATGGGGATGGGCACTCTCTGAGCCGGTATTTCCAGGCTTTTGTTCTCTGGCGGCTTTCCCTGGCGGTTTGCTGTGCCTCTTCTGAGAGTCAGAGCAGCAGCGGCCAAATTTCAGCCTCTGTCACGGAACAGAGGGATTGCGGCCCGTTCTCTACTAATGTTCTGGCCACTTTAACTCTGTTACTGTTGGTGCTGCTCAACCCTGCAGCGTCCCGGGATGTGCGCCCCACACCCGGCGTCCCAGCCCTCACTTCCAGGGCCGGCGCGTCTCTGTCCTTTGTGTTTTTAACGCCGCCAGCCGCCAGCCGCCCCGCGCGCTCCGGAAGCTCCTGGTCTCAGTCTGGATCCAGTGAGCGCACCGGGATTCCGGTGTTCCGCGAGATGCCTGGTGGCGCGCGCACCCGGCTCTTGGTCTCTGTCTGCTGTTTTGCGGGTGCCGACCATGAGCCCGCCCGCTCCCCCGTGCAAGTGCCTACCGCTTCCCGGTGCCCGAACGCGGCGGCTCCCTCCCCCTTCCGCTTATCTTCCGATATCTGTGCACGGTTTCATGGCTCCCCGCTTCGTACCTCAATACTCAGCACTGGAGATGTTCATTTGTAGAGATCCAGATGCATCTTCCTGCGTCTCAGGCTGGTTCCGTGGTTGTTTAGGCTGGTCTGGTACCTATCCAGCTCGACTCGGGGGACCGGCTGAAAACGGTGTCTCCTACTCCTCCGCCATCTTAACTCCTCCCTCCAGAAAGCAAAAGAAGTTTTAAGCAGGAGAAGCAGTGTTGCAGAGCAAGCATGAATGTGAAGGTGAGTGCATAAATAGCACTGGGTCTCAAAGTCAGAGCCAGGAAGAATGAGAATAGGTAAAGAAGTATAATAAAGACTAAGGCAAATGATTGTTCATTAGTATAGAGAACAGTGCATGGATTGTAGAATCCCACTTCTTTTTTTTTAAAGCATATAATTTTTATTTTTATTTATTTTTTTATAATAATATTTTTTATTATATTATGTTAGTCACCATACAGTACATCCCTGGTTGCTGATGTAAAGTTCTATGATTCATTAGTTGCGTATAACACCCAGTGCACCATGCAATACGTGCCCTCCTTACTACCCATCACCGGTCTATCCCATTCCCCCACCCCCCCTCCCCTCTGAAGCCCTCAGTTTGTTTCTCAGAGTCTAGTCTCTCATGCTTCATTCCGCCTTCTGATTACCCCCCCCTTTCTTTATCCCTTTCTTCCCCTACCGATCTTCATAGTTCTTATGTTCCATAGATGAGAGAAACCATATGATAATTGTCTTTCTCTGCTTGACTTATTTCACTTAGCATTATCTCCTCCAGTGCCGTCCATGTTGCAGCAAATGTTGAGAAATCGTTCTTTTTGATAGCTGAGTAATATGTAGAATCCCAGTTCTATTTTTGCTGGCTGTAGTGCAGAAAGACCCAAGGGCTTAAAGTGCACAGTAGGACAGGACTGTACTTTAAAACCAGAATTATTAACTCATGTACTCTAGATAAAATTCGCAGTCTATTCACAGGATTATGAATCTATTCTAATATTTGTTTCTTGTTCTCTTACTACATACTAAATTGACTGTCCAAAAGCATAAGATGGACATAAACTAGACAGTCATCAAGTTTTGCTACATTTTTGACCCTTAGAGAATAAGCCTTGATAGGGTGACTTCATCTCTAATTTACCTAGTTGTATGAATATTAGGAAGTTTTCGGAATACCCTAATTTTTGAAAAGATATCCAAATTGTCAAAGTTATTGGTAAGCACAATAGGTGCTCATATTATGCATTGCATAATAATTTGAAAAGAATTTGCTAATTCTGAAATAGATTACTTTAAAAATGTGAAGGATTGGTAAGTACATTTAATACAAGAAAAATTCAAGAAATATTGTTAGTTAATTGTAAATCATAGTAGTTTGTTATGTTAACAAAGTAAGTTCTTATAGGGGTGCCTGTCTGGCTCAGTTGGTAGAGCAGGCAACTCTTGATCTTGGGATTGTAATTTCGAGCCTCACATTGGGTGTAGAGATTACTTTAAAAAAAATCTTTAAAAAAATACCAGTAGGTACTAGCATATCAGTTGTCACAGAGGATATTATCACATCTTTCATGTCTGCTAGACACGCTAGAAGGAAAATAACAAAAATTAGGTGGAACTGATTAGGTGAGATAAGGCATGTGAAAATGGTTGGTGCAGTACTTGGAATAAGAGGTACTCAATGATATTTTTCTTGAGGAAACTAAGATAGGGAATGGCTATCTCAAGTTATTCAGCGAAAGAATTAGAATTCTTATTATGAAATTTGTTGCCTTTTGTGTGCTGTGTTGGGCCTAGAAAAGGAGACCTGCCTGACCATAATTTTTCTCTTTGTTGTATTGGTTAATGTGCTGATTATAAAATGTGACATACACTGTGTCCACATCTTTGCTGTGAAATGATAGTCATGCCGTAATAACAATGAAGCCTTGTCTACTATGAGCTCTAGTCAACATACTTAACGTCTTGAGCCTCAGCTTTCTTATCGGTGTGATGGGTTTACTATTCCCTGCCTCATAAGACTGTCCTCAGAGTTAAGTGAAAGATATATTGTGTCTACTGCAAAGCTTGACCAAGAATATCTGCTCCATGAAGGGAATTGTAAGTATTTTACTTTAAGAGAATCTAACTATTTTTGGCAGTATTTTAGTCTGTTCATTAGGAAGTTTCTTCCAGAGGTATCTGTATGATATTCAAACTCGAGAATTTGGCTCGTATTTTTAGCTTTTCTGATTAGACGTTTTTAATGGCTGCATCCTTGAAAAATATATTAGAAGGATGTTTAGTCTATTTGCTATAAGCTTTCTTGTTATTTGGCAGAGAACATTATTTTACACTATCCCTTAAAGGATGCAAATGAGAGTTGATATGGCTTCTGAAAGTCTTGGGTATTTTTAATCTTCTAAGTCTTCAACCAATTGTCATTTCATTAAGGTGCCCTGCCGGGATGTTCTTTCACGTACCATCATTAAGATGAATTGTAGCTCTGCTCTCTAATACACATATTACGAGCTCAATCCACATGTGCTGAAATTATAACTACAGACACGATTCCAGTTCCTGGAGAGGGGCACAGAATCAGAGCTGCTGGTTCAGGGAGCTTTGCTGTCAGTTTCAAGTTTGAAAACTACTTTCCTAATGATGAGAACAAAAGCCCAAAATCAGAATAAAAATGTTAGCTTCTTGGCAAAAAAATGAGGATTGAAGTGAATATCAAATATTATTCTTTTAAATCACTTTTGTTGTGGTAAAACATACATAAAATATACATCTATCATTTTAAACATTTGTAAGTGTACAATTTGGTGGAATTAAATTCATTCACAGTGTCGTGTGACTGTCTCAGCTAGGTACTTTTTCGTCATCCCCAACATAAACTCCGTACCCATCAACCAATAACTTTTCCTTCTCTGTTACCCCCAGATCCTGCTAACCTCTGTTCTACTCTCTCTATGAATTTGCCTCTTCTAGGTACCACACATAAGTGGACTCATAAAATATTCGTCCTTACGTGTTTGGCTTATTTCATTAATCACAATGTTTTGAAGTTCCATTTGTGTTGTAGCCTATATTAAAATTTCAAACAAAACCACATTTTGTTCATCTATTCATCCATGAACCCTTGGGTTGCTTCCACCTTTTGGCTGTGGTGAATAATGCTGCTATGAATGCTGGTGAACCGATATCTGTTCGGGTTACTGCTTTCAATCTTTTTGGACATAGACCCATAAGTGGAATTACTGGGTGATATCATGGTTCTGTGTTTACCTTTTTGAGGAAACACCAAACTATTTTTCGTAATGGTGGCACCATTTTACATTCTCACCAGCAGTGCACACAGGCTCTATTTTCTCCACATCCTCCCCAGCACTTGTTATTCTTGGATTATTATGATGATGATGATCAATATTATTATAACCATCTTAGTAGATGTGAAGTGGTATCTCGTGGTTTTGATTCGCATTTCTCTAATGGTTAATGATATTGAATATCTTTTTATGTGCTTATTGGCCATTTGTATATATTCTCTGGAAAGAGATCTGTTTAAATTCCTATTTTTAAATTGAGTTGTTTATTTTTTTGTTGTTGAGTTGTAGGAGTTCTTAAATAGTGTGGATATGAATCTCTTGTCATATGTGTGATTTGCAAGTATTTCCTCCCATTCTGTAGGTTACCCTTTTCGATTTCTTGATAGTGTCTGTTAAGACACAAACATTTTTAATTTTGATGAAGTTTGATGCATCTCCATTTTGTTGCCGGTGCTTCTGCGGTCATAGCAAAGATTACTTTTTATTTTTATTTATTTTTTTTAATTTTTTTAAATTTTATTATTATTTTTTAAAGATTTTATTTATTTATTCGACAGAGATAGAGACAGCCAGCGAGAGAAGGAACACAAGCAGGGGGAGTGGGAGAGGAAGAAGCAGGCTCATAGCAGAAGAGCCTGATGTGGGGCTCGATCCCAGATCGCCGGGATCACGCCCTGAGCCGAAGGCAGACGCTTAACCGCTGTGCCACCCAGGCGCCCTGGAAAGATTACTTTTTAAAGTTTCAAATAGAAATCTAACATTGACTTTCGATAATTATTTTTACAACTCGCCTCCTGTCATCTGTTACCGGTTACCATCAAAAATGTTTTCTTGGTTTACAGGGTGCCATGACTGGTGACTAATCCCTTTTGCAGTCCACGTGATTCTCAAGTTCACATACCGTGGTCTCTCGACTACTCCCCCAGCAAGTGCATATCATCTCATCCTTTCTGCTCTGTAACATGAGAGGGGACAAGACAAGGTAAAGTCTGTCTGTGATACTCAATTTCCAGGTGCACGGGTAGGACCGGATTTGTTGTTGTGATGTACTCGCATATTAAGAACACTGTGGAACATGTGTTCAATCTTGCCCTTATTTCTTCTTTGTCAAAATCAACTCTATTTACTGCTTTGGTCTCAGCCAACAGAAGACATGACCCAAAAGTCAGTAATAAAAACCACTCTCTCACTATACTAAATACTTATAAAGTCCTCACTAAACGAAAGCTGATCTCAAAATATAAAAATGTCCAATGACTACCTTGTTTCTACCCTATTTTTGTCCAACAGGGGGAATAAAAGGGAGGAATGAACAGGGAGGGAAAAAGTAAACAAAATGCTAAACTAAGAGGTACGTGAGGACCTAGAAGACCAGCAAAGTCAGTGCCAGCCTCGAGAACAGTGGTCTCACTGTCGTTTGTGGCTCAGAAAGACCAGGCCCAATAACCAGTCTGTCCTTTCCCTGAGGGTTTGTATCAAACTGTCTCTTAGGTGTTTCTGAATATGAACTGCCTTGGAACTGAGACTGAGGCTTCATCCAAAGTTGAGAGATCAGAAAAGCAAAACAGCATATGAATGTGAATAAGTCAAAACTACCACACCCATTGCTTATTCACTGACTGTAAGGACTGGTAAACATCTCGAAGGTGTGTCATAACTATGCCTTTAATCCTTTTTTTCTGTGCAAATAAAACAGCCCAGACACAAGCAATACATACTATTAAACACACACACAGACACACACACACACACACACACACACGTGACTCTGTCAGCAACCATGTGGCAGTGCAATGGCTTGAAGATCTGAACCTCAAGAGGAAACCAAAAAGTATCACTTGGTGTAGCCAGATTACAGATACACTGTTTTTCTGGGAAGAGTATAATTAAGACCCAAGAGATAATCTAACTGGGCAATTGAAAGTGCACATAAAGCACCAGCAAATCATGGCCAGGAACCTTTTTCTGTCAGGTGAATCTTAGCATTAGGACCTTTCTCGATCATGCCCTGGAATGGTTCAGGGATTGCCCATGCTGCTCCCCTCCAACCGTCCAGGCTTTTGTGTCTGTGTCCTAGTCTCGGGCGTAGAGGTTGGCAGACTTGTACAGAATCGTGTGGTAACTATTTTAGACTTGGGGATCCAAGAGGCAAAATCCGGGATATTATTTAGGGACAGATCTAACTATTTTACACACATAACTATTTACAAACATAAAAACCATTCTTCTCCAGAGTGCTGAGCCTTGTTTTAGAGAGTTATGGGAAAGAGCACAAGAGGAGGCCATTAGCAACTGCGGTGAATCTGTCTTTGGCAGTTTTCCACTGACAGAATGCAGAGTGTTGTGTTCTTAGAAGGACATGCCGAAACCATGAAAAGTTTCTCTTCCACCAACGTGCAGCTCACATGCAATGCTTTGTGTTGCATTACTGATGTCCCAAGTTGCATAATTGACACATTCAGAAATAGGCAAACGTTTCCACTGGAGTTTGGAAAGTGTCAAAGTTCCCCTTGCCATCCTGGCTTTATGAGAGTAGGGAGAAGTGGGACATGACCTAGCTGTTACTATGACCATGCTAGCGACTGACAAACAGCACAGAGAGGTTATGAGAATGAATGAGATAATGTCTGTGAAGTGCTCTGAGCCCTTCAGAAGAAATTTTCTTTGTAATTAGAAAGTAATGCTCCATTATTACAGTTATTATGATTATCATCATTATTAAAGGTAGAGCCAGAAGACGTGGCCCTTCCAATGAGAAAAGTTGTGAATAAAGCCGAGCCACTCATAAAGGAAGTGGTTCATGCACCAGTTATGAGTTTCCAGTTTGTAATTACAGTGTCCTGGTGGTTTCCATGCACCAGTTTGTTATTCATCCAGAAGAACAACCCTTTGCATGTGTAACAGCTCCTGAAAGGTGCCCAGTATATGCCAAACACAGAGGAACAGAAGAAAAGCCGTGTGTGACCCCTGAGTTGCAAATTTGAAATGTTATTATTTAGTAAGGATCATCTTTAAATTTGTATAGAAGCATGGTAAAACTTGTCAGTGAAGGACTTTTGTTAAGAAAACAATGCAAGTGGGAGTCTTACGTGTGTGGACAAAAGGACAACAAAAGGAACCATATACACTTCATTCTCCCATCATATTAAACGGTGACAAAACCTTTAAGTACTGCTGATGGCCAAAAAGTAAGAGGTCAATATTACACTCTTTCTGTGGTTCCAAAATGCTCATATTGTTCTGCTACATCTCTGATCCCACAGAGGGTAGAATGGGAAGGAATGAAAAGGAAGGATAGAGGGCAATCAAAAAAGCCAACCTGAGGGGTTCATAGAGTCCTCGCTTGGCCAGTGCCAGTCCTTCATCCAAACCCATATGGCCACTGGAATTCTAGAACATGTTCGGTGGCCAACTGGCACCTTTTCCATTTGTGCTCTTCCACCTCTGCTCTCAGCACATTCTAAATGTGGAATTTAGGGACTCCTGCATGGCTCAGTTGGTTAAGCATCTGCCTTTGGTTCAGATCATGATTCCAGGGTCCTGAGATAGAGCCCCTCATCCAGCTTCCTGCTTGGCGGGGAGCCTGCTTCCCCCACTCCCTCTGCCACTTACCCTGCTTGTGCTCTCTCAGCTGTCTCGCTCTTTCTCTCTCAAATAAATAAAATCTTTTTAAAAATGTGGAATTTAAACTATGGCTTAATCTAGAGCTCAGGGATCTGAAGCTGGGAGACAGAATTCTCTACCGAGAACATTGGAGTCTGTTCTCTCCCTGCTTCCTGGACAGGGTGTTCTAGACCTTCTTTGTGTGAAAAGTGTTGATTACTTACCTCTTTCACACTCTGAGTTCCTGTAGCTTAACTTGTAACTGGCATGCGGCCTTTTACAACCCCTTTTCAGGTTATTCTTTCCAAATCCGCAGCTGGGTAACATGTTCACTTACATGAAGTCACCAGTGGAGAAACAGACGTTGTTTAAGCTTGGTGAAGGGTGGCAAAGTATACCACCCCCAAATATGCCACTTTGGCATAAGGATTATTTTGAGCTAAAGGTGCTTAAGAAAACAGCAGATGCAAAATAGGTGCTTTGATGAGAAGGAGATAAAACCCCCATATGAAGATGTCCACCCTCTTCCAGGAGTAGAGTAACATTCTTTTTTTTTTTTTTTTTTTAAAGATTTTATTTATTTATTTGACAGAGATAGAGACAGCCAGCGAGAGAGGGAACACAAGCAGGGGAAGTGGGAGAGGAAGAAGCAGGCTCATAGCAGAGGAGCCTGATGTGGGGCTCGATCCCACAACGCCGGGATCACGCCCTGAGCGGAAGGCAGACGCTTAACCGCTGTGCCACCCAGGCGCCCCAGGAGTAGAGTAACATTCTTATCACAAAAGATGGGAAGTGGAAGCAGAGGAAAATCTGCACTAACAAGCCTCGTGAAACTAATCCTCATCTTCCTAGTTACTTGCACACTGACTGCGCTAGGCTAACCCCTTTGTTTTACCGTGTTTTCATAGTTTCCTACTCTTTGTCCAATTCATTATTTAAACATTCACCTTTACTGGGTCTTTGGGTCTTCATTTCCTTTTGAGGGCTCCTGTAAGTAGATGTAAAACGTACATCTAATAAAGTTGCACGTTTTTCTCCTCTGAATCTGTCTTCTGTTAGAGCACCCCCAGCCAAGAACTACCAAGGGTGGAAGGAAAGGTTAGTTTTCCTCCCCTGCACTCTGGTGAGCAAACATTTTTACAGAGGCTAATGCAGAAAAATAAAAATTAATGGGTCTTATGTTTTTTCCATTCAAAATAAATATAGTTGTATTAACTCCTAGAGGAAAAAAGTTTGTATATATATTCTACAAATTATATTGCTGACCTTATTAAATAAATGAAAGTCAATGAGAAAATTGGTAGAGCCTTTTAGACAATAAAATGTTAAAAAGCCAAACATGTTTGAGGAGGAATCAGAAATTACATTTTAATCTTTCAACCCTTGTATTTGTAAAGTGCCTTAGAGTTCACAAATGATGGCCACTTGTCCACTCCTATTTAATATTTGCAACACATGAAGTACATATTATTATCAATTCTATTTTTCAACTAAAGGAGCCAAGGATCAGAGAGGCAAACTGATCTATGTAAGATCTTATATCCATTTAGTGGCAAAGCTGTGGAGAGAATGAGTTCGTTCTCATACATTGAAAACTACGTTAGGAAATGAATTTGGCTCCTATAGCAAAGACCCAAATAAGAAAGTTTATTGCTCTGTAATTCAATTGTAAATAATCTGAGTGCAAACCACTGGCCTGATAAAATAGTTTCCATTCTTTCAAGGACCCAGGCTCCATCTGCCTTATTGGTGTTCAGCGCGTGGCTTCTGTCTCCTGGTCTTTTCCAGTGGTTTCACTTCCCATTATCACATCGTAATTCCAGCCACCAGGAAGGAGAAAGGGAAGAAGGGCCCACTGTTTTACTCCAGAACCACAGTCTGGAAGTTGTGCACATCTCTTCTGCTCCCATTAACCAGAACTTGAAAATACTTAATAGCAGGCAGCTTTGTTCTCAACTCTATCAGGGCATTCTATTGACAAAGGACAAAGTGTGACATGCATATTGGGGGACAGCTAGCATTCTTTCTCATTTTGAGGACCTATTGTATGCCAAGACCTAGTTAAGTTATTGGAATAGAGGAAAGAAGAAAATGTGGTTAACTCCTATCAGTTTAAGCCAGTCTGAACTTTCTTTTCCTCTGTTTAGAAGATTCCCTCTCATCCTCAGCTAGACAGGACAGCTTGAACCAGGCACCCAATAATGGGAATAATGGTGCTCAAAGATGTCCACAAACTAATCTCAAGAATCTGTGACTGTTACTTTATATGGTGAAAGGGACTTTACAGTTGTGATTAGGGATCTTGAGATGGGGTGGGTGCAATGTTATCACAAGAGTCCTTATAAGAGAGACTCAGGAGAGCAAAGTAAGTAATAGAGGAAGGCCATGCGGCCACAGAAGCAGAGATTGAAGTGCTGTGCCAAAACCCAAGAAATACTGGCAGCCTTTAGAAGCCGCAAGAGCCATGGAGTTGATTCTCCCTGGATCCTCTATAAGGACTCGGCCTTGCCGACAGCTTGATTTTAGCCCTTAAAGACTCATTTTTAACTTCTGAACTTCAGAACTTTTAAGAAAATAAATTTATGTTCTTTTAAGCCTCTAAGTATGTGGTAATTTGTTAAAACAGCAATAGGAAACTAGTACACCAGGTAAATGGTGGGCCCAGATGTCTTAACTTCTCAAGACAGAGATGCCGTGACTCAGCTCTGTGTATGAGTGAATAGCCCCGGCACCACCTGGCTGAAAGGCCCATGTCTGGCTTTCTTATAAATGATGTGGAGACCCTGGGAGCCTTTTCCCTCTTGAATCCTTTTGCTGTGCCTTTGGATCTTGAGTCACATAAAGCTGGGTAGGCCACATGCAGCCTGGTAATAACTATTCACTTGGTTTAAATTTTCTGCAGAGGCTCTGTTCTTTGCATTCCATTCATTTTGTACTAAAAATGACAAGGTCCAGTATAAAGCTGTACCATCCAAGTGTCCCTTCCTTTTAGAGATAGGTAGCCCTGTGATTCATTTTTTGGAAAGTAATAATTCACCTATTCTAAAAAAAAAAAAAAAAAAAAAAAAAAAGAGGAGAAGGGGGAGAAGGAGGAGAAGGAGGAGGAAGAAAGAAGGAAAGAAAGAGAGGGAGAGAGGAAGGAAGGGGAGGAGGGAGGGAAAGAAAGAAAGAAAATATATAAGAAAAGAAAGTTAGATGAAGATAGGTGACCAGAAAAGAATGACCCACAGTAGGACTATTTATTATTGAGTACATGGAATTGCTGTGGTCTTTGGCAACTGTCACAAGGAACATTCCTGTGGCAGTCCTCCTCCCTCTCACTCTCAGTTGGACACTGACTGATGAGTCAGGAATAGCCACAGGCTCCATCGGAAACAGAAGTGAGCGAACAGAGGTGTGGCTCGAATATTTCTAATGTGAATTGCTTAGGGCTGAATGGAATCACGCCCCACACTTGTGTACAATGCACTGGATAAACACAGCACCTGAACCAAGAAATCGAGTATTGATTTGTCCTTATAGAGAGAAGCCAGAGTCAGATGCTTTCTCTAAATATGCTGATCAGCTTTTCTCGGTTGGCAATTCACTGGGGAAAAAGAGGATCTAAAGGATCTGTCTTTTGTAGTAGGAATTTCAGAGGGTGGCCATTCCAGGCTGGGGATGGATTTGGTTCAGGACGCATAGATGCTGATGACAGTTATTTCTGTTATATTTTGGAATGAACGAAGCATTTCTATAGGTGTTGATCTTATCTCATCATTGCAATAACTCTGTGATCTTGGTGTCATCCTTCTGGTTACAGATGAAGAATGTAGCTTGTCTCTGTTTACTCAAGTTTGACAGCTAGAGCCCAGACCTAAATTCATGTCTTCACACTCTGGGTCTGAGCTCTTTCTACTGAAACATGGCAACTCTGTAGTGACAGTCAACGTAGTTGCATCAGTAGCGGTGCTTCAGTGCCCTGTTAGGGTTTCGGCATCACACGGGACTCAGGCATTATTTTAGCTCTGCAGTGTGCCTGTCGCGATGGAGCTTGGGAGCGCCTCTGGGTAGGTTGTCCTCAGACATGTTATCAATGCAAGGGCACTGCTGACTTTGCACAGTTCCTGTAATTGTCTTTCTCCTTCGACTCCAGTGCATTCATTAGCATCTATCAGAGGCTATAGGACTTCCCCAAGAAGCTTCGGTGACAGTTGTTGTTTATACGTTGAACAGCGACCTAGAAGTGAAGTCAGTTCCCCAGTGCTGCTGTAACCAGCACGTCTGAGGCTTCTGAAAGCTGTGCTGTTGCCGCTGTCCCCATCGTCTTGCTGCTGCCACCCTCTCATCATCCAGAGCCACACGGTGGGCCGGCCAGCAGCCCTGGCTGAAGGATGCATCTGTTCCAAGCACTCCTCATGCCTTTGCCATTTTATTTTTTCTTTACAGCCCTTTTCCTTAACTTACCTATTTGTTTTCAATTTTATATTCTCTCTTTCCCAACTAGAATATAATCTCTTTGAAAGCAGGCCCCTTCTCTATTTTATCCATTGCCATAAACCCAGGGACTAAATCATGCCTGGCACAGAAACACATTCTCAATAAATGCCTATGAGGGAATAGATGAGTTGACATTTACACGAATGCTTTCAATTTTGATGCTCTGATCCCCTCCATGACAGTCTGTTTTTTCTCATGGTGACTCTTCCCAAATATTTCTGGAAATCTCTGGGGGTCCTTATATCTGTTTGTGAATCCACATTCAGAATCTTTGATGCCTGACAGAGCACCAAAACCCAGTCACCTCAACGCTGGACTCCATATCTGATAGTTGTCTTGCTGGTTTTGAATGGGAAAACTTCTGGCACCATCTTGATTCTCATAGCTTGTGCCAGCTTAGTTGTTTCTTTTAAAGTCGGAGAGCGGGCACACTAGCTTTCTGCGTTATGACCAGCAGGGGTGTCCCTTGGGGCTCCAAAGTGTTACCAATATTCCATTTCATAGAAAAACTGCCAGAATGGGTCAAGATGAGTTCCAATGTAGAATCTTCCATGTTCCATGATCCATAGGTTTTGTTGCTTAAGGTCATCAAGCTGGTATCCTACTTGCATTTGTTGGAAAATAATAATTAGTCCCCACACCTATGTAAAAACACATTTGATACCACGAATGGTGTAAATATGATCATAACATTTGGATATATGCAGTTTCAGGGGCACCTGGCTGGCTCAGTCAGTAGAGCATGCAACTCTTGATCTCAGGGTTGTGAGTTTGAGCCCCACATGGGGTGCAGAGATTAAAAATAAAATCGCTAAAAACAATTAAAAGATGTATGCAGTTCCAGTGGTGGTGTCAGGAAAATTCTCCCAAACGTTTCCTGGTACCATACCCCCGGGTCCCTTTACACAGCTGAGAACCTTGGCCGGGTGCTTGGGTGTGAGCTCCCCACACAAAGTAGACCCTGGAATGCCGTTCTTATACCCACTCAGTTTTATATGTGGTAGCCCTGTATCTCCATGTATGTTGTTAGCTTTTCTGAGGACCTAACATCTTATTTTTTATTCCATCTTCCCAGTGCCTGCATCTATATAGGAGTCGATCATTAAATACTGGCTAGTGCTTGACTCGCGCATGCGCGGATGAGGGTCGGGAAGCTCCAGCGAATAAGGCCGCTGTGGTGCGGCGGGCTGTGGCTGCGCTCACGCCGGTCCTGTGAGGATATTACGGGCATGAAGTGCGTGGAGGTATGCAGCTAACCCATTTAATCCTGGGCCAGAGGAAAATGTATTGATCATCAACCCTTGGCAAGGCTGGAACCTGACTGAACGCGTTGACTCTCTTTTGCCTTCCTCACCCCATAGCCCAAGTCTCTTCTCCCTCTCGTTGAAATTTAATTCTCTATTTCTCTTGTTTCGGACCACTACCAGCCCAGCCCCCACACCCATCCCCATCATCTCTGACCAAAGTCTTCCTAGGTTTGAGGAAGGATGCTTTCTAAGAAACGTGTTCAAACACCCAGCCTCTGTTCTCCACACAAGTCGGACCAACCTCTCGCACAGTCAGCCTGTCCTCACGATGGCATGGCATGTGCTTTTGTCTGTCATCAATCTATGTCCTTTGCCATTTTAAAATAATCTTTAAGTATGACATCCTTACAAAAAAGTACACAGATCTTAGTTGTCAGCTTTAGGGAATTTTCATAAAGTGACTACATCCATGTAACCAGCATGTAGGTCAGGAAAGAATATTCCCAGCACGTGAATCCTCCTCAGGCTAATCACGATCCACCCCGATGGTAATCGTATCTCACTACCCGGACATCTAGCACCACACATAAATTGTCCTGTTTTAAAATTTTATATAAACGGGATCGTAAAGTAAGTATTTTGCGTGTCTGGACTCTTACGCTCAAAATTACGTTCGTCGAGATGGTTCTTTGCTGTTGCATGTGACAGTGGCTTGCTTATTCTCATGTTGTATAATGTTCCATTGAATATATAAACTGCAATTCATTTAGTCCTCCTCTTCAGTCCATTTTATACCACAATTCACTGATTCGTGTTCTCCTGGAACAGTCGTGCACGTTAAACACACATACTCATTGTGTTGTGTCTGTAACTAGGAGTCTGTTTTAAGATTGTCAAAAGAAGACTCGTAGATTTGAAGACGAAAAGACGTTGGTTTGCAAAGTGGTGTAAAAGAGTCGGGCTTCAGAAGACTCACAAAAACAGAAAACCAAGAGATTATTTAAACCCGAAAAGCCCCTCCAGATTTCCAGGTTCACATTAGTTGATTCGTCTACTCGTGGTGGGAAAAAACTTTCTCACATGCTTGCCGTGTCCACAAAGGTCGTGGCCTATTCAGATATTGGCGCCGCAAAAGTCAGTGATAAAGGTGTTTTTGCAAGGCGGGCAAGGCTTCTAGGAAACGTTCAAGGTTGCGTTTGAGCCCCAGGCCTGCGCAGGGGGGCTGTGCTTTTGCAGTATCTCAGGGTGCCGCGTGTCCTGTGAGCTCTGTGTCGGTGATGTGCATGCTTACTCACGTGGGAGCAGGGCCAAGTGCTGGTTATGCTCGTACAGGAATGCGCATATTCAGCCCTAGCGACACTGCCGAGCAGTTTTTCAAGGTGATTGTCCCAATTTACACTTCCGTCAGAAGTGCAAGTTCGCCTCATCGCTGCACTCCTCATTACTCTTGATGGGGCCCTTCTTTCCAGTCTAGCCTTTCCGGTAGGCACGGAAATGTGTCTCGTTGCAGTTTCTGTTTGCATTTGTCTGTTTTCCTGTGGCCATTGGGTTATCTTTTGTTTAGTGCCGTTCAGTCTTACCCATTTTTATGTTGGGTTGTTTGCTTGTAACTGTTATTTCGCAGGAGTCCATTATATTCAGGGTATAAATTCTTTGTCTGGTGTATGTTAGTGCAAATAATTTCTCCCACTCTGGCTTGTCTTTTCCCTCCCTTAACAGTGTCTTTGGATGACCAAAAGTTCTTAATTTTAATGTAATCCAATTTATCCTTTTTTTTTTCTTTTATGATTAGTGTTTTTTGTGCCCTGTTTAAGAAGTCTTTTCCTGTTCCAAGGTCATGACATATGCTCCTAAGTTTTCTCCTAAAAGCTTTAGTTTTTTACCTTTCACATTTAGATCTACAATCCAAATAGAATTGAATTTTGTGGATGGTGCGAGATAAAAGGTTCAACATTCATTTGTTTCCAAATGGCTATCCAATTGACCCAGCACCATTTATTGAAAAAATAATTGTCATCCTTTCCCCATTGCACTGTAGTGTCAGCTTTGTCAAACATCAGGTGACCTTATGTGTTTGGATCTGTTTCTGAATTCTAGTCTATTCCATTGGTTTGTTGTCTATCCTTGAACCAATACCAGTTTATTAGTCATTACTATGTCTGGTAGTTTAGATCTTCAAGTTATTTCTTCTTCAAGATTGCATTGGTTATTTCTTAACCCTTTACGTTCTGCATGCATTTTAGCATCAGCTTTTCAAATTACACACACACACACACACACACACACACACACCAGCTGGAATTAGTGATTGCGGTTACAGTGACTCTATTGGTCAGTTTTGGAAGAAATGGCATCATTGCACTATTCAGCCTTCTAATCCATTAGCATGGTATATGCCTCCATTTATTTAGGTCTTCTTGAATTGACCTTAATAACATCTTGTATTATTTAGTACAGAACTTTTAAATATCTTCTGTTTGAGTTGCTACAAGTGCTTGTTATATTTTAGTCTTTTGCAGATAGTATTTTTAATATTTTATTTTTATGTTTTATTGTTGGCATCAGAAATACAATTGATTTTCGTACATTGTGTCTGAATGGTGTCTCTTTTCCTATCCTTTGAACATTTCTAAAAAGCTGTCTCCTATATTTAAACTGAGTCTCTTGTAAGAAATATCTTGTTAGGTTAATTCTTTAAATCCAATCTGACCACTTTTATATACGTGTATGTGTGTGTGTGAGAGAGAGAGAGATGGAATTTTGAATGTTGCTTATTTTTGCTTGAACAACATTTCGGGAGAGTACATATAAATATACATAAGTTCTTTGACATGACTATGAGTTAAGTGGGAATGATAATGGTACATACTGCATATGGGTTTTGTGGGAAATAAATTATTAATTTTAAAAACTTACAATAATACTCGGAATATAGTTAACACTCAATAAGCTATTATAATTTTTATTAGAGAAATTCAAGTTCTTCCCCAATCTTTGCTATTTCAAATAATCAGCCGTGAACATCCCTGGACTTGTGTGATAAATCATACTGTTATCTCCACAGTACGCCCCAGCTCAATTGGTGGAGATACATAGTTACAGTTTTCATAAATATTGACAAATTTCCTTCTTTCTCCTATAGAATGCATTTCTTTCATGAGTTATCTTAGAAAACATTTCCTTATAATAACAACCTCACAAATTTCTTGGTACTTATACACTACTCTCTGATTAATGTTTAATAAAACTGATCTGTCATTCTTATTAACACTGGCTACCATCTATGGGGCACTTATACATATCAGGCACCATAGGAAAGTTAAATCGCTCGCCCAAATCACATAACTAGTAAATTTGTCTATGAGTCCAGTATAGTTTGGTCTGGATCTAAAGCCTATGGTCTTAAACATTATGCTATGATTCTTCTAAGAGCAAAGATTTTATTCCTGCAACAAGCAAAGATTGAAAGGTTGAATGGGCCGCTCAAAGCTCCACGAGAGGTAGCTCCCTAATTTATATTCTAAGATTTAATTGTAAATTTCTTGTCAACACTAACTATGCCTCTGACTTTCTACTTCCCAGACCATAGGCATAGAGAAAACTCAATAAACGCTGATTTCCTGACTAATTTATCTGACCACAGGGGCTCTGCAATACTCTGGTTGCAGACAGCTCAAATGTCGTCCTTGTGTAAATACCTTAACATTTCTTGCTTGCATCTTTTAGTTTCTTAGCAAAAATGGACAAGTCTGTGGCCATGTTTGTGAAAAAAAATAACCTACATTGCCTCTAAATAAATCAGTTCATTAAATAGGAAGGCATGTCACAGCCTAACTCGATAGATAGCTCTTACTTCCTTACGAAATTGGGGATTTGCCTTCCCCTCATCGTGACCTGGGCTCTCCTGATAATAGTTCACATCCACCTTGGCTGATAAGATAAAGTAAAATTGGGACATCACCCCAGGAGTCTTTTCACACTTCTCTCTGGGCTTCTTTACGTCCAGGCTGTCATCTCTACGAGACACACTAGTTTTCAATAACCTGCTTGGTCAGAAGTCTGAAGTAACTCAGTTTGCTATCAACAACAACAAAAACCTTCCTCTGTCTCTTTCCCTGAATCAGTAGGGTTTTCCCATTCTTATGATGTAAGCCTACTCAACCTCACCAAATGCCATATAACATTTTGAGCTATAACATTTGCCTTCAAATAAGCTTTTTTAATCAGGTCAGGAGGCATTATGCATCTCGCGTGGAGCTGAAAAGTAACATTCTCCAGCTTTACTTAGGCTTGGCTATTGCATTATAAATTCCTGCATCATAGGAGGATGGTAACGATAGTACGGAGGCCCACCCACTCTTTATCATGAAGAGAGCCCTTCATGTTTCTTGCTTATTTATAATGGTGTTTTTAATCATTGTGTCACTCAACTATGGCAAGTATTGATTTGGTATCTAAAATACTCCATTATTCTAGAATACTTTCCGTTTTTCAGAAGCATCCACAAAGATTGTTAATTTTTCTCTTGAAGAGGAATATAATGAATATGCAACTGAAGGGCTGATTGACCTAGGGATGTTACTTCTCATTTATAGTTTTCTGTAAAAAATTGGGGATCATGTCCTTTTTCATCCAATACAGTTTTGATAGGTAGTGGTAACAGTATTTGCTCATCATTAAGAATTGATCCATCACTTTCTAGAAGGCAATGAATAGTTATATTTACATTAAAAAGACAAGCTTTATTATTCGAATATCAACTGAATGGGGCACCTGGGTAGCTCAGTTGGTTAGGTTAAGTGTCCGATTCTTGATTTTCACTCTGATCGTGATCTCAGGGTCCTGGGATCGAGACCCTCCTCCGGCTCCTCACTCTGTAGGGAGTCTGCTTGTGTCCCTTTCCCACTGCCCCTCCCCCACCTCACGCTCCCTCTCTCTCCCTTTCTCTCTATCAAATAGGTAAATTTTTTTATTTATAAGTGAAAGAACACTGGAATGGAAGCCAAAATACTTGAGATCAAGACTCACTTCTTACCATTAATCTGTTCGATGTTGACTTTGGGAAGTTATTCAACTTCTTTCACCTTTTGCATCCTCACTTGTAAAATGACTGGTTAGATTACAGAAGTCCCTTCCAGCTATAAGAGCGTATACGATCATTTATAATAAAGAAGTAATTCCTATAAAAATCTTAGAATTTAGATTTCTATCTTTTAAACATTCAATTGTTCTATTACACCAGAAATTAATTGTTTAATTGACATCCCACTAACTTACCTTTACCAGGATTGACAAGTATAACATGTTTTACCAAAGCCATAGCAATTCTACTATGGTGCTGCTTCTTAAAATTTTGCCTTAGGCTAATAAGGTACATCTTCCAATTAAACCTTAACAATGTACCTACAATTAAGAGTCATTAAACATTCACTCAACAGGTACAAGTTTATGTGTTTGTTGAAAAAGTACAACTGTAAAGTCAATTTGACCTAATTCTAGAGTCAAACATAAATCTATCTTGTCTGTCTGCTCTATATATTGTATCTTGTGCTTGTTTATTCAGAGTTGTTTTGTGTTTCAGTGAAGATTATAGAGGCTTTTGGCATTTGATTTACCCACCACCCAAGATAAAATTGGCTGTGATGGTATTTCTTTCTCGGTCCATCATTTCCACGGAGGTACTAGAAAGAATAGGCTCATCAGAGAACTAAGGGTGTCATCTCAGCATTCTTGTACCAAAGGCAATTCACTAACTTCTGCGAACCTTAGATCTCATAGGGCGTAATACATGTCCCCATGGCCTGCCTCACAGGATTATTAGGAAAAGGAGTAAGATAAATGAATGCATTTTGTAAATTGTAAAGTGCTAAACGAATGCAAAGTAATATAACACCAATCCTGAATTCCTCACTGAAGCTATTAATTCATTTACACACACTCAGCAAATATTTTGAATACCGGGTATATGGTAGGCACTGTTCTTAGCATTGGCAATCAGCAGTCAAAAAGGCAGACGAGCAAAGTTTGAGAAATTGTCACAGCAGAGACATGAATAAACATGATGACTAAATGTCGTATGTTATCCTGGATGGGATCCTGGAACAGAGAAGAACATTAGGTAAAAAAAAAAAAACAAAAACAAGGAAATCTGAATAAATGGTAAACTTTAGTTAATAAAAATGTATCAATATTGGTTCATGAATCGTAACAAGTGTATTATACTAATGTAACATGTTAAGAGGGGAAAATGTTAAGAGGGGAAGCCTAAAGCCTAAAATTAGAAACTGCAGAAATGAAGTCATATCTGTGACAGTTGAGGGATAAATGGACCTCTCTCTGAGGAGTGATGTTCCATCTGAAACCAGGGTAAAAAGACAGTGCCAGCAAGGTCACCTAGGGAAAAAACGTTCCCTCCACGGAAACAGCAAGTGTAAGATCCTAAGGTGGGGACCAATTTCAAATGTTTGAGAAACAGAAATAATCCATGTGGCTGATGTGTAAAGAGCAAGGGCAAAGGGGGACTGAGATAAGATCTGAGAAGTAGGACTTGCATTTTTCAGAAACTACAGAATGTGCTAGAATTTTGGTGTAGTGTAGGCCGAGGATGTCATTCACATGAAACTGTGCAGCTTCTCTGTCCTGAAAACGATGTAGAGTAAACCCTGGGGGCCACCTGCTTTATGCAGGTTAATAAAACTCCATGACACCTACATGCTATTTCCTGAAGTCTAGGTTTGGGGAAGCTGGACTTCAAAGGAGAAATCATAACCAACATGTTTTCATTATTAGCTGAAAGCCAGTTTCCTTTGTGTAATTACCGCAGAAGATGCTCCAGATTTTCTGCCCATCAAGTTTCTCAGACAGCATTTCTATTCATGAGAAGGTCAACTGCCCAGTGTCTAAAGTTATCACCATTATGTCTACATTCCCCTGGCAGGTTTTTGGTTTTTTTCAGTAATAGGTGTCACTGAGAGGTAGTTGGGAGCTCTAAGACCTACTTGCTTCAAAGGACCCTTGAATCATCCAATCTGTCAACCACAATGGTGTCCTCCCCCCCCACACCCCCGCACAGACTTAGCCCATTTTCTTGAAGGATAATATAGCAGCCACCTTTTTGTCCCTCCCTTGGCCTAGAAGCTGCAGCATCCCCCAAACTGCTTTGGCCAGTAGGCAGGTGCTTTTCACTGCTTTCAGTTAAATTCTGATGACTCAAAACTGTGTGAAAGCAGGCACCGAAGAGAGAGGCAATATGAGAGAGCAGAAGGAGCACTGGATCGGGAGTCAACAAAGCCAAGTTCAAGTTCAGATGCTGTCCTTTTCAGAGCCTCTGTTCCCTAATGTGTGCCATCAGAATTGAAGTCTTTCCCTGCTGTTCTGACCAGGCTGTGGCAGGAATCAAGTAGCTGTTCACTGTGGAAAGTGCTTTGTGAACCTAGGCTGCTATGTAAAAATGGGAAGAGGGAGAAATGGAGTGGTTTCAAGTTGGTGAGTTTATTTCAATGGACCATCAGTTATGGGAGGAGCACCAAGGAAGCATGATGGAGGGGTGGGAGGGAAAAACAAGCCCTTCATCATTAAAGAGGTAGGAATTATACTAGGGAGCAGAGATCCATGCCTCAGGGGCCACTGCTCTGTACAACCGTAGGGTGTACTGCTTGCATTTTAATCTATGTGTATCTTTGAAAGAGCTGAATAATGATGTGAGTGCACATTAATTCAAGAATAAGCAGTAAGTACTATAGAGCTAACTCAGGCTGGGATAGGACTTCAACTATTGGGTGGAAGAGAAAACGTCCTCAGGGGAAAGAGAAGAGAGACAAAGACCTTTACTAAAAAAATATAAGACCATGAGAATTATTGTTTGGGTATGTTTTTCAGCAGGAGTAAGAGGAAATGGTTGACTTTCTTGTTCTTTTCTGAAACAGGAATTTCTCTTGAAAAATACAAGAATAGTTTAGGGACTTAAAAAAATACCGCGGCTCCCACCTTTTCCTTTTCAATTCAAACATAAATCTAAGCATCTGTTCTAAAAACATCTGGAAAGGCTAAAGAGAAGAATGAAGTGCCCAACACCTAAGACCTTTGTGTTTGCCTTGTCTTTCTATTGACCCACGATCTGTTAACTTCTGTTCCTCATCCAGTAGAAAGGATGGCATAAATGTCTTTTGGAAACTTTGCATGTATTCAAACTCAGAACAGGCCTTTTGGTTGCTGTTGAGCTAAGGGATTAAATATCCCTTAGAACATCCTTTCCAATAACACTGGCCACTCAGAGTGTGTGTGTGTGTGTGTGTGTGTGTGTGTGTGTGCGCGCGTGCGCACACACTTGGTGCTCCACATCCACCATTCATGAAAAACTTTTTACTCTTCAGTGAGATAAAAACATTTAGGGCTTCTCTAGACCCAACATTTCGTAATATTACAAAACATTAGACATGAATAATTAGGTAAGATTTTAGTTAAATTTGTGATTCTCAAAATTAAATTTGCTTCTAGGAGTGTTACCTGGATTTGGGTAAATAAATGAATGTCAAAGCCCGAAGCACTTCGGCAAAGTGGGGTCAGTCAAGACCAATTTTTGCTGTGATCATTTTTTGGTCCCTGTTTGCTTATATGGTGCTTGATTTTTTTTTTTTTTTAATTAAAAAATGCCCTCCCTCTCCCATTTTGTGTCCGTTTTATTTCAGTATCTGGTTAGTGCCTGCTCTCATCACAGCGTCTCTGCGTCAGTGGGTTGGCTGGGAATTTTTTCTTCTGATCATGATTGTATTACCCGTGAGAGGACAGGGAGACAGTGTGAACCCACATTCTGATATTCTGCGGATAAAGATTTGGCAATGGGGTGATGTCATCACATCTCCTCTCTTTTCCTCATTGGAGTTTTTTGCAAAAGCCAAAGCAGTGACTTTCTTTAACACCTGCATCTTTAACAACCAGAGCAGTATAATTAC